>NC_140595.1:515827899-516291186 GCF_964204655.1 Triturus cristatus | reverse complement strand
CCCCCCCCCCTCCCCGCAAACGTTGAAAAATAAAACGATAATAAAAACAAGTTATTATCATTTTATTTTTCAACTTGTGCAGGCTGCGTTCTGGGGGCAGGCCATTGGGCAGTCAAGGGAGGGAGGGGTGGGCAGCACTGCTGTCAGTGCGCATATGTGTTTGTCCGGCCGACTTAGGCTGGCCAAATACACATGCGTACTCCCCCGTCTCCAACCCAGCTGCATTGCTGGGTTAGAAACGGCAAAGCACAGGATCCCAGCCTCCCTAAGAGCGCAAATTCCCAGCACTCAGGCCAATCCTGACGCTGCTTTCTAACATGAAAGCAGCGCCAGGATTGGCAGCAAGGGAGGCTGGGAGCCTGTGCTGCAGCGAAGAGAGCGGAGAAGAGAGGCAGGCGGACAGTAAGTATATTTTATTTTTTATGTTTGTTATCGTTTCTCCTCCCTCCCCCCACCTCCCTGTCATCCGTCATCGCCTCCAGCACCTACCATGCCCCGCCACTTCTCCCACACAGCAGCCGCTACTGCGCATAGTACTTCCTATGAGCAATGATTCAGAGCAACTGCAACCCCCCAATTGACAAGTCCTCTTACTTAGAATTCAGTGTCTAATGAACAGTAAAAGGTAAAAGAGGCGCTTTTAGGATGGAGTGAATTCCAATTGCTACTAATGAAGTTGACAGATAAATCCGGTACCTGTATCCAGCGTCTTTTAAGTGGTTAGAGAAAACCTCATTTCAGCCCGATATAAAAAACGGATTTACCATTGATTAATGTATTTGCTTAGGTAAATTCAGACCACGAAAGGTCTTGAGGTCATCAAGCGAGTCTTTAGGCTACATTTCCTTTTTATATTTAATTACCTTTGGCTTTATCCTCTGATCTATTCAACAAAGGAACATATACCAGTCTGATCTCACTGCTAGTTGCCTCATTTAACATTTACCAATTGAACTGTACGTTACCTCAGGAGAAGGCACACAAAAATACAAGTACATATTGAAATATCATGCCACAAATATTTGTGGAATGTTGGGATATAATATGTCTAATGCGCTGAATTAGTGGGCAGCGAGTATTACCTGGCACTGATTTTAATACTACAATACATAAGGCCCCAACTCCAAATATGACATTGGACAATCTGGTGAATGTAACCTTACGGGTCACAAAGATCATTTAAAAGGCTGCCCAGTTACGTGTTGCACTATAGAACTTCATTGCTTTTCCCGTCTGACATCACCAATGGACACCCACCCAGTTAGAGGTGTAATGTTTATTGTGGGTCGTCTCATGTCAATAATGGAAACCAGGACTTAATAAGTAAAAATAAAATAAAATGCAGTGGGCTCAAATATTTCTAATAGGCCAGTTACCAGCTTTGTTGAATCCAGGAGTTGCTGAACACCAAGTTTGCTATATCTTGATTCCACGTTATGCCTTTTTCTTCCATCACCCTACACTTCCTGGCTTTTTATCCCAGTGCCGTCGGTTCTTTTTATATCCGCGTTTGTCACGTTGTCCCACCTTTCCCACTTTTCTATCACTTTTTCTCGCTGTTCCCCCTTTCTGTCTTTGCTTTGTGTCAAAGTCTGAAGATACAAAATAAGTCCCAGTCCTGGAATACTATTACCAGTGTCAGCCACCTGCAACTGTCGGTCCATTCCTGATCCGAGCTAAGAACCTTTCCCTCCCACATAATCGTTTAAAAATTCCTAGTACCTACATATTTTTTTAATTGCTCCATGCAGTCCATGGATCGTAGTATCTGCTAAAAAGTCTGTGATATTTTGCGAATGAGAGGCGTTTGAAATGGATCCTTGCTACTGATTGTGGGTGGCAGGTGACCTTTGATTACAGGTTTGGGGGCACCTTTCAGAGGCAGAGCTATCAACAGTGCTGCTGTGGCACCGGAGCCCAGGGGTTTGAGAGGCCCACTGCACCTCAATTATACCCGTTTGTTAACACCAAACCAGGTGAAAGGGCCATTTTGCTCGTTTACATCCTGGCACGTGGCACTTGCTGCGCCAGTGAGTCTGGCGGGTTGCTGATCTCCGCATCTGTCCTGCTGGAGCGAAGACCTCTGAGCATCTCCCGCACGTGGGCGAGGATAAGATTGTCAAGCATCCAGCCGGGCAGAACTAATGGCCTGTCCTGTCAGACCAACCTGCAGCATCACTTCCCAGAGAAATGCAGCCGGGAATTGACGGAACGGGCCAGCAGACACTCACGAGCCCGTCTGATCCTCTGCAAGGCTTTTGACACTGTGCCTCGCGGGTCTGCAATGTCAGTCTTCTGCGGTAATATATGTTTTGCTATTGTGAACGGCGGCATGGGCCTTTTAACATGACAGTGTGCCATGTTTTAGCTCATACCACTGACGGTTTATTTATAGAGGCGCCATGGAGACACGGTGTAAATGAGATTTATCAATCGCCCTGCTGTGTGTCCCTGACGTGCAGCAGTTCTTGCTTGGAGCTCTGACACGACCCTCACCTTAAAAGCACCTGTTCAGCAGCCCTGGCACAGACAATGTATTCAGCTGATTGGCAGACCTGGTGTAATGGGGAGAAGGCATGAAGCGCGATGTGTGAGTGGGGGTTGTAAAAGAAAGTTTGAAAGCACTAGTGCCTTTATACAGGGAACCAGACTGGATGAGGAATTTATTTACAGCATCTGGTAAATTCGGGTAGCCTAGGTGCGATATTTACCTCTGATTGATTCTGGATTTTCTCTTATGATGAAGTACATGTGAAATGGGGGTTGTCAGCACACTAAATTCCACCAGTCTCAGTAGTAGTGACAGAGCATTTTTCACCAGGTAAATTTTGGCAGTTTTAAAGGTAGAAATGTATCTGGGAGGGGAGTGTAATTGCGGGGGGGGCGCTGTTTAATGCACTATTCATAATTGATTTCCTGTGCTGAGATTGTAATTTCACACTCCTTTAAACGAGAGATAAGACTTTTGTTAAGCAATCAGTCACTGTTGGCATGGCAGGGGCAAAGGCTGCGAGGGAGTTTGAGAATCCAGGATGTATGTTTGGCCCTGCACAGACGAACACAATCAGTGAAAAGCCACATGGTAGATGAGTGGTCCTGACAAGATGCTCCTTTACACAACTCTTTAGTCTCATCACAACAGATGACTTTCAAAATAGAACACCATTATCATGAAGATATATATGCTCCTTTAATATAGATTGCAATAAATCGATCAATTGATAATATAAAGTCGATATTATCTAGAGGATATAGGAGGTTCATTTCCCAGACTAACAATAGTACATAAGGGTGGGGCAGTGACGGGGGCCTATTCCTAACAACACCCTTATAGTCCTCAATATGAGAATAAAAGAGATACTAAATAATCTTAATATACTTGAGATGAATGATGGTGATAGATGAGTATGCGTGATGGTTGATTTGTGGACATGAACAAGGCCCCCTAAAGCAATTATAAACTGCATGTTGAACTTATTTTTCCTCTCTTTTTAATTATTTATGGTTTTTCACTCCTTATGGAATTTATTTTAATTAGAGAGAGGGCAAAATGGATTGGCTTATAATTTGTGTTATATGTGATATAGGATTGTGATTCATATTTTGTTTTAAGGCAGGCACAAATGATACTGTGTCATTTTTAAGGAGAGACATTAAGAATAAGAGTTCTGAAGAAGGTCACTTAGAAACATACTGCTCACCGAAATGCGTCAATGCCTATTTTGTCATTGTTAAATTTGAGGAACCTTCAAGTCCAATTACACAATCGATGGACTTCAACAGTACTGATTCAGTCGAAATAACGTGGTTATGATTATTTTAAATTGTCACTTGTGTTTGTCTCTCGTATAGATTACATTTTATTGTTATATATATGAGTCTCATTGTTGAACAATGTTTTTATTTATAAAATTGTTTTAGGAAATCATTATGTTGATTGTGTTTCATATGATTAATTGTATTTTTTAATAAATGTATTTTTTTTATATATACAAGAAAGTTTTTCTACTTATAATTGATTTATGGGGTTTGATGTGATAGTGGATTAAAAATCATTAGATTGCCCTTTGTATGGTTGAGTGTGGATGAATTGATTATTGAGTAGGTGCGATCCAAGAGAGACCCTCTTTTTTAGACATTTATTGTATAAGGTACCCCTTCTCTTGGTGAGTGAGGCCACTCTCTTTTTGTTTGAAAAATGGGGGTAACTATAAAAGCAGATCCTAATTTCCTACAAAGTGGTACACCATATACCCAGGGTCTGTAATTCAAATGCTGCTAGAGGGCCTGCAGCACTAATTGTACCACCCACATAAGTAGCCTTTTCAAACTAGTCTCAGGCCTGCCACTGCAGTGCCAGTATGTACAGTTTACTGCCACTTCGACTTGGCATTTAAAACTAATTGCCAAACTTCAAACTCCCCTTTTATTACACATAGGTCACCACTAAGGTAGGCCTTAAGGGCAGGGTGCTATGTAAGTAAAGGGAAGAACATGTACCTTTATGTTTTTCATGTCCTGGTAGTGACAAACAGACTATTTTATTTTTCATACTGTGAGGCCTACTCCTCAAATAGACTAGGCCTGGGAAACCCTAAAACACTTTTAATCTGTAAGTCCTAATCAGAGAGGAGTAGCTTTGCCTTGTTTCATATGTTTGGAATGGTAAGGATAAAATCCTCCTTACTAGTGATGTTGGATTTATCATTACTGTTTTAGAAATGCCTCTTTTATAAAGTGGACATTTCTCTGCGCTTACCGCTCTGTGTGCCTGACAGCCTGTCTCCAATACACGTCTGGGGTGGGTGACAGCTATACTTTGTGCATTCCCTTTAGACAGGCACAAAACAGAAAGTATAGGTTGCCTGAGTGCCCAGCTACATACATCTGCATTCTGGTGGCCTTGCCTGAACAGGATGGAAGTGATGGGCTATCACTTTACTTGAATAGGCTGTGCCCTATCCCCACGCAAAGGACTGATTATCCCCACAGATAGCCTGGCAGACAGGACCGGGTTGAAAGGGGCCCTTGTGCACTTCCAAGGGCTACTTTGAAGTCACCCTTCATCTCACAGGAACCTTTGGGTATAAGAACTGGGTCTCTGACACCTTAACATCAGACACTACTGGACTTGCAACTGAGGCTCTGCCAAAAGAACTGCTGTGAAGGCCTGCTTTTCTGTTTGTGGCCCTGCTGCCTGCTACTCTCAGACTCTGCTTAAAGAGAACTGGACTCTGTCTTCAGTGCAAGCGATCTCCAAGGGCTTCTTAGCTTGCCTCATGTTGCTTGAGACTTAGGGATATCAAATTATCCACCCTTGCTCTTATGCCTGGCTCACTGGAAGTGGCCCAGATATTTGCAACATGGATTTCAATCCATCTTCTATCTGTGTGTAACAGAACCGTTGCATTGACCTGATTGCAGGAGTAAAATCAGTGCATCAAATCGGAACCAGCGATTTGCCTCCTAAGGTCAACTCATCAGACAGCGTACTGCCGCCACTGCAGCTTGGTGAGATCGACGCATCCCCCGGACTGCATGGCAGAATCCGATGCATCGCTCAATGCCTCTCGACTCCAGCACCCGTCTTCAGAACTGACACATCACCTCCACTTCATTGAGATGTTAGATGCATCTACTTACTTGCGACCTGGAAAAGTACTTTGTTCACTGAGGCCTGTGTGCGTCCTCTAGCCGGCAGGCGCTCTATTGCAGTTGGTCTGAACTTTGTCTTTGCCCAGGTCCATTGCGACCCAAAGTAACCTTTTTAGCACTACTTGCGCTTTACTGCATTTATTCCTTTAAAATTCAATTTGTTGTTTTGGTCTTGTTTTGTTCAGAATATAATAATCTATTTGTCTAAACCTGTGTGGAGTCTTTTTATGGTCAATTCATTGAGTTACTGTGTATGTGTTGCACAAATACTTTACACATTGCCTCTTTAGATCAGCCTGGCTGCTCTGTAACAAGCTACCAGAGGGTGAGCACGGGTTATATTTTGGTGTGTATCTAGCTTACCTTGACTAGAGTGGTGGTTCTTGCCTGTTCTGGGTGCACATCTCAGCCAACCAAGAAACCTATTTCCAACAGTGATTTTGTAGTTACAGGTTGTAATATGGTAAAAATAAATGTGTATAAAACAAAAAATACCTGAAATTCACGTTATAGTTTACAAAACTACCTTATACCTGACCATGCACTGCTGATGTGCTCACATATTACATCACTCATAACATGTTAAATTACATCAATGATAACATCATTCATTACATCTCTAATGACAATAACATCATAGCCATACACAGCATAGCGTTACTGAGTGTATCATTGTGGGTTGATAGCATGGAAATAGAGCAAGCCCTAGAGACAAGTGTAACTGTGGATTCTAAAAGGTATATGGTGCACCTTTTACAAATGACTAAAGTTGGAGGCATAAGATGTTTTGCTTGTTAGACAAGGTAAAGGTTTAATGCACCTGATATGGGTTACGGAGGTATGTTTCAAAATAGGTTGTAGCTTAAATCCAAAGCCTGTTCTAATAATCTGTAGATTATTGAAAGATGTACATTGTAGTTGTGTCCTGCTTTGAGGTGGGCTATTTCAAACTGGTGCTGTAAGCATGACTGTAAGGTTGTATGCCATTATGCCCATCACAGGAACGTGTGTAGTCTGTTTTACTAAACTACAGAGCGTTGCGCATAGGGCCTGAAGGAAGGTGTCTTTTGAATTAACATTGCTGGCCATAATAAGTCTTTAGGAGAGAAATCCAATTAAGGTGGTTATAAAATTGCCAACAGGTGTAGCGTGCTAAATATTACAAGTCCACAAACCCTGCAGGATGGTGTCACCATGATTATATGATGAGATCAGTACTGTCATCAATGATGTCACTTGAGATGTCATCAGTGATGTCATCAATTATGTTATTTAACATGTCATGAGTGATGTAATATGTGTAAAAGAGTGTTTTACATGCTCAGCAACATGGAAACAGACATAACTATGTCCTACCTTTAGTACACATCACCATGTGAGGAGTGGTGATAAACTGTGGCAACCTGACATGGCAGAGATGCTTTACATATAGAGCAATGTAACCTTAACATACTAGCCATATAGACACCGGTATAACAATGTAGTTTTATAGGGCCATTAATGTGGAAATTAGTAATATAACTTTGTTATGTTATGTTACTTTTATTTTATATAGCGCAAATCACCTCTGGTCTCTAAGCGCTTTAAAAGAAAAGAACAGATTGCCCGCATGGGAAAGTCCACAAGCAGCGAAGCTGGCAATTAAACTAAAGGCAATGTCTTCCCATGGTGAGCAATCTGGAAAATGGCATGACAATGGTGTGTGGGCAATGGTTAATAAAGAAACAGATTTAACAGCAGTGGGTTTACAGAATGAGCAATGTGATAACTGGAATCGACTTGCAAGCATTACGTACTGGTTAATGTTGAGATAAGCATTACAAGGTGGTGTTATTTGATGGATAGTTCAGCTGTCTGAATCTCGAGTCTATATGGGTGGTCCCCTGGCACTGTAAGAAGCAAGCTCGCACTATAAGCTGCCCTGATTATTTTAATTGCACCACGGTTTTGCGATCATATTTTTGAGCATTAATATCAGTTTTGAATATTATGCACCATGTTTAACAGGCAAAGAACAAGTACAGAACAGTATATCACTGGGCACAAAATATGCCCAGAATAGAACCCAAGTTGAGCATTTCTTTCAGTTGGGTTTGTTGGATCCGATGGGAACTTCTTTGCTATAGATATTTGACTTCCGCTTTTCCAGGAAACATAATTTTGAGGCACATACGATCTACTGATGCAGAGAAAAAATGGTACAAAGTAAAGTGCCAAACCGGGTAATGCTAGAATATTTTACCAGGTCTTGATCTGAATTTCCTAAAAATCCTAAGACTTTTTGGCCAATGCATTTGAAAAATTGCAATAAAATGCATCAATTATTCCTATATTTTTCTAAAATTACCCAAATCTAGGGGACGACTGCTGGCTTGCCCTCTAGGCTCCCTAGCACAGTGGTGTATATGGACCTGACATTGAATATTTTTTCCATGGCTGCCTTTGGCTCCCAGCGTTTTTTGACTTTATTAAAGATACAGGAATAGCAAAGGGAACTATATCTTAGCACAGCTTTCATAACTGTTCATATTGCTCCTCACACAGATGCCTTCGATGGCCTTTTTTTCTGGTATCTTTATCATGACATGAAGAGCATCTCCTTTAGTTCAAATATATCTGTCTATAATGTATTCACTGTTTTATATCGGGTTGAGAATTATGTCTTTGAATATTTCATTAACGAAGTAGCTTTTTACTCCAGCCCAGTCCTGTCTATTAAAAGGCATTGCCCAATGCCTGTTTCTACAAACGTGCAACTATCACTAAAATTCCCTCTCTGAAGCCTCAAAAAAGATACCACTTGAAGCAATCTTAACTATGCATTCCGTACGTTTCTGTTAGAACACCACCTACCGTTAGACACTGTTTTTGTTGCTTGCTGCAGGAAGCTCTTAAACCTGGGTAAATGGTCAGAGGTTAAACTCTCTGCACTTCCGGCCGAACACCCTGCCAAGCCTTGCAGGGGATCCTCGTTTTGCCGGAGGTCGGCCATACTGATGGGTATCTGTCGAAAAAGTACATTTCTTTAAATCGTGAAAGATAATTTGCTTAAAGCATATAAGAAAAAGTGCAGGGAAATGAAATTGCATCGAATGACCAAGGAAACCGTTTGTCAGTGGAAGTCTGTGGTACAACTTGGAAGTGGGTCAGATCCCGGAGGGCTCTCTGCAGCGAGGCTGCCATGCTATTCCCCTGGGGAAAGCCCTATGAATATGTTCTTAAGGGACCAATGCACGAAGGACTGCTTTCCAATTTCGTGACTAGTTCAGATTACTTATAGAATGAATGCTATGCGTTAATGAGTTCACATACTTTTTTTGCTTTGCAAGATGGAGTCAATAGAAAAAAGCAATAAAGCAGACATGCACCGCGTATTCTGTATAACGTTGTTCTTGTAAAATAAGACACTGGCAGCATTTGGTGCTAAATAAAATGTTTTAAAAGTTACGCTCGTGAAATCTGCTTTGGACATACTTACTCTCCCTCAGCAAAATATGCTTGATGGTTGCAATTGGAAAACATATATATATATATATATATATATATATATATATATATATATATATATTATCTACTGGCGGTCGCCAGTAGATAGATAGTTATAGTTAGGACCATGTTTCCATAGGAAGTCCGCAACATTCTATTTGGAATAACTTTGGCGCCGGTTGACAAATCCGCTCAAAATTTTCGAAATAGGTGGGGCGCTCCGCTCCGCTCCTACCCTGAAAGTGTCGCGGTGATTCGTCAAGCGGGGGCCGAGAAAAAAGGGGGGTCCCAAAACGCGTTTTTCCCATGCATTTTTCCATAGGACCTTTAGTCGAAGGTACAGCCCGAACGGCTGAACAGAATTCCTTGAAATTTGGCAGAGAGGTAGTCCTCAGGTCAGGGAAGTGCCTTTTGCAGGTCTGGTGTCAATCTGTTCAGTAGTTCCTGAGAAAATCAAAAGTAAAATCATATATATATGTGGGCGGAGCCTAACCACACATCTCATCCTGAGATCTGATTGGCTGTCAGCACTTCATCCAAGAAGTGTTGGCAGCCATCTTGGGACCAATATACATGATAGCACCTCATTAAAAAGCATTGCAGTTAATAGAAGGTTTTAAGACTTTAGTTACATTATAAATCATTTGTTGATGGTACCATACTCATTTTAGGAATTGTGGTATGTTCTAAGGTGATTTCACCATGTGAAAAAGCCTTCTGCTGGGATATCATGATTGAGAGAAAAATATTTTCTCATGCTTTTCCCACAGAGGTTTGGAAGGTGATCTATAAGCTAAACTGAGAGCTTATTTTCTGTATATCCACATTATCTTTCTCAGTCATGTGAGAATGAAGTCTGACATTCTCAGTAAAACATGTACATCCAACAAGGGCAGAGACTGTCAGTTGATTCCTTTGTGTTCTACTGCAGCTTCCCAGAGTGTTCCAAAGAACAACTAGAGCACTAACAGTCCTACTTATGATAAACGTATGGCACACCTGAAGCCACCTTGCTTGGATTAAAGTGGTAACTCTTAAAACATTTAATTTAAAAAGGAACAAAATGAGGGGGTTCATTTTTCCATAAAAAGTATGATTAGTGCTGCAGAAAGAAAAATTAGGGCACATTTTGAGTGACTTCTCAAATCCTCTTCTATTTCATTAAAAAATTCTGACATGCAGACTGAAACATGCACTTTCAATACCAGCAGCAGTTTTCCCTGGTGAGCAGTAGCTTTACTACAGTGATCTAATGAGAAAAAAGAGTGCTAACATTCTGAATTTATGGCAAATGTGTGACACATCTGAATGCCGTCTTGATGGAATCAAAGTAAAAAACTGAAAGTATTTCCTACTGAGGAGACTGCAGTAAATGAGGAAATTAGGAAACTTCATAACAAATAAGTCTCCCAAGATGGCCACCAGAGACAAAAGAGCCCAAATGTAGCCCAAATATCACCCAGATGTAGCCCAAGTATAGCCCAATGACAGAATGTCCCAGAGTGTTCTTAAAAACAACTAGAGCGCTTACTGTCTTCATTATGACAAAAGTATGGCACACCTGAAGCCATCTTGATTGGAATAAACTGGTAACACTTAAAACATTTAATTTAAAAAGGAACACAATGAGGGGGTTCATTTTGCCATAGAAATTATGATTAATGCTGAAGAAAGAAAATGAGGGCACATTTTGAGGGACTTCTCAAATCCTCTTCTATTTCATTAAAACATTCTGACATGCAGACTGAAACATGCACTTTTAATACCAGGAGCAGACTTCCATGGTGAACAGTAGTTTTACTACAGTGATCTAATGAGCAACTAGAGTGCTAACTTTCAGAATGTATGGCAAATGTGTGACATATCTGAATACCTTCATGATGGAATCAAAGTAAAAAACTGAAAGCATTTCCTACTGAGGAGACTGCAGTACATGAGGAAATTGGGAAACTTCATAACAAATAAATCTCCCAAGATGGCCACCGGAGACAAAAGAGCCCAAATGTAGCCCAAAATCACCCAGATGTAGCCCAAATATAGCCCAATGACAGAAGTGTGCAAAACACTTATTATTTTGTGTTTTTGCAGTGTTATATAGTGCAGACTTGTCAGGTATTGGAGTGCTTTACATGAGCATTGGTTACATCACACAAGAACAAATTCATTTTGGTTGTAGACATGGGGAGACTAAGTGATTTGACCAGAATCACAGAATGTCGAGCTGAAGCAGAAACTCCAACCTGGTTCCCCAGTTGCAAAGTCTGCAGTTCTGGCAGTAACACCACATCCTCTCCCCTAAGTGCAACATTTAATCAAGTGGTCAACTGGATAAAAAAACATAAAGATAACAAATAATTTAAAAGTGCTTTGTCGCTATTTGAATACTCAGAAAATATGTCCTTATTTTAGTCTTTTAGAGCACTAACCATAATTTTGATGCCAATAAGACCCTCTCATATATGTAACTTCTAAAGGAAATGCTCTAGGTATTACAGTTTTGATTACATCAAGATGACGTCAGGCGTTCCACACTTTTGTAATAAATATAGAATGTTAGCAATCTAGTTGTTCATTAGGATACTGTTGAGAGGCAGAGGCCAGGGGCACGGACTCTGAAAATTGAAGGCAGGTAGGAGGGTCTAAAGGCAACAATGTAACCACACTGAGCAGGCAGGAAGGGCCGTGGCAGCACAACAGACTATGGAGGGCAGTGGAAAGGGGGGCAGGGGCAACCCACCAACAATACAGGACTTGCAAGAGAGGCTGTGGCAATGTAATAGACCATTGTGGGCAGAAGGAAGAGGCAATGGTAGTACAACCATACATGCCAACAGACCCGATTCAGCCAGGAAACGTCCAATGTTTTTAAGCTCAAATGGGCTTTATTTGATCTGTCTCCTGTCTACAATCTCCTCTTTTTCAATGTAACTCAAAGGGGAAAATCAACACCCCAGTTTTTTTCAAAATCTCCCTCTTACCAAGTTCAAAATGTTCGCAAGTACGGTACATTGGATCATGGAAGGGAATGGGGTAGGGACATGGACTTGGATAACAGAGGACAGGAGGGACATGGAGAGGTGCACTAAACTGACCCTGCAGGGCAGGCATCAGGGTTTGCAGCAGCACAATACACCACACAGGGCATGCGGGACGGGAGTGCAGCACAACAATCCATAGAAAGCAAGAGGGAGGGGACAGGACCATGCACATGGACAACAGAAAACAGAGGGGCAAGAGGCAATGGTAGCTAGCTGACCATAATGGACAGACAGGAGAGAAAGCTGCAGCATAACAGACCATAAAGGGCAGGAGGGACGGATCAGGGGCATTACAATGGAACAGACAAGCCGGGAGGGAGGGAGTAGGGGTCTGCACATGTAAACAGAGGGCTGGGGGCAAGGGGGCAGGGCAGGAGCAGCAAGATAGCCATGGAGGTCAGGCAGGATGGGCACTAGAAGCAAGACACACCATGAAGAGCAACAGTGAGACTGTGATGGCATACACACAGACCATGGAGGGAAGGTGGGGGGGGTCAGGGGCAGCTAACTGACCACACAGGGAAGGTGGGAGGGGCCATGGCAGCACAGAAGACCATACATGGCAAGTGGGAGGGTTAGTGGCAGCACAATGGCTATGATGGGCAAGAAGGAGGGTGCAGGGGCATGCACAAAGGATGATGGAGGATAGAAGGGAGGGTCAGGACCTGTGCACAGACAAGAAAGTTCAGGGGAAGGGGCCTCACAACAGACCGCATGGGGCAGGCAGGAGGAGCAGTTGCCGCACAACAGACCAGGGAGGGCAGAAGGGTGTGGCAGTACAATGGACCATGTAGGACAGGAGAAAGAGGATAGGGGCATGGCATGTGGACAGGCAGGGTGGAGGGGGCAGGGACAGGTTACAGTCATCTGACAATGCTAGGCAGGTGGGAGGGGAGTGGCAGCTCAACAGAACACTCAGAGTAGATAGGAGTGGCAGGTCCATGGAACATGGTGGGCAAAAAGGATGGAGCAGGGGCATGCACAAAGACATCGGAGGGCAGGGGGAAGGAGAATAGGGGCAGCAAGCTAAGCACAGAGTTTAAGCAGGAGGTCAATGATGGGGCATAGAATTGGGCAATGGAGGGCAGGAGGAGTGGACTGGTACATCATACTAAATTGAGGGCAGTGGCAGCACATCAGACCATGCATGGCAGGAGGGAGGAGGCTAGTCCATGCATTCACACAACAGAGGATAGGGAAGAGGGGGATGGGGCAGCAAGCTAACTGTTCAGAGAAGGCGGGTATTAGGAACTTTATTGTTTTTAAAACGTGTGTCTGTGCGAACTAGTTAAAATATGAACAAGTAGCTCACTTTTATTCAGGAAGAAGAGGACGTTTGTGACTGTGACTCCGGGATCACTTGGCAGAAACACCCCCTGACCCTCCACCCCCTATCGCAAAATGTAATGCCCGTGAAAAGGGTAGGTGAACACAGTGTTATATAGAACATAGTCCTGAGAGCCCGATTGAAAATGAAAACTAGATATAGTGTATGGTATAAACTATGCACCAAAAAGTGTGATATAAGATGAACCGGGCGTGAAATATAATATGCAATACATTGTGCGCAATGACAGATTCATTGGAGAGCGCGAGATAGCACAGGCACTAGCGCGTGCTATGCGATATGCGCCTTGGAGTGTAATATGCACAGGGCAGTGTTGTGTAACCTAACTAGTCTCTAAAGTTGTAATATAAAATATGTGCTGGGGAGTGTAACGTTGCATATGCACTGTGACAAAGATATGGATCCCAGATTGTAATATGTATGGCATAGCACTGTGCGTTATAACATAGGCATCGAGGAAGGCACGTTAGATGGGGCAATATAACCCGTGCGAAGACAAGTGTGGCATGACATATTCACGGGGTGGTGTTACAGTGCACATGGGCTAGAGAGTGTCATAGCATATGCACTAGCTGGTGGAATACAACACAGAGGTGTGTGGCACTCGGCAGGCAATGGTGGGTGTAACACAGCATTGGGCTCTGCCAGCAGCGCGCTGTGACTCTCATGTGATGTTCGTCCCCTTTCCAGAGAGTAAAATAAAAAGTATTACACATCCGGCAGTGGATGTGTGTTTTATTAACCGTGAGGGGGGTTTCTTGCATAGTTTTGGTCGAATTTTTGTCGAATCCCCTTTGAATGGCTTGGTGTGCATGTGTATTAAATGTGCCCGTCAATAGCTACCCATGTTTGTATAAATAAACGACAAGGGTGTCTACCGGGATTAGGCACGGTAGGGCATCAGACATGTCAGAGCTTCACTAGTGGTGTAAATACATTCCACGTGGATTCATTGTATGCATAGTCACCTTTTAATGAATATCACGCAAATCGTCATGGTGATAGGTACGTACGGTTTGTCCAGCATGTCCTAGGTGTGTCTATAAATATATATTTTTTAAAAATAATAAAAAACAGTGGCCGGCCCTGGGGATTGGGGTCAAAAAAATATAATTAGGAGACAGGCCCTGGGGGATGGGGTCATCAGGGCCAATATATTAGAATAAGAAGGGGAACCACACAGCACCCCTTCTTAAAAAATTAAAATAAATAAAAGACTGGCATCGTGCCGGAGGCCACGCCCCCTCCTTGCAGCACTCTGCAAACGCGCCCCCTGGCGAGTTGTAAGTTGGGGAATTAATTCCTCTTCAATACTGAGGGTCCCTGAGGGCCAACTAGCCCAACAGGCATCTCCAGTATGCGCCAGGGAGCTGCGCTGCAGACAGGTGTTCTGAGGCCAAGCCCCTTTTTACACCTCTCTGCAACGCAGGTCTGTGGCGCTTACTGGAGGTACCTAGTGGTCTAGTTTGACCCTAGGGACCCTTAGGATTCAAAGGGACTTAATCTCTCAACTTAGAACAGCCACAGGGCAAGTTTAAACAGTGGTGAAGGGAGGGGACGGGGCCTGAGGTGACGTGTGCAAACACGCACTATGGCACGTTGTAAATTGGGGATATAATTTCCCTTCAATACTGAGGGCCCCTGGGGGCTAACTAGCCCACCAAGTGCTTCCAGTAAGCGCCACTGAGCTGCATTGCAGAGAGGTGGTCCAGGCCGTGCCACTTTTTACACCTCTCTGCAACGCAGCTCTGTGGCACTTACTGGAGGTACCTAGTGGGCTAGTTGGACCCTAGGGACCCTCAGGATTCAAATGAACTTAATCTCCCAACTAAAAACGGACACAGGGCGTGTTTACACAGTGGTGAAGGGAGGGGACGGGGCCTGAGTTAACGTGTGCAAAAACGCCCTGTGGCCTGTTTTAAGAGGTAGTTTTAATCCCCCTGCCCTATTATATACTAGGGGCTTACAGAGGAGGTCATGCTAATCACAGGGGGACCCCAACGCATAATGTTCCCTAGTGTATGTAGGTGTTTTCCCTATATTCTAAGTGTCTTTTAACATAGCACTGGCTCTAGGACTGGTTAGTCAGACTCAGTTACCACCAGTATCCGTCTGAAAAAGTTGAGGGTACAGGATGATTTTGCAACAAGGATTCTTTCTGCTCTCCTTTTTGTTCTTTCTGCACGTTATCCTTCTTCCTGTACTTTTCTTCGTCTTTGAGGACTTCTGTTGCTTCTTTCTGCACTTCTGTTTTTTTCTTTCTGTGCATTTTTTCTTCTTTCTTCACATGTCCTATCTCTGTAGGCATAGTTAGAAATTAGCATTTAAAAAACCTTTGAAATTCACAGAAAAAACCATAGGTTTCAGGCACGTTATAGTTAGGAATTAGCATTTAAAAAACCTCAGAAATTCACTGAAAAAACCATAGGTTTCAGGGGTGTTATAGTTAGCTGGACTTTTCACTTTTACAAAACCATTGAAATTCCCCCGTTATAGTTAGTTCAGCTAACTATAACTCGCGCGCCCGCAATGCACTGCTGATGACGTCACATATTACATCACTCATGACATGGTCAGTGAGGGGAACGTGAACAAAGTAATTTTTGATTTAGAAGACGTTTTATTTCAAAGGATGAAATAAAAAACATATAGGCCATCACTCTAATTAGGGGCCAGATTTCATAAATTGGTCCCATAGTTCTCCTTTGAACCAAAATGCGAATTAGTTGCATACTACATTTTTGTCAAGGGGTGACATTTTGTCTCTTTTTGGTTTGTGATAATTTGTGTTGTTCTGAGGCGCACCAATCGATGTTTGTGTTTTTGCTCCAGGTAATGGGAAAAGGCAAAAGGAAATGGGAGAATGGCACCGTCTCACCATATGTGATTTGCTGCGACAAAGTACATTGGTCCCATTTACAAGTTTATATAATCTTAATTATTATTGTTTTTTTTGTCCTCATCTCACCAATAAGCTTCTGCAGATCTTAAAAAGCCGTTGTTCTCTGGCTGGGCACCCTACGACTTACTGCACTTGCTTAGGTCGACCTGACCGGCCCCGTTTGATGGAGGCTTGGTGTAATCATAGGACCGTGGGGGAAACCCATACAGATTATATTATTCTCAAGTCTCGGCCCCAACTCATTAGAGGCTGCCAGATATTTATTAAGCTATCCCCAATTCCATCCTGATCAAGACGGGCCATTGCACATGAGGCTTTAAGACAATCTTCTCTCTTCGGGGGTAGGGATCTTTCCACTTCATACATATCTCTCTCCGGGCAAGTAACACCAGGTATAACAACAACCCACTATGGATCTGTGATAAATTCAAAGTTAATAAACCATCATTCCCAAAAAACACTAATGATGAA
This sequence comes from Triturus cristatus, assembly GCF_964204655.1. Classification (NCBI taxonomy): domain Eukaryota; kingdom Metazoa; phylum Chordata; class Amphibia; order Caudata; family Salamandridae; genus Triturus; species Triturus cristatus. The sequence continues at coordinate 516,274,286 of NC_140595.1, read as the reverse complement.
TTAACCTCGATGTTGACTTTAAAAATGCTACAGCGAGTATCTCCCACCCCTTCCAAAAAGTCCTTAATTCGAGACACTCGTAGAAGATATGGATGTCATTGGCATTAGATGTCATACATCTAAGGCATTTTGGAGTAGGCAACGGGGCGAACTTAGCTATCCTGGCAGGCGTATAGTATAGTCGATTGATGACAAAAAATGATTCTTCTTTAGACTGGCTGGTTTAATAAATTTGCAAAGTAGTTTCAGAGAGGGCTCAAATAGGTCAGCAATGTTAGGCTCAAAGGGGGATTGGTTCTAGACCAAAGATTGTGGTTGAAGTTCTGTATCTTCTGCATCTAGAAACATCTTGTACCAAGTAGAGATTTCTTTCTTCTTTGGCTGTACTGATTGGAAAAGAATCTCCGTGTTCCAATCTCCACTTATATCCCCCTTTTCCGATCAAAACCAAGATTTAAGTTGTATGTACTTAAACTTAGAAAAACCGGGGCCTATCTTAGCTCTTAATAGCTCCCAGGGATGGATCCCTTCTGTGTCTAACAAGTCAGACCAAGTAGTAATGCCTGCTCTCTTGATTGGTACAGACAGACTATCTTGAAGGCAGGGTGGTAACCCAGGGGAGTCCCATATAGGTGCAAATTCTGAATAATTTCCGATTCCCCGTCTGCATCTAACTTTATACCAGGTTTCTAGGGCAGCCTTAAGGACCTTCAGACGTACTCGTTTAAAGTACCTCGGGCCCCAAACTTATATAGAAATCCTTCTCCGCCTCCTCCGCCCTCCATCATAGCCATCTCTCCAAACAGCCTACCCCAGGTTTAGAGAGTAGCATCCAAACACTTTTGAATTGGAATGCAACTGAGTACCATCTGATGTCTGGGAGAGTCAGCCCCCCTTTAGTAAGCCTGTGCCTCAACGTCTTACGCCTTTGTCTCCCCAGATAAAGCTCCCGATCTTACTTTGGTTCTTACGAATACCCATACTGGGAAAGGTCAAGGGGACTGCATTAAACAGGTAAGTCAGCTTAGGAAGGATGACCATCTTCACCAGGTTGACCTTCCCGTAAATTGTCAGGAGAAGATTCCTCCATCTGGCAAAGAGGTGATAAATTTCCTTGGTGGTTTTGTTCAGGTTAATCTGGGGAAATTTATCCAGTTCTTTGACAATATAGATACCCAGATATTTTAACTCTTCACTAGTGGAGCCCTCCCATTGATCGATGTTCCAACACATCACCTCCGTTTTGGAAGAATTGGCTAAATAGCCAGAGATAGAGCCAAATTCCTCCAAAAGGGCTTCTACCTGTGGAATAGTCGCCCCCGGGTTACTGGTGTATAGTATTATATTGTCTGTGTACAGGGCTAGTTTGCATTGGTAATGCTGGGATTTAAACGGATAAATTAAATCATCTAATCTAATGGCTTGCGCCAGTGGCTCTATGTATATATTAAACAACAGGGGTGAAATAGGGCACCCCTGTCTTGTACCCCTCTGGATATTAAAACTGGAGGTAAGCATGCCGTTCAACAGAATCTTTGCAGAAGCTCCCTGATAAAATTTTCTCAGAGTTTGAATAAAGATGGGGCTGAAGCCCATTGCCCCTAGTATTTCCCAGAGATACACCCAACAGACCCTATCGAATGCCTTGGCCGCGTCCAAGGCAACTACTGCCAGAGGATCTGATCTTACTTCGGCCAAGTCAATATTGCCTAACAGCAATTGTGTCTGCTCCTGGATATTTCTCCCCGTTACAGCCCTTCTGATCGATATTGACCAGGTTAGGGATCAGTTTGGCCAATCTCCCTGCCAGAATACCCATAAAGATCCTATAATCGGCGTTCAGCAGAGAGATTGGCCGATAAGAGTCAGCTTTTAGTGGGTCCTTTCCTGGTGTTAGTATCAATACGATGGTCGCTTCCTTCCAAGATCTGGGGACCTGGCCTGCTGGGCTATATATTGAATTAAACACTGTACCCAGTACAGGGGTCAATTCATCTGATAGAAGTTTATAAACTTCATTCGGGAGTGCATCGATTCCTGATGCTTTATTATTTTTAGATTTCTTTATTTGATTTTTAATCTCTTCTGAGGTAATGGGGGCATCAAGAAGGTCGCGACTGGCTTCAGTTAATACTGACAAGGATTTAACTCTTAACCAAGTTTGTATTTGGTCTAGGGAGGGACTAAGTTTTCTTTATAAAGATCCGAAAAGAGAGAGAGGAGGCAAGTCTGCATATCCTCTACACTGCTTGATTTTTCCCCATCATTATTTATTATAAGCTCGTTGATATTGTTTTTTGAGCGATCAACTCTAGCTTTCCAAGCCAGTAAGGCACCAGCCTTCTCCCCATACTCAAAATGTTGCATGTTCTTAATGAGCCATTGTGCCCTGCACATCTGGTCCAATTTTCCTCTATATTCTTGCCTCGCCCCATCCAGATCTCCCTGGACTTTTGCCAACCTTCCTGGGCTCCCGTAGCTGAGCCGATTCCTCTCAGCTTCTAATTGCAGGGTTTTTCCCACAATAGTATGTAGCTCCCGGGCCTCAGCCCGGTTCTTGGAGCAAATAAGACTGTGCAGCCTCCCCCTCAAGTTGGCCTTGAAAGCATCCCAGACAAAATCCATGGTCGTGGAGCCGTTATTTAATACAAAATATTCTCGAGAAGATACTTTAATGGCCTGAATAATTTTGGGGTCTAACAACTTTGCTCTATTGAGCGTCCATCTAGTTTGTAGCATATTGCTCTTCCTAAGATGTGAAAATGATATTGGAGCATGATCCGAAAGGTGACTTGGCAATACTACGACCCCCATCAGGCTATCCAGGGCACACCTATTAGTTAGAATATAATCAATCCTGGATGAGTGACGGTATTTTGTACTATAAAACGTGAACCCCTGAAGATCCCCTCTCTTTGCCCTCCAGACATCGACTAAGTCCAAATCGTGCAACAGATTTTTCATAGCTCGACGAATTCGGAGGGCCCCTATGTAATGGCTCTGATTTGACCTATCTTTTAATGGGTCAAGGAGGACGTTAAAATCTCCACCTATGATCAAGGGAGAAGTTATCCCAAAGGTGCTTCCGGTGGGGGAGGAACATTGCGGCTGCTAGCTAAACGGCCGCGGTCACGCTCCCTTGGACTCCTCGCTGGGGGTCTTGATGTCGGGGCCTTGATGCTTCGTAGTTAATTAAAAAATTCCCTCTCCCCGTACCTCGTACTTCGGAGGCTGTGATGTGCAGTGTGATTTCTCGCTCTGGCTCCAGCGGAGTTGCGGTTTTGGATTCTCGCGGTGGCCGCGGCAACCCGTTTGGGGTTGGAGATTGGCGCTGGAGGTGGGAGGAAGCAGCGCGGGAGTGGAGGCGCCAGGACACCGCCCGTTTCCTTCTCCGGGTTACCGGAGGAAGAGGCAGCACCAGTGCCAGTTTCTACTCAAACACCGGGACACAAATCGAACGGCTGGTAGATTTTAGGTGGCAGGCGGCTGACTCCCAGGTAGGGTGTTGGAATTCCACTCTCCTCAAAGAAGAGAGCGCAGTCAGGTGGTGCAAAGGTAAAGGGGGGTTTATTTTACTCCCTGGTAATTCCACTGACAGCCCTGCTTGTAGTGCCTACACGCGCCTGTGGCACTGATGTATCCTGTAATAAGAAGACATTTGTGATTATTAGATCATTTGTGGGGGGAGGTACCCCCTTTCTGCATGGAGACAGGCGAAGCAGCAAAATTGGCAAAAGTGGCGAAAACGGATATCTTACCACCTATAATCAGCCGGTATACCCTGCGAGCTAGAGTGGCTCACTCCTCCCTTAATAACAACATTATTCAGCCCATTTTCACCCCTCGAGTTTCCCCTCCTATATCTGAAGTTCGAACGGCAGATAAGCAGTGCAAGCAAAGAGGGGACGCAACAGACTACGGGTCTGCCAATAAGGGAAGAGAGGCTGGTAAGGGTAAGGGAAGAGGCAGGGGGAAGAAAATATCGCCCTCAAAGGTGAAATTACTCCATCCCTGAAATCATATTACAAAGTTATGTCTTCGTCAACAGCAACTACTGGCGAGCCCATAAAGAGTGTAGTTCAGGATCGCTCCTTGGGAGGGTTGCATGGTCCACAGAGCCTCTCAGTTGTTGACACAAGTAGACCCTCGGACCAAATAAGTGGAGCTCCAGATGCTGTGCCTTCCACTCTGCAGAGTAGTCTGAAGGGGCCAAAGTTACTGATCTCTTCGAGTGAGCCAGCAGAGAGTTCGGATGGTTCATTGGCACCAACAGTAAATGCATCAGTTATTCATTCGGCAGTTAGCCTTTCTAACAGGTACTCTATTTTGGAAACACAAGACATGCAAGAATGTCAGCTGAAGGCCACAAAAATTACAAGCGACACTGGCACTGAGAACTACGTTGCTTTAGATTCCACGACTTGCTCATTGGCTGATATATTACTTGCTATGAAGGATGAGATGACAAGTAGGTTTACGGTCTCAGAGACAATTCAGGCCGAGATTGCCGTAGGTTCTCCGTGTCAGAAAAGTGTTGGCTCAGAAATTGGAAGAAGGCACTATGAGGACAGACGCAATAGAGTCAGAGATTCCCAAACTTAAAGAAGCTATACACACTACTTCAGCGGATGTGGCAAAATTATCGGCCCAAAACAAGGAACTAAAAGACGATCTCGAGCACCTGGAAAACGATTCTAGGAAAAATAACTTAAGGCTCCTAAATATTCCTGAAGCCCTCCAGGGGTTGGATATAAAGGGGTTTGTGATTTCCCTGTTAAAGGGAACAGTCTTAAAGAACTCGCCCACCATAGTCCTTCTACACGAGATCCAAAGGGTGCACCGTGACCCTTTTAAGAGGAATCCTGGTAGAAAAAGGCCAAGGAAGATATTGGTTAATTTTTTGTCATACTCTGTTAAGGAGTTAATTTTATCTTCTGCTCGCAAGGAAGGAATCATAACATCGTCATCCACATCTACAGATCAAACCCCATTTCCTTTTCTATAAGATCAGATATCTCGCATATCACCACAACAAGACAGTGGGACATAGGGAAGAGGCTTGAGGAGTTAAAAAGTTTGGGGGCAAAGGCTCAGCTGCAGTTTGCCGCGCTATTACACGTAATGTGGAACAATCATATGCATCAATTCCGCACGACTGAGGAGGTGGATGCCTTTATTTTTAAAATCAAATTGGAGACGGAGGGTAGTGAGGGAGGGCGCTGAAGCTATGGAGGCCCTTAGACATCGAACCCCCAGATTTAACTAATAGTACTTACGTATTTGTTTCCTAGAAAGCCTGAGGGAGTAGTGATCAAATAGGCTTAGCCTAATGGAAGGGAGGGTTCCTCATGGGGAAAGGGGTCACAGGGGGTGGGGGGATGGGAGGGAAGGGAGGTTGGGGAGCACAGGGTGGCGAGCAGCGGATAAAATAAAAAAATACCTCGTCTCATATGAATTTTAGGAAATGTTTGCCCAGCCAATATCAAGGGTTTGTAAGCTGATGGCAGGAACTTCTAGAAAAGACAGTAAGGTCAACTTTATTTCCTGGAATGTAAATGGGTTAAGATGTCTACGCAGACAAAGCCTGATATTGAAATATTTAGAGCTCTTCCCAGCTCAGGTTTGTCTCTTACAAGAGACACATTTGAGTTTTGTAGAATGTCGCTTAATATTTTCTAGAACCCCCTGGATAAAATGTTATGTCTCTTCACAACAAACGATCAATAACAGGGGAGTCGCAATTTTGATTAAACAGTGTTTTTTTTGTTCTATTAAATAAGTGCAGACGGACCAGACAGGGAGGTGGATAGTGGCACAGTTGGATTTCATAGGGACAGAATTAGTTTGTGCCTGCTTTTATGGATCAAATATGGACGATCCAACCTATATCAGCAAGCTGCAATCTAAACTAACTTTCCCCTTGATCAAGTTTATATAATCTTGCATTGGTGGGGCATAGTTGTCATTAGAGGAGCATTGTATCAACTTAATTGTGTTTTAAGGTTTTATAAAGTGCTAGACATCTGATTGCTACCCACTGAAACACTTGTGGTGGGCGAGGTGGTACAATGTCTGTAGCAGGAAAGGCTGCTTAGTTCGGAAGCATTCAAGGAGTTCGTGAACGCCATAATAAGATTCACAAAGCACATTTAAGTCTTTTAGATAAAGGCACTGTTAGAAAACCCCCGGGCAACCGAGGTTAGCAGTCACCCGGTGGTCTCCCAACACACTCACTGTGGTAGCTTGGCTCGAGCGGTAAGGAAGGCACCGTGTTAAGCGTACGTCACACCCTCACAATAACCATGCGTTCATCCGTTCCAAAAACGACTCTACACCGTAAACATTTATGAAAATATCTCTGTGTTTATCTAGTTTTCTCTTAGTTGCAGGTTAAATAAATAATAACACACTTACAGTACACAAAGCTTCTTCTGTAAAAAGGGTAGGTCAAATAAATAAGCTCAGATCATAAATAATCAATGAATAAATAGAGGTGCATACAATGCATAGGCAAATAAATACTGTGAGGGAATAAATACTGTGAGACAATAAATACTGTAAGACAATAAATAGGATAAATACAAGGAATACAATACTCTCAATAAATATAAGCCATCAGTACACTTTCAAATCAGGTCACATTTGTGAGGTACTATGGGTTTATTTGGCCCAATCACAGCTTGTGGTTATGTGGATGGCCTGAGGGTGTCTCACCTAGCTTGGATAAGGCTGAGGCTAAAACTGAGGTAGGTCAAGTGTAATCTAGGAATCTGGCTCTCCCAACCTACACAACCCCTCACACAGGTCACTGTATAAGTCTCAGTCCACCCCTGGCACTCCCAGGCTGGTCTTAACACCTCTCTAGCCCCTAGGATGGTCTCTTAGGGCTCCACAGGGCCTTAGGCGCCCTCTATTCCACTTACTGCCCTCTTTATGAACTTCCGACTCCACCGGAGTCGTGTCGACGCTGAGAGGCGGTTCCGGTTCGATGTCGATAGCCGGCCTCGGCTCGATGTCAGTTCCTGTTGACGCCGTGAGGCGGTTCCGGATCGATGTCGGCGGTCGGCCTCGGCTCGATGTCGGTTCCTGATGACGCCGTGAGGCGGCTCCGGATCGATGTCGGCGGTCGGCCTCGGCTCGATGTCGGTCTCCGGCGTCACAGGGTCACGATCTCCCTACTTCCGGGTGTCTCCGGAGTGCGACCTCCACTCCCGACCTCCGGTGCTCTTCTCTTCAGGTTCCGGCGACTCCGGAGTGCGATCTCCACTACCGACCTCCGGTGCTCTTCTCTTCAGGTTCCGGCGACTCCGGAGTGCGATCTCCACTCCCGACCTCCGGTACACTTCACCTCGGTCTCCGGCGACTCCGGAGGGCGGACTTCACTCCCCCGTCGACGCCGCACACTCGACCTCAGGTGTCTTCCTCCTCGACCTCTGGTACTCTCCACGACCTCCGTCGGCGCCCTCTCTCGACCTCTGGTGGCTCCGGGTACGACGTCTGCTTTCCAGTCAGCGCCGCTTCTTCACCTCCGGCCCCAGGTCTCTAGGCTTCTCGACGTCGGACTCCAGGGAAACCAATAAACAGGTCAGGAACTTGCTGTTCTTCACTTCCAAGGCCTGTTCCGGCTGTTCAGGTCCTTGTGTTGGTTCTTCTTGATTTTATCCCACACAGGGCTCCAGGCTGGGCTCAGTCAGTAGGGACTAGTATCAAGGGTGGGTTTATGGAGCCCACTCCAGGCACAAGTTTCCACCCCTGCTGCCTCACTCCTTCCTCCTTCAGGTTTCTGCTGCTCTCCCTTCACAAGTCAGGTGCCAACTGCTGCCTTCCAACTGCCAACTCCAACTGTCAACTCTGAGCTGGCTTCCCAACATTTCAAACCTGCCTCACGCTGTCACAGAGTTCTAGAATGTTCTGGAAGGTGCTAGTAGGTTCCAGTGATGTCACAGGTGACAACGGGTGGCCACCATTTTGTGTCTCAGGCCCTCAGACAGAAGTTCCAGGGGTAGGGAAAATGGCTCCCTGACCCTGCATCAACACTAAAAAGTCTGGTGGTTCCCAAAAAGGAAAAATACTAACAGGGTTTGAGGCAAAAGTGGGACAAAATAAATAATGATGAGGAGGGACCACCCAAAGGGCTGACAGGTCTAACACGCGTCCCCCCCAGCTGAAAGTGGGGAGAGCTACCCAACCCCTTGGGAGTTCTCATCACTAAGGCGGAAATACCTTGAGAGACCGTCTGCATTGACGTGGTCCACTCCAGGCCGATGTTCCACCTGAAAGTCCATTAGATGTAGGGAAATAGACCACCTCAACAACTTGGGATTCTCCCCCTTCATCTGCATCAGCCAACGAAGGGGTCTGTGGTCGGTCTGAACCAGGAAGTGCGAGCCAAACAGGTATGGCCGCAACTTCTTCAGAGCCCATACCACTGCAAAGGCTTCACGCTCTATTGCACTCCACTTCTGTTCCCTGGGAAGTAGTCTCCGGGATAGGAAGACCACGGGTTGATCCAGACCTTCTTCATTGAGTTGCGATAATACTGCCCCAATGCCATGTTCCGATGCATCCGTCTGGACAATGAACTTCTTGGAAAAATCTGGGGCCCTTAAGACCGGGGCCTCGCACATGGCTTGCTTCAGTCTCACAAAGGCCTGCTGACAAGCCTCCGTCCAGACTACCCGTCGAGGTTGTTTCTTGGATGTGAGCTCCATGAGGGGGGCCACAATGGTACCGTATCCCTTCACGAACCGGCGGTAATATCCCGTGAGGCCCAGAAAAGCTCGGACCTCAGTCTGAGTCTTGGGGGGTTCCCAGGCCATGATAGCCTCGATTTTCGCCTGGAGGGGTTGCACCGCTCCCCTACCCACCAAGTGTCCAAGGTACACTACCGACCCCTGCCCGATCTGGCATTTACTGGCCTTGATCGTCAATCCAGCTTGTCTCAGGGCCTGGAGAACAGCTTGCAGGTGACGCAAGTGATCCTCCCAGCTGTTACTGAAGACGGCTATGTCATCCAGATAAGCAGCGGAGAAACTCTCCATTCCAGTGAGGATCTGGTTCACCAGACGCTGAAACGTGGCAGGTGCGTTCTTGAGCCCAAAGGGCATCACACAGAACTGGTAGTGGCCATTGGGCGTGGAGAAGGCTGACCTTTCCCTTGCTCCATCAGTCAGAGAGATCTGCCAGTACCCCGAAGTAAGGTCAAAGGTACTTAGATATTGGGCAGCTCCCAGCCGGTCAATCAATTCATCCGCCCTTGGGATCGGATGAGCATCAGTCTTGGTTACTGAGTTCAGTCCCCGGTAGTCCACACAGAACCTCAGTTCCGGTTGGGCACCCGGTGGTGCAGCTTTTGGTACTAGTACCACCGGACTGGACCAGGGGCTGCTAGAAGGTTCGATCACTCCTAGCTCCAGCATCTTAGTGACTTCACCGTGAATGCTGGCCTTCACCTTGTCTGACATCCGGTAGATCTTGGACTTCACAGGTGGGCTGTCTCCTGTGTCCACATCATGGACGCACAGGTGAGTCCTACCCGGAACAAGGGAGAACAACGAAGAGTACTGTCCCAGGACCTGGCGGCAGTCCTCCTGCTGTTCAGGAGTTAGAGATGGGGAGAGAATCATTCCCTCCACTGACCCATCCTTCTCTTGAGACGCAAATAAGTCGGGGAGAGGCTCGCTTTCCACGTCCTCTGCTCCGTCAGTCACCATCATCAAAATGACTTCGGGCCTCTCGTGGTGGGGTTTGAGGCGGTTGGCATGCAGCACCCGTAGGGGCTGACGAGGGGTCTTAAGGTCCACCAAATAGGTAGCCTTACCCTTCTTCTCCAACACCTCAAAGGGTCCTGACCAGCGATCCTGGAGGGCGCTAAGCTCTCCTGGTTCGATCACCCACACCTTCTGGCCAGGCTCCAACTCCACCGGGTGAGCATTGTTGTCATACCACGCCTTTATCACTGCTTGGCTGGCTTCCAAGTTGTCAGAAGCTTGCTTCCACAACTTAGCCATTTGGCTCCGGAAGGCCAGCATGTAGCTCACCACGTCCTGGGGAAGCTTTCTGGGAGTTCTTTCCCATCCGTCTCTCACCAGGCTGAGAGGTCCACGCACAGGGTGCCCATACAAAAGCTCGAAGGGGCTGAAGCCCACTCCCTTCTGTGGCACTTCCCTGTAGGAAAACAATAGTCAGGGTAGGAGGACGTCCCATTTCCTCCGCAGGCTTTCAGGCAGACTTCTGATCATGCCTTTCAAGGTTTTGTTGAACCTCTCCACCAGACCATTGGTCTGGGGGTGGTAAGGAGTGGTGAACCGGTATGTCACTCCACACTCCTTCCACATCGCCCGCATGTACGCTGACATGAAGTTGGTCCCCCTGTCGGACACAACTTCCTTGGGAAAACCCACTCGGGTAAAGATTCCCATCAGGGCCCTAGCCACAACAGGTGCTGTTATGGTCCTCAGAGGTATTGCCTCTGGGTACCGTGTGGCATGATCCACCAGAACCAGGATAAACCTGTGACCAGCTGTAGTAGGTGGATCTAACGGACCCACAATGTCGATGCCCACCCTTTCAAAGGGGGTGCTAACGACAGGAAATGGTTCCAGGGGAGCTTTCAGCTTCACCCCTGTTTTCCCACTGGCTTGGCAAGACACACATGTCCGGCAGTAGGTGTCGGACGACACTTTCATTTGAGGCCAATAAAAGTGTGGGACAAGACGGGCGAAGGTCTTGTCTTGCCCCAGGTGTCCTGCCAAGGGGATCTCGTGAGCCAACTCCAGTAGGAAGGCTCGATAACGTTGAGGGACTACTAAGGCTCGTGACGATCCATGTAGGGGTGCCTTGGGTTCACTGTAGAGGAGGCCATCCTCCCAGTAAACGTTGTAGTTCCCCTCAACGTTCCCTGCTGCCTGGGCTTCGGCCTGTCGCCTCAGTCCCTCAAGGGTAGGGCACTCCCTCTGGCCCTTGCAGAATTCCTCCCTGGTCGGCCCTCCCTCCACGTGCCACTCGGCCGGGATGGGTAGGTCCTCCAGTTTGGTAACATCCCCCACCGCGGACTCCTGGTCCACCACCTCCGGTGGCCTATCCGTCACACGGGGCGCGGATGCCGAGGCAGGCTCCTCCTGTCCTCGGTTCTTCCCTTGGTCGGCAGCTGGCTGGGCCCTTGTTCCAGGCTCCAGCCGAAACGAACTCCCTCTCCGGGTAGTCGCGGACCTTGTGCTAACACAGGCCCAGTCAGGTGTACCCAGCATCTCAGCATGAGTCCGGTATTCCACCTCCTTCCAAGCATTGTGCTCCATGTCATTCCCCAGCAGACAATCGACTGGCACGGCACGGCTTACGGCAACTCGAAGTGAACCTGCAACCCCCTCCCATTCAAAGGGAACCTCGGCCACCGGATAGTGGCCTGTTCTGCCGTCAGCCATCGCGGCTGGGTGGAGTACATCGGGAATTACCTGCTCTGGAGACACCAGTTGGCTACGGACCATAGTCATACTGGCTCCTGTGTCTCTCAGAGCCTCCCCTCTTTGGCCGTTGATGGTGACCCACTGCCCATACTTTACGGTATTTGCGGGCACCTGGATCTTAGGAACCATCTCCCGTTCTCCCAGGGACACTAAAGTGACACCCGCCCACTCCCTTCCCTTAGTTAAGGGCATCTCCTCCCCGAGCACTGCACTAACTACTCCGGGGGCCTTTCCTCCAATGGGAAGGGGTGGTCTTTTCGGGCACTTCGCATCTCCCTTATAGTGTCCGACGCCACCGCACTCGAAGCAATGGACAACCCTTGGCTGCTGACTCTGGCCAGGATTAGGGTTTCTGGGTGGGTTAGCCCTAGGGGTGAATCCTGTTCCCTTCCCTGGGAAACTATTTTGGGGGCCTTTGGAGAACTCCTTTTTCTTTTCCCCTCCCTCTTTCTTCTGGGGGGCGCCCTGTCCGGCCTTTTGAGTATCCCCTCCAGTCCCCCTGGTGGACACCCGGGTACTAGCCCAAATGTCCGCCTCCTCAGCAAGCTTCCGGGGACTGGTCAGCTTGCTATCCACCAGGTGTTGACGCAGTTCAGGGAAACATTTTTCGAGCAGGTGTTCCTTCAACATTAAATCAAACAACCCCATGTAGTCCCTCACCTCACTGCCTTGAATCCAACCCTCTAATGCCTTGTTCGCATAATCCAGGAAATCCACCCAATTCTGTGTGCCCAGTTTGTGGCTACCCCGGAACTTCTGTCGGTACTTCTCGGGTGTTAGTCCAAACTTTCTTACGAGCGCCACTTTCATGGTGGGGTAGTGGGTCTGCTCATCCTGCTCTAGGGCCAATAATGCATCCCTACCAGCTGGAGGCATGTACTTGTACAATCCCCCTCCCCAGTACTTCTCTGGAACCCCATGGGCCCTTAAAGAGACCTCATAGGCCGCTAGCCACTTGGCAATATCATCCCCTGCACTATAGCTAGCTACTATGTCTTTTGGCAGGTAGGGTTTGGGTTCCCTGGTGATCTCTTGGTCTTTGCTGCCACCTTTAGGAACAGTTTGTGCCCCGACTCGTAAGATCTGGAGATCCATCTCCTTGAGCCTCAACTCGTGAGCCATTCTCCGTTCCTCCTTTTCTTTCTCCAGCTCCGCTAACTTCCATGTGAGCTGTCTTTTCTCCCTCCGGTCAGTTAGCTCTGCTTCAGATAAGCCACCGCTAGAGACAGTGCTGCCCTTCCTGGAAATGGTTCTGGGCCCCGCTACTAGGTTCCCCACCTCAGGTTGGTACAACCCAGCCCCCTCGCTAACAGGCTCTCCATCCCTGTCCTCCTGCTCAGCCTTACTTTCCCGTCGTGCCTCCCACCAAGCCCTCAGGCTGGTCTGGAGCTCACCCTTCCTTGCACCTGGGGGACAATACACCCCCTCTCTCTCACAAAACTCTTTGATTTGGGCCACAGTGTAAGCTTCCACATCTTCCAGCACAAACTCCATTTTGCCCACTCAGGTTAGAAGACAGGTGTTTACAGAAGCTATGCAGGGGGGTACCTTATATAATACCTCCTCCCACCACCAGAGTAAATTTGAAAAAAACAAAACTCAAAATTAGGAAGGCCGCTTTGAGAAAACTCCCGGTGTAGGCCTATGGACTACCCACAGTTATTGTCGAGTGGACGCAAGCACAGCTCTATCCCACCACTGAACACCAATTATGTTAGAAAACCCCCGGGCAACCGAGGTTAGCAGTCACACGGTGGTCTCCCAACACACTCACTGTGGTAGCTTGGCTCGAGCGGTAAGGAAGGCACCGTGTTAAGCGTACGTCACACCCTCACAATAACCATGCGTTCATCCGTTCCAAAAACGACTCTACACCGTAAAAATGTATGAAAATATCTCTGTGTTTATCTTGTTTTCTCTTAGTTGCAGGTTAAATAAATAATAACACACTTACAGTACACAAAGCTTCTTCTGTAAAAAGGGTAGGTCAAATAAATAAGCTCAGATCATAAATAATCAATGAATAAATAGAGGTGCATACAATACATAGGCAAATAAATACTGTGAGGGAATAAATACTGTGAGACAATAAATACTGTAAGACAATAAATAGGATAAATACAAGGAATACAATACTCTCAATAAATATAAGCCATCAGTACACTTTCAAATCAGGTCACATTTGTGAGGTACTATGGGTTTATTTGGCCCAATCACAGCTTGTGGTTATGTGGATGGCCTGAGGGTGTCTCACCTAGCTTGGATAAGGCTGAGGCTAAAACTGAGGTAGGTCAAGTGTAATCTAGGAATCTGGCTCTCCCAACCTACACAACCCCTCACACAGGTCACTGTATAAGTCTCAGTCCACCCCTGGCACTCCCAGGCTGGTCTTAACACCTCTCTAGCCCCTAGGATGGTCTCTTAGGGCTCCACAGGGCCTTAGGCGCCCTCTATTCCACTTACTGCCCTCTTTATGAACTTCCGACTCCACCGGAGTCGTGTCGACGCCGAGAGGCGGTTCCGGTTCGATGTCGATAGCCGGCCTCGGCTCGATGTCAGTTCCTGTTGACGCCGTGAGGCGGTTCCGGATCGATGTCGGCGGTCGGCCTCGGCTCGATGTCGGTTCCTGATGACGCCGTGAGGCGGCTCCGGATCGATGTCGGCGGCCGGCCTCGGCTCGATGTCGGTCTCCGGCGTCACAGGGTCACGATCTCCCTACTTCCGGGTGTCTCCGGAGTGCGACCTCCACTCCCGACCTCCGGTGCTCTTCTCTTCAGGTTCCGGCAACTCCGGAGTACGATCTCCACTCCCGACCTCCGGTACGCTTCACCTCGGTCTCCGGCGACTCCGGAGGGCGGACTTCACTCCCCGTCGACGCCGCACACTCGACCTCAGGTGTCTTCCTCCTCGACCTCTGGTACTCTCCACGACCTCCGTCGGCGCCCTCTCTCGACCTCTGGTGGCTCTGGGTACGACGTCTGCTTTCCAGTCAGCGCCGCTTCTTCACCTCCGGCCCCAGGTCTCTAGGCTTCTCGACGTCGGACTCCAGGGAAACCAATAAACAGGTCAGGAACTTGCTGTTCTTCACTTCCAAGGCCTGTTCCGGCTGTTCAGGTCCTTGTGTTGGTTCTTCTTGATTTTATCCCACACAGGGCTCCAGGCTGGGCTCAGTCAGTAGGGACTAGTATCAAGGGTGGGTTTATGGACCCCACTCCAGGCACAAGTTTCCACCCCTGCTGCCTCACTCCTTCCTCCTTCAGGTTTCTGCTGCTCTCCCTTCACCAGTCAGGTGCCAACTGCTGCCTTCCAACTGCCAACTCCAACTGTCAACTCTGAGCTGGCTTCCCAACATTCCAAACCTGCCTCACGCTGTCACAGAGTTCTAGAATGTTCTGGAAGGTGCTAGTAGGTTCCAGTGATGTCACAGGTGACAATGGGTGGCCACCATTTTGTGTCTCAGGCCCTCAGACAGAAGTTCCAGGGGTAGGGAAAATGGCTCCCTGACCCTGCATCAACACTAAAAAGTCTGGTGGTTCCCAAAAAGGAAAAATACTAACAGGGTTTGAGGCAAAAGTGGGACAAAATAAATAATGATGAGGAGGGACCACCCAAAGGGCTGACAGGTCTAACAGGCACCCTTTTGAAGGTTTGAGTAGAAGAAAACGCTCTGGTTCCTTCCAGTAATATCCTTTGGTAATTAGGTACATGTCAGATAGTTTTCAAGCAGCTGTGGACTGTATTAGATATCTGACTGCTTTTATTAAATGCGCAAGGCTCTTATTAAGATGGTGTGACATGATTCAGAAAGACCCGCCTCTTGTTGGAAGGCCACAGATCCCAGAAGGCCTAGAATCTGGCAAGAAGTGCTGCACTCTCATTAGAAGGTGAATAACCTTAATGAAAGCAGAGGGCTCACATTCTAGGGTAGGGGAGTCGCTAGAAGGACAAGGCCTGCACTAAAAAGCCACGGCTCTGATTTGGAAAGAAAGTTAACGTTCTCAATGTAAGAGTATGTCTTAAAATAGGGCTCTCAATCAAAGTGAAAAACTCCTATTAGATTCGCAGGAATCTTATTTGAAGATCAATGTTCTGGAAGAGCTCTGATTAGACAATAACCATTCTCATTAGAAAAGTTGGATGCTTGTTACAAAAAGATAGCTTCCATTAAACGAGCAGGACTCTCAGTAGAAGAGAATAGATCTACTTTGAAAGGCCTGACTTAATAGGAAATATCCATTAGTAGAAAGACAAAGTTAGGTTATCAATACAATGATAGTCTTCTCTTTAAAAAGTATGATTCGCTTTAATATGGCGTGGCGATCATTGGCACCTTATGATCTTGATGTACAGTCGTACATTGCTCTATTCTACATTCTATAATATCTATGTGGGGCCAGTCTGTCTTTTCTATTATATCCTATTTGATTAATCCCTTGACCTTTTTTTCCTGTAATATATGTACATGTTATTGATATCCCCTACCAAGATATGTATTTCTATGCTCCTTTCCCTTGGAGTGCAGGAAAGGCTTGTTTGTAGGTTCATTAATCTCCACAAACACAAGGTTATCTAATCTTGATTTACTTTGCAGAATTTACACAGGAGAGAAGTAAAATTACAATTTCTATGGGTTTTCTTAATAGTGACAAAAGGTTGGAGAAACTAGACATTTTAGGTAATTGAAGAAAGACCAACAAAGAAAAAGCTGCCAAGCTACATAGTTGTCATGTTGCCTTCACCCCTTCGCCGTGTGGGTAATTCCCCCATGGCGCGGGGGGGCGTGCGCGGCGCCGCGGTGCTCGTGACGAGCCCAGCTCGTCATGAAGCACAGTGGAGCTGTGCTTATGACGAGCTGAGCTCGTCACGACCCCGCCCACTGATTTATTCTCCCACACAGGTGGGAAATCAATCGCGCGTGGGTGGGCCATGGCCGTTATGACGAGCCCAGCTTGTTATGAGCACAGCTCCACTGTGCCTCATGATGAGCTGGGCTCGTCATGAGCATGCAAGCGGTTAATATAATGGAAACAGTGATTGGAAGATCCAAAATGTTACAAACCATCTATGGAAACGCATAGGGCTTGATTCACAAAAGACATTTTGGAGTACATAAAGAACTAATGTAGTAACATTACTTCACATACTATAAAATACAATTCACAAATCTCCACCTCCACTTCACCTAGCTTTTCTGCATGGAGATCTCCATCTTGGCGATGGTGATTACTATACAAGAAATTAAAGGATTTAGTAATAATTATGGGAGGGACAAATGGGAGTGGTGGGAAAATGGAAAATATATTACATACATACATTTTAGTTAAAAAACGTAAGTGTAATTAATTTTACATTTGATTACTTTTTAATATAATATGGCACGTGCAGTTTTGTGAGACTATGTGTTAGAAATGGGATATCTGGTTGGCTAAGGCTTGCGCCAAAGCCAGGCAGAGACCACCACTCTAGTCAGGGCAAGGGAGTTACACGCCAAAGATAACCCCTGCTCACCCCCTTGGTAGCTTGGCACGAGCAGTCAGGCTTATCCCGGAGGCCATGTGTAAAGCGTTTGCACACGCACACAGCAACAACAGCCCAGGCACACCACAAAAGGAACTCCACACAAGGTTATATCAAAAATAGCCTTTGTATTCTCACAACACATTAGAATAGTACTCACATAATATACATGGTGCCACCTGGCACTAGGTCATATTTACAAGGGATTATTTACACCTGACAGGGCCCACTGGACCACTGTCAGAACCATCACAAAGCAAACTTAGTAAAAGTAAGACATATCACAAACGTACAACCAGTAATCACCGGTAACCACTGTACTCAGCATCAGCCCGTAACATAAACCACATTATGCACAGTATCACATTAGGCGCCAAAGACATTGTACGCCAACCTCGTCAGTCTAACATATTAGACCCTAACATCCTAAGCATCACTCACATTAGGGGTATACTCACAGTAGGAATTAATCTCATTACGCACATAATCTCATCCCGAACGCATTCAGAGGCATGAATCACAGTAACGCATCACATTTCCTAACATCATGTACATCACTGACCCCTTGGCCAACTGGCCTTCCCAAAGGGGCTCAAATGCCCTGTGTCCACAATGTCAGGGCTGCTGCCTATGCAGCGGAATCAAAAGTGCGCCATTGCGCTAGGGCAAAGGAGTGCATCTCACTCCTCTCTCAAAACATGCCCCCAGAGACTGTGGCCTAAACGTTGCAGTTGCCCGCTACTTGCTGGGCAGCTGTGAACCAAGTGAAGGCCTGGCACCTCTGTGCCACCTGTCCCACTCAGGGACAGGACTCTGAATCAATGGTGCCCCTTTCGCTGCAGCTGCCCGTGCTGGTGCGGTACAGCTGTGGCACTTAAATTCGGGCATGGGCACCTCTGTACCCTCGGGGTCCCCTACTAGGACTCGGTAGCAAAACGGGATGCGGGCAAAAACGTGGCGGTGGCCCACTGTCAGGCGGGGCAGCTAGGGCGGGAGCACGAGCGCCAACAATGCACTCCAATCTCGGAGCCCCTACTGGGCTCTCTGCAATGAACACACTGCCCTCGTTGGAGTGGCCCGCTCTCTTGCGGGACCACTCAGCCTAAGCCACCGTCACGGTGCCGCGATCAGCACCAACAATGTGCCCCTGGAGCCCCCACTCAAAGGACTGGTCTGGGGAGGCTCTCTCCTCACTGGTGCTTTTCTTCGCTCAGTCCTCCTTCTGGGACTGGGACTTCTACCATCAGAGGCGCGGGGCTCTCTCGGCTCAGGGGAGCCTCGTCTGGCTGCAGGTCTCCATTCGGCCGCCTCACCTCTTCACATGCAGGCTTTCTCCTCACTTCCTCACAATGTCCAGCTTGGGGTGGGCTCCCGCCTGGAATTCTTTGTTTTCTTCACACGGGCCCCCTACTGGGACCCGGGACTCTGCACTGACACGGCTAGCACGGGCGCGGATCTTCCCTCGGGGAAGCGGAAGTCCCGCCCTACATCAGGCACCACGTTGCCTGACTTCTGGTTTCGGGGCCGCGGCAGTGATTCTGTTCAAGATGCGGCAATGAGGGGTGGGCTCCTTTTTAAGCAGGCACATGCGGGGTGGGCGAACTGCCATGAAATATAATAGATCAAATGCGGCCATGACGCGGGGTGGGCACCCGCTACGACATCAGCAAAAGCGGGGGAATCCCTACGTCGGGATTCCCTCGTAGGCGATCGCCGCCCAGCGCTGCAAGTAGAAAACAGAAGCGCTCCTCCTCAGGGAAAATAAGCGCTCTGTAGAAATAGAAATAGAGCGCTCACCCGGCGCTAGGATTAATGTCCTGGAAGTCCTTTAAGATGAAGGGGCCATGCAGGGCCCAGGGAGGCAAGCTCTCCTGGCAGCCCACCCCTGGGTCCCAGCAGCACACCCCAGCAGGAACAGCACACCAAGACTGAACATCTTCATTGGGTCACAGCCCCTATATTTATATCAACATTCCCTTTGTGTAAAGTGCAGGACATGGGGGAACCAGATGCAACTGGTTCAGGGGGGATTTGTAGCACTTAGTTTTTCAAGCTCCTCTTTCCCTTTGTCAGGTGGGGGGCTAGGTGATCAGACACACCACAGGTGATGGAGCCAGCATTCACTAAGGCAGGCACCATCCTATTCAGAGTCAGGGGATTACCCCTCCCACTACTCTCAGCCCAGATGTCCTATTCAGCCCAGCTCTGACTCACCCTGCCCCTCCTGGAGCCACCCTCAGCTCCTGTCACTCAAAAGCCAGACATGCAATTCACATCAGGCAGGCAGACACATAGCACACAGAAATGCCAACTTCTAAAAGTGGCATTTCTAAAATAACCACAATAAATCTGCGCACACCATTGCACAGCATTTATTCACTCAAGTTCATACATACCAGACTTGACCACACTTCTCCTCTCATAACAGGAATTACCACTGACACACACTGATCAGGGAATCCCCAATGCATTCCTATGGGAGGGCAGGCCAACCTTACAAATGTAACACAGAGAGCGCACACACTTTACACTGGACCACAGTGCTAAAGTGCCCAGAGGCCTAAAACCACCAATACCATGTCAGGGAAAAGGCAAAACGTTTAGGGGTGAACCCGCCAAAAAGGGCCAAGTCCAACACTATGGTGCCAATTCCGATCCGGTAAAAACCGGGTACGAACCGTCGGACGGAGCCTTTTCTCCGTCCGACTCGTACCCGGTGCGAAATCCATCCGAAAATGCAAGTACGATTCATACGGAAACACCATTTCCGTACGATTCGAACAAAACACCGACCGAACAGAAACTAAACACAATTCCGATCCTGAAAGGAGCCGACGTGACGTCGGTACGCATCCAGCCTACGTTTCACGAACCAGGAAGTACGATTCGAACCGACGTCATCCCGCACGGAAAATATTTACCGGCTGCCAAAAACTGCCGGGAAATCAGGACGACACACGCAAGGAG
Source organism: Triturus cristatus (assembly GCF_964204655.1). NCBI lineage: Eukaryota > Metazoa > Chordata > Amphibia > Caudata > Salamandridae > Triturus > Triturus cristatus. The sequence goes on along the minus strand of NC_140595.1, from coordinate 516,254,337 downwards.
CAGCTGGACGCGACGAACAGACATGGACCCGAACCTACGTGCCATCCCTGCCCTCCTAGCAGTCCACCTGGCGTACAGGAACCGACGCAGACGCCGCAGAAGGTCAGCACAACAACCAGGGGCAAAGGGGGGGGCAGGGGCAGGACACACAACACCAACACATGGTACCAAATCACACATGGCCTGGACATACCTGACCATCAGGGCCTGGTCACTTCCAGGGGGTGGGGGCAAGGCCAGCAACGCAAGCGTCCGCCACAACGGAAGTGGATGGTCACGCGAACCGGTACGTACCCTACCCAGGCCGCAAGAGCGTGGGTACGGAACGTACCACGCGTCCCCCTACGTCACTCCAACAATAGCGGTACGGCCCGTACCCACGTCAGAAAGGCCTTGGTACAGCTCGTACCAGCATTGCTGGGGTCATGTAGGGGTACGCGTGGTACGACCCGTAGCCACGCCCCCAAGGCCTGTGTACGGTGCGGACCCCACGGCCCGCAACAATGGTGGGACGCACCGTACCCACACACCAAAGGCATGGGTACGGCCCGTACCCAGGCACGCAGAGCGTGGGCAGGGGTATGTACGGACCGTACCCCCACCCGTGGAAGTACGGCCCGTACCCCCACCCGTGCATGTACGCCCCGAACCCCCACTCGTGTATGTACGCCCCGAACCCCCACCCGTGTATGTACGCCCCGAACCGCCACCCGTGTATGTACGCACCCAAGCGCCACCCGTGTATGTACGCCCCGAACCCCCACCCCACCCTGGTATGTACGCCCCGAACCCCCACCCGTGTATGTACGCACCCAAGCGCCACCCGTGCATGTACGCCCCGAACCCCCACCCCACCCTGGTATGTACGCCCCGAACCCCCAGCCGTGTATGTACGCACCAAACCCCCACCCGTGTATGTACGCACCAAACCACCACACCAGCCGTGTATGTACGCACCAAACCCCCACCCCAGCCGTGTATGTACGCACCGAACCACCACCCGTGTATGTACGCACCGAACCACCACCCGTGTATGTACGCCCCCGAACCCCCACCCCAGCAGAGTATGTACGCCCCGAACCCCCACCCGTGTATGTACGGACCGAACCCCCACCCCAGCCGTGTATGTACGCCCCGAACCCCCACCCGTGTATGTACGGACCGAACCCCCACCCCAGCCGTGTATGTACGCACCAAACCACCACCCGTGTATGTACGCCCCCGAACCCCCCCCCAGCCGTGTATGTACGCACCGAACCACCAGCCGTGTATGTCCGCACCAAACCCCCACCCCAGCCGTGTATGTACGCACCGAACCACCACCCGTGTATGTACGCACCGAACCACCACCCGTGTATGTACGCCCCCGAACCCCCCCCAGCCGTGTATGTACGCACCAAACCCCCACCCGTGTATGTACGCACCTAACACCCACCCCAGCCGTGTATGTACGCACCGAACCACCACCCGTGTATGTACGGACCGAACCCCCACCCCAGCAGAGTATGTACGCCCCGAACCCCCACCCGTGTATGTACGGACCGAACCCCCACCCCAGCCGTGTATGTACGCACCAAACCACCACCCGTGTATGTACGCACCAAACCCCCACCCGTGTATGTACGCACCAAACCACCACCCCAGCCGTGTATGTACGCACCGAACCACCACCCGTGTATGTACGCACCGAACCACCACCCGTGTATGTACGCCCCCGAACCCCCACCCCAGCAGAGTATGTACGCCCCGAACCCCCACCCGTGTATGTACGGACCGAACCCCCACCCCAGCCGTGTATGTACGCCCCGAACCCCCACCCGTGTATGTACGGACCGAACCCCCACCCCAGCCGTGTATGTACGCACCAAACCACCACCCGTGTATGTACGCCCCCGAACCCCCCCCCAGCCGTGTATGTACGCACCGAACCACCAGCCGTGTATGTCCGCACCAAACCCCCACCCCAGCCGTGTATGTACGCACCGAACCACCACCCGTGTATGTACGCACCGAACCACCACCCGTGTATGTACGCCCCCGAACCCCCCCCAGCCGTGTATGTACGCACCAAACCCCCACCCGTGTATGTACGCACCTAACACCCACCCCAGCCGTGTATGTACGCACCGAACCACCACCCGTGTATGTACGGACCGAACCCCCACCCCAGCAGAGTATGTACGCCCCGAACCCCCACCCGTGTATGTACGGACCGAACCCCCACCCCAGCCGTGTATGTACGCACCAAACCACCACCCGTGTATGTACGCACCAAACCCCCACCCGTGTATGTACGCACCAAACCACCACCCCAGCCGTGTATGTACGCACCAAACGCCCACCCGTGTATGTACGCACCAAACCACCACACCAGCCGTGTATGTACGCACCAAACCCCCACCCCAGCCGTGTATGTACGCACCGAACCACCACCCGTGTATGTACGCACCGAACCCCCACCCCAGCAGAGTATGTACGCCCCGAACCCCCACCCGTGTATGTACGGACCGAACCCCCCCCCAGCCGTGTATGTACGCACCGAACCACCAGCCGTGTATGTACGCACCAAACCCCCACCCGTGTATGTACGCACCTAACACCCACCCCAGCCGTGTATGTACGCCCCGAACCCCCACCCGTGTATGTACGGACCGAACCCCCACCCCAGCAGAGTATGTACGCCCCGAACCCCCACCCGTGTATGTACGGACCGAACCCCCACCCCAGCCGTGTATGTACGCACCAAACCACCACCCGTGTATGTACGCCCCCGAACCCCCCCCCAGCCGTGTATGTACGCACCGAACCACCAGCCGTGTATGTACGCACCAAACCCCCACCCCAGCCGTGTATGTACGCACCGAACCACCACCCGTGTATGTACGCACCGAACCACCACCCGTGTATGTACGCCCCCGAACCCCCCCCAGCCGTGTATGTACGCACCAAACCCCCACCCGTGTATGTACGCACCAAACCCCCACCCCAGCCGTGTATGTACGCACCGAACCACCACCCGTGTATGTACGCACCGAACCCCCACCCCAGCAGAGTATGTACGCCCCGAACCCCCACCCGTGTATGTACGGACCGAACCCCCACCCGTGTATGTACGCACCAAACCCCCACCCGTGCATGTACGCACCGAACCTGCTATAAGAATGGGGTGTGCAAAACACCCCCAGCAGTGCCCAGACACAGGAGGGGTGGGTGCAGGGTCCTCCCAGCAGTGCCCAGACACAGGAGGGGTGTGTGCCTATCACTCCCAGCAGTGCCCAGACACAGGAGGGGTGTGTACCTATCACTCCCAGCAGTGCCCAGACATCGGACAATATACCCCATCAACAAGTTCAGTGACCTACAAGGGTGATACCCCAGATGCAGGCGGAGCCATCGCTGAGCCAGCATGGCTATATTGAAAGGCAACCCTCACACATCCAGGAAATGTAGACACAGCACAGCACAGCATTTGGGAGACACCCTGCAGGAAAAATGGCCTGGGCCACAGAGGACGGAACACACCTTGGGACAATGTCACCATACAGTGAGAGCAAACATGACCAAATACCATTTGCAGAGACCTTTGTGATGGCACGCAGATGGCAGGGTACACCCCATGAGCAGCACACTCCAACATTTCACAGACCCCTAACACATTATCACCACCCCAACGCAGGGAGCACCAGCACCAACAGCAAGTCCAGGAAAGCATCAGTGTGCAAAACAAAAAGAAAAGGCTTTATTCAGCAGGAAAATATATCAGAGAAAATGTCCACTATGTACAAGGGCCATGGGCCAGCCCAGCAGCAATGTCCGGGGGGGGGGTACACATCGGGACGTGTGTCCCCTAGCTTGCCTGCACAGTTCACAAGTCCATTTCATCCACAGAAGAGGGGGCATCAGGGGGGAGGGTGGAAACAGGCACCGCAGGGACAGGAGGGGAAAGGGTAGGTGTTGTGGGTGCAGGGAGGGATGAATCTGCCACAGGGGGGGTGCCAGCGCCAAAGGTGGAGGACAGAATGGCGCTGCACACGTCGGCAAGTTCCCCCAGCGACTCCCCCGTACCCAATCCAACCACAGGCCCCAAGGAGGGGGGGGGGGCAAAGGGATGGGTCGCAGCGCCACTGGGGGAGGGTGTGGACAGGGTGGGGGACTCAACTCCCCTGGCCGGGTCCCGCCTCCACCGCTTGCGGGGTGGTGTCATCCTGGGGCTGGGGGGCACACTCGCAGTGGATGATGCTGTCACTGACTGTTGGCCAGGAGAGCTAAGGGGAGTGGATTTGGAGGGAGTGGGTTGTGTGGAATGCGGACTCCCACTGTGGCTGCGTGTTCTACGTTTCCCCCCCGACCCAGTGGGTGTGCCTTCCTCACCCTGTGTGTGCGTGACAGGAGGTGTGCGCTTCGACTTCCCTGGTGGTGTGGTGCCTGTGTCTGTTGGGGTGCGTGCACGCTGACGTCTGGATGTGCGTGGGACAGGCACGGGAGTGGGAATTGTGGATGGGGCAGGGGTAGGGGGTGTTACGCAGCGCTGCAGGAGATCCAGTGCTGCAGTCAGTGTGGAGTCTATGGACCTCAGCAACTGCCGTTGGTCAGACTGCGCAGCCGACATGCCCTCCATGTATGCCTCCATCTGGGTCAGCACCTGGGTGTGGGCATGGAGGACATTTAGCATCGCAGTCTGACCAACCTGCAACTGCCTCAGGATGTCCACAGACTCCGCACTCACCGCAGCAGTGGTGACAGGGGCAGGGGGTGCGGTGCCTGGCAGGAAGGAGACATGTGGGGACCGAGCACGGAGGGAAGGGCCACGAGCATGTGGGAGGCCGGTGATGGAACCTGAGGTGGCGGGGGGATGTGGAGGGCTGCCATCAGCTGGGGGGGCAGACTCCGCCACCTCTGGGAGCTCAGCCTCGGACCCGTCTGCGTCATAGTCTGTGTTGGCAGTCAACAGGTCCTCCGCCTCACTCCCTTCGGCCTCCGTGCCACTCCATGTGCCAGACAGGACAGCACTGCTGGTACTGGTGCTCAATCTCTCCTCCCGGTCCGTGCTAGTGTCTCCTTCCGTGTCCCCCGGCGATGCTGTGGGCAAGGTGAAGAGACAGGAGAAAATCAGACACCTGTACACTTATGTCACATGAGTCAAATATACATAGGTCACATTGCATAGCCTGAAAAGCAACAGGAGTAACACCTACAAAACAATGTACACATGTAGGCCATGGAACACACAGTTTTTCTACCCACCATGCCACTGAGACACAATGGAGATCATGACACAACAGCAAATCACTGCACCTGAAATTTTAGAGAGGAGTCAGCCTCTGGGGACAAATGTGCACAGCACCTGCACCACACTGCGTCGTCAAAAAGGGATGAGCATGAATCATATCCATTTACTCTTGCCGCATGCTGCAAAGGCAATACATGAAACCAGGCCACACATGACAGGGTCACTGCACCTTGAGCGTATGTCCAGTCAAACATCACACACAGGCTAAACCCAGCAAGGAGGATGAAGCTTCTGACATGTAGGCCTTGTACGCACAAACCACCCACACCTGAGACAATCTCATTGAGACGGAGAAAGTATGTACACCTCTTACTCTGGGATGGAAACACATGGCCTCCACTAATTCATGACTGTAAACACACAGCCCCTGGTGGCCATGTCCACACATCATTGACAGGCAAACATCATCAGATTGTCTCAACAACACACACAGGTAATGCCCACTGTGAGTATGCACAAGCAAAATGGGTCCCCCTGTACAGTGGACACATGTAGCAACCTGTAGGTCCTAACAGTTGAGCCCAGGGTACAATGCCACCCTACGCAACCCATGGCAAAGACACAGTGAATGGCCATATTGTTGGATGACGCACATGATACCTAGGAAGAGGTGCCCCAGGGCACAGTAGTGCCCACACTCCTCCATGGTCCAGGATGGACATGACTGCAAATTAAGCAACCGTCCCTGCACTTAGCAGGCCTCCCACTCAGGCACATCATGTCAGAGGGCACACAATTGGACATGCATGCTGGAAGGCTGTACATTTTGGAGACACACCCCTATGTCGTGATTCACAATCACTGCCAAGTGACATGGACACCACAATGACTGAAATTGGCCATGGCACACGCAAGGTCCCCATACCTGTGGCACATCACCCCCACACATGATGCTGATAGCATAGGGCACCTGCATGAACTGCCTGCATAAATAACCTTGTGCAAGAGTGGCGACAGACCAGGGAACACATTGCAAGGAGGGGAAGGGAGGGAGTGAGAACAGCACTGTGCTACTTTGTGGAGAAGTTGACGCACTGCACAATCAAACCCTGGCAGTGTATCCATGCAACTGCACACTTACATTGGCTGGGGACACACAACTGACACACATGTACCTACCCCCTTCCTGCTGCTGCCTCTCCTGTAGGCGCCTGTCCATATCGGGGAAGACCACCGCCAGCACACGCTTCTGGATGTGGGTCAGACGACGGCGGCCACGGTTCTTACGGCTCTCAGGTGAGTCCCCCAGCAGGAGCCGTGCAATCCTCCTCGTCCAGCACCGGATGTCCTGCCAGCGTTTCCTCACCTGAGACAGGCTCCGCCTCCGACCCTCTGTACCCCTCACGGCACTGACGGCTTCCCTCCAGATCTCCCCCTTGGCAATGGCGCCTACCTGTGAGGATGCAAAAGAGAGAATACATTAATCCACATGAGCAAAGACACAGAGACACACATATAGAACAATCCTCATTATGAACAGGCCATGGTATGCATGCAACTAATTGCACCTTTGTCATAGGGACATTATCCACTGTGGAAGGCCAAATGCACTACGTGCCAGTGGAAGCACACGGGTGGCATGAGGGGTACCACACACTCACTGACCAGGGATCACACTGTGCCTCACAGGCTACACCAGGATTATGTACAGCACCTCACAGCAGTCACCTGCCCCAGCACACTGATGCTACCTCAGCAGAGTACACAGACACACACAGGTACAGGACAATCACATGGCATTGCCAACTGCGGGTACACACCTCACTCTGCCCATGTGCCAGTAGACGGGGGTGTCACAGGTGTGGGGCTGGCTCAGCACGGCATGCACACAGCACTGCTCCCTGCTCACATCCGATGGCCAGGCCATATCCATCCCTCATGCTGCTTGTGTGCAACACTCCCCATATGCACTCACCCACATGACAGGGGACTAACACACACACCAATGTGCAGGGGACGAACACGGCCTTTGGACACTCACAGCACAGGTACACTGAACAAACACACATCCATGGGTACTGACACCTGTCACACTGGGGGGAACACAGGATCACATCAGGACTGTGGAAACAACATCCCCAGGAGGAGTATGCAGGCAGAATGTGCCATGCACCTTGCATTCATTGTCACAGTAGGCACTATGCAAGTGAGGAGTGCACACAGGAAACACAGCATGCTCTGCATGGGTGACATGAGGCCTTCCACACCCTGGGACCCACTCCAAACAACAGTGCATGTCTGTCACACATGGACACAATGCCAGAAGTCACTGTCACACAAAAGGGGCACAGTCTAAGCTAGTGGAGTCTGCACTCACCTGAACCCCTGGTCGACCATACAGGCTCTGGAACTGTGGGAGGATCACATCTATCAGGGCAAGGTTCTCCTCCTGGGTGAATGGCTGTGACCTCTCCACAGTCCTGGACATGGTGCCAGAGGAATCACTATCAGCAGCAGTGGTCATGGATGAATGGATGTGCAGGCAAGTGCTCTCTCATGGGACCTGGCTGCCTTATATATGCCTGGCTGGCCTGTTCATGTATAGGAGTACAGATTGATTGGTCAGTCACATTAGCATCCTACGTTTCATCCAATCCCTTCAAACCTACCCCAGTGTGTGGCTTTGCATGGTTTCAGTTTTGATAATGATGTCAAGTCAACATCCACATTGCAACAATGTAGATTCTTTCAAACTGACTTCTGCTGTGCACCTGGTGCTCAAATTCAAAAATTTAACTCAGTCTCCATGGCAACCATCAGGCATTTCGGCCCTTATACTTGTCCCTCATGTGTCCCCTATGTGTTTTCATACATTTACACACAGGTACGGTGCGTTCCACGCCCTAGGGCACCCCACAAGCAGTGATACCGACCGTACATGCGCTTGTACGGTCCGGATCACAATATTGCCGCTGGCGTATGCGTACGCCACAGTAGTACGGACTGTACACGCGCTTGTACGGTCCGGATCACAATATGGGCGCTGGCGTATGCGTACGCCACAGTAGTACGGACTGTACACGCGCTTGTACGGTCCGGATCACAATATGGGCGCTGGCGTATGCGTACGCCACAGTAGTACGGACTGTACACGCGCTTGTACGGTCCGGATCACAATATGGGCGCTGGCGTATGCGTACGCCACAGTAGTACGGACTGTACACGCGCTTGTACGGTCCGGATCACAATATGGGCGCTGGCGTATGCGTACGCCACAGTAGTACGGACTGTACACGCGCTTGTACGGTCCGGATCACAATAAGGGCGCTGGCGTATGCGTACGCCACAGTAGTACGGACCGTACAAGCGCGTGTACAGTCCGTACTACTGTGGCGTACGCATACGCCAGCGCCCATATTGTGATCCGGACCGTACAAGCGCGTGTACAGTCCGTACTACTGTGGCGTACGCATACGCCAGCGCCCATATTGTGATCCGGACCGTACAAGCGCGTGTACAGTCCGTACTACTGTGGCGTACGCATACGCCAGCGCCCATATTGTGATCCGGACCGTACAAGCGCGTGTACAGTCCGTACTACTGTGGCGTACGCATACGCCAGCGCCCATATTGTGATCCGGACCGTACAAGCGCGTGTACAGTCCGTACTACTGTGGCGTACGCATACGCCAGCGCCCATATTGTGATCCGGACCGCACAAGCGCGTGTACAGTCCGTACTACTGTGGCGTACGCATACGCCAGCGGCAATATTGGCCCAGGGACCCTATACACGCGCTCCGAGCGTATGTACGGTGCGTATAACAACTGTCAGTGGTGACAGGCGGCACACAGACAGGAATGGAGCGGACAGGTATTGCCAAGGGTGGACACCAATGCATTGTCTGTGCAATACCACCTGTGTGTGACACAGGTGTGTCAGGATGTGATGTGGCACTTTACCCCTGAGGTGTGGGCAAAGCACATGTACGATGAGCTGTGTACACATGTCGTGTGTGATGGTGCGCATTGTACCACACATCCCCTGCACTCCTTTGACATGTGTGCATGTCGTACACACTAGTGGAGCCATGAGTCACTTGCATGTCCCAGTCACGGACACCCGCACCTGTCCCCTGATGCCAGGTACACGGAATATTACATATGACACGTGTATGGCTGCGTTGCATGCTGCAACCATGTCATGTGTGTGGCATGTCTTTCCATGATTTTGCTGTAGGTGTGTGATTCAATGTGTCAGCAGTTGCTGCTGCCAACATGTGTCTGTGTGTCGATGGGCATGGCACACTGTTCCGCACACCAGCCCACATATGTGATTTGCCATGAGGTGTGTATGTATCCAACTACACGGAGTATCAACACAAGTACATATCCACATGCTCCCTATGTATGTTCTGTCTCGACATGTACTCCTCAAAGGCAATGTGTGTGGCCTGTCCTATTCCTATGACATGTGACCAGTGCATATCGCATCCAACTACCTGTCTGTACCATACGCATACTACTTCTGCACATGTGTGGATGTCTGTGAATCCTGTGATGCGTGTGCATGTTCACTTACACTGGCCCACAGCTAGTCTCATGCCATGTCATCGTGATCTTGCCCCCCTCCGTTAGTGGCTGTCCCTTGGTAGGAGTGTAACCTGACTGGCGTTCGTGTCCAGGAACTGTGGCACAGACCTGACTCACAACGTGGCATATGTGTATTGGCTGTGTAACATGTGCTCAGTGCATTGACGATGTTGTTGTACAGTGCTCACTCTTAGGTGTTCCTTCCATTTCACTGCAGGGCTCCGCCTCTCCCTCGACGTATGCCAGACATTGCTGCCCTGCATGAACGGGACTGTATACGCCGCTACAGATTCAGCCAACGGTTGATTGATGAGTTGACTGGCCGGCTGGAAGCACAACTCCTCCCGCGCCACAGGTATCCAAGTGCACTGACACCCAAGTTGAAGGTGATGGCAGCCCTACATTTCCTTGCCACGGGTACGTTCCAACATACCATTGCTGATGTCGGGGGCATGTCCCAGACGATGTTCAGCCGTGTTCTGCATGATTTCTTAGAGGCCATGTTGGTTCACCTGGATGAGTACATTAAATTCCCAAATCGTGAGCAGTTGACAGATGTCAAGCGTGAGTTCTATGCCCTGGGAGGGATGCCCCATGTCATTGGGTCCATAGATGGGACACATGTTGCGTTGGTACCACCACAGGCACAGGAGGTGGTGTATAGGAATCGCAAACATTATCACTCCATTAATGCCCTTGTGGTGTGTCTGTCCAACATGGTGATTTCACATGTCTGTGTTCGCTTTCCAGGATCAGCACACGATGCCTTCATCATGAGGCGTAGCAGGGTGCCAGAAATGATGCTGCAGCTGCGGAACGAGCGAGCATGTATTGTTGGTGGGTAGACTCTGGCAGTTCAGTGTTTGGCGTCATCTTCCAATCTCACTGCCTGTGCTGACACACTTCTGTCCATGATGTTTCCTTGTAGGGGACGCTGGCTATCCCAACATGCCATGGCTGATGACGCCTGTCCGCAACCCCAGCACGGCTGCCGAGCACCTCTACAACAACGCACATGGGCGGACCAGGAGAGTCATTGAGAGGACGTTTGGACTTCTGAAGAGCCGATTCCGGTGCCTCCACAAGACCGGCGGAGCACTCCCATATGCCCCGGTGAAGGTGTGCAAGATCATCATCGTCTGCTGCATGCTGCACAACATGGCAGTGGAGGAAGCTGTTCCACTCATACTGGATCAAGATGACCAGGACCATCCACCCGTGGAGGATGAAGGGCTTGGTGACGGGGCAAGTGATGTGGAGGAGGAGGAGGCTGTGGAGGACATGCGGAGTCGGCTCATACGCAACTTCTTTGCTTAGTGGTGAGTTCCAGTGTCTGAGTGTGCACGCATTGGGCCGTGTGTGGCATGTGTTGCAATGTGTGTGTCCATCTGCATGTCTGCCAAGTGAGTCAGTGGTGTGTATTGAAGTGTCACTCAAGTGATGGCGCAATGGAAGGATGTTGTCTGAGGGTCATCATTGTCACCTGTCATGTTAACAACATGATACGTGTTAAGTACATGCTTGCGGATGTGCTCCTTTGTGCTGAATCCTTGTGTGTCTCTCTTCCACAGGTCCATGTGCATGCTGTCTGCTGGTGGCATTGTTGTGCTCCTGCTACTCCTCATGAACACAGCGACATGTGCTGATTCAGCGTCACATGCACGGGCAAGTGTTGAAATCTCCTCAGGGTAAGGGATGCCTCACGTCGTTTTGGGTGTGTGAATTGTTTGTAGTCTGTGTGCACTTCTCCGGTTCATGTGTGTTCCATTTGCATACATGGTGATCCTACATGGGGAACATGACATGGGGCAGGCTTCACCTGGAGCCATGCTCAGACTTGGTGACTGTCATGTGGCAGGGGATTGGGGATTGTGATGAGGCCATCATTGTGTGTAACACTGGCCTCGGAAACATACAGGTTGCACCGGGTTGACATGGTGTGTGATTGCCCCATCAGGGCCTCAATGGTGTATAGCGGCCTCTCCGTGGCAGCAGGGGGTGTTTAGCTGTTATCCGTCACTTGTGTGCCAGGTCAATGGGATGCCAGCATCTGTGTTGCAATGGGGGGTGCCAGTGTTGCTCCCACATGTACATCCACATGACCTGTGTATGTGTTGACAGAGTATCATTGTCATTCCAACACACATGACTAATAAATTTGTCCCTCTGTCTCCAAGGTGCCTCTTCCCTGTCAATGGTGCCCTGTTGCCACTGTGCGTGCCGCAGGTCTGGCATAGTTTTCATAGGTGGTGCATATGTGTCTATGTGTAGAGTGACAAGATGCTAGGGGTTTGTCAGGGAGTGGGAACTGTATTATGCACAAGATGCACAGTTCCATCCACCTCAAGGCAAGAGAGACCATCCCCCAGGGAAACTACAACATCTGTGTAGAATCCTACCCTGCAGTCTACGGACATGTGCCTCACGACTCCCATGGTACTTGTCCATATCCGGAGTGCATCTGCACAGCTCTGCTACTGCGTCGGGCAACCAGGCCACATCAACGTCCTAACGGGATGGGGGGAATGTTTCACAGCCAGCTGCAGGATGACCTTCTAGATCCACGCCCACACTCATGATGCAGCCCACAACCCCAACACAACCATGTGGCACAGTGATCCTAAACTGCATTCTGGCATCTCCATGCATCCAACCTTGGCCTAGCCACCATTCTCAACATCCGCCTGACGCAAGCATGCTGCACATTGTAGGGACACATGTCTAGACATACCTGGGAGCGGCAAGCCAGGTCACTCCACATGATCCCTGACCTCTGCGCATGACTGTTGCTCCCCTGAATGTGTCTGTAGCCACAGTTGTGCGGGAACCACTCAGCTGGTTGGGCCCAGCACAGGTGAGTTTGGTACTCCATGTCTGTATCAGATGAGACATTGGGACCCATGTGTGTCCTGGGCAAGACTGCGACCCCACGGTTTGGATGGTTGGAGTTAATTCTGAGATCAGGCATGCTTTGACTGTACGACACACACATGTATTGTAATAATGTAGAATCACGGCATCATCTTGTAAGTGTGATTAATTTATTTGTGGTGGGGTACGGGTTTGTGGGGATGACAAGAGGTGCACAGCGGGAGTGTAGAATCCAAAGTTCACTGGGGGAGTTGGTATCCTTGTCGTAGCAAAATGTCAGAGTCCATGCCACAGTCTTCGTCAACATAGGTCAGACAGTGACCAGCAAGTCCATGTGGCAGAGAATGTCATGTGCTGCTATTGGGCCAGAGGGCCAGGTGCCAGGCCAGGTGACCTGGGAGATGGTGATGTTCTGCTGACTCTCACAGTCTTTTTCGTGGACGACCCACCTTCCTGCGGGGACCCTCGGAAGCAGTCCGTGACGATGTCTGTGACGCTCCGTCGGATGAATCCTCCTCCTCCTGATCCCTCCCTGTGTCTGGTAATGGCCTTCGCCTGGTGCCACAGGGAGGGTTGCCCATGTTGTCGGCAATCCGACGGAGTACACCGGTCATTTGGGTTTGCACCGCCACGAGCTCAGCCTGTCTATCCTCCATCCTTCCTTGGTGTTGCAGTTGACAGGCATGTTGCTGGGACTGCAGGGTCTTCATCTCCTGGAGGGTCCCCTTGATGTCATTGAGGGTGGACGCAATCTGGTCCATGCCCCTGGTGTCACGCCGGTATGTATCCAGGATGTTGCTGACCTGGGACACTACCGGGTCCTGAGCTGCCTGGTCAGGTTCGCGCCTCCGCCGTCCTCCACTCCCGCCACCCCTGCCCACGTGCACCTGGCCTGCCGTTGTGGGTGCATCGGGTCTCCGGGACCCCTGAGGGATGGCATCTGCGTTGCCGCCTGCCTCCTCCTGGGTGCCCGGAGGACCGTGTCCCTCCTGGGCAGACTGGCTGGGTGGTCGTGTGCGGGCAGGGCTCCTGGACGTCTCCTGGGATGTGGCAGGAATGGGGGTGGTGGTTGGCACAGTTGTACCTGACGCAGGTGCTGCAGGTGGTTGGACACCAGAGGGGCCAGGTTGGTCTGGGTCATCCACGGAGTGGTGAGAGTCATCGCTGGCGGTGGGGTCATCATCCCGCGGAGCCTGGTCCTGTGTGACTTCCCCCCCAGTGTTGGGGGGTGTTCGTCGACGTTGACCTGTGTGTGAGAGAGACAATGTTAACAGTGTCACATGTGGCATCCATGTTGCATGCATTTCTGATTTGGCACTCTTCCTCTGGGTAGTTGGATCTGTCCTGCATTCCTCTCACAGTGCACTTGTGCATGGCTATGTCCCTTGGCCACAGCTGTCAGGGCTTTACGCATGTGTGAGACACAATCTTAGTTGATGCATCTATTTGGGTACACAGTCAGCAGTGTGGTGTGCGGGCGTAGCGAGCCATGCAGAGGCGCCTTACGTGTTGCACTGTACGTGGCCAAATGGTGTTTTGGCAAGGCAATTTGATGTTGCAGGTAGGGGACTGAAGCATTTGTGACAGGGTTCTTACCGACACGGTGGGTGGGTATACTGGGTGTGTGGTTAGGTCGGTGCCTGCAGCACGGATGGACTCGTGCACAGATTGACACATGGACCGGTCTTCATCTACGGAAGGGGGGGTTGAGGCACTGCCAGACCTGGTCTGCATGCACACAGTCCACCGGCTGACGAGTGGACATGGCCACACCACCCAAGGGTGATTTAGTCTCCCTGTGTCTCCCTTCCTCCCTCCCTCTGTCACCCTCCTCCCTCCCTCTGTCGGTCTCCCTCTGTCACCCTACTCCCTCCCTCTGTCTGTCTCCCTGTGTCCCCCCTCTGTCTCCTTCCCTCTCATTCCCCCTCTCCCTCCCTCTCTTTGTCACTCTCTGTCACCTCAGGCCAGCTTCCTGGGCACACACAGTTAGCCGGTCTTTGAATGGCCATTGGCTTGTTCATGTGAGTTAGTCCCTGTTCTCCGGGCACCCATTGGGCAGTGTGTCTGAGTGTAGGCTGCTGCTGTGGCGGTGTGTGCTGAGACTCTATCAGAGCGATGCATCTTCATTGTCTGCTGTTATGTGCAAATTGTGCCTTCAGACCCATGGCATCCTGCATGGCAGCCATCATTTGCAGGCAAGACAGTACTGTGTGGGTACACACAGTTTGTATGGCTGTGCCCTGGGCCATATGGGCTGAGGGCATTGTTGTGTGCTTGTGAGTTGCTCAATGTTAGTTTTGCTGCCCCCACTCCCAGCATCGACCACATCCTGTGTTGTGTTGGTGTTTTGTGTGGCCTGTGACTTGGCATGGCCCTGATTGATGCATGGGGCATGGAGGTGCCAGTGGCATGTGTGTGTTTGTGGAGTGTTGTTGTGTCCGGTGGTGGCTTGGGGGGGGTGGCATGCATGATTGATTGTGTATGGCATCCCCCCCATGTGAGGTGAGTTGTTTGTGTACTCACCAGGGTCTGGGAGTCCTGGCAGTCCGTGTAGTCCCTCCACCGCCAGCGTGGACATCACCTTCTCCTCCCAGGGATGGTATTGTACCGGTCTGGGGGGCGGCCCTCCTCCAGTGATGTTCCCCTGGTTGTGATTGTCAGTCATCTTCCTCTTGACCGTCCTCCGCAGATCGTACCACCTGGATTGGCACTCGTGCCTGGTCCTTCTGGTTGTCCCAACAGCATTCACAGAATCGACGATCCTCTGCCACATGGCGGTTTTTTCGGATATGCTGGTCTGTCTGACCAATGTCCCAAAGAGCTGTGGCTCGACTCTGAGGATTTCGTCGACAAGGATCTCCAGCTCCTCCTTTGTGAACTTTGGATTCTTGGTGGTGGACATGGCGTGGGGTGTGGTTGTGGGGGTGTGGGTGTGGATGGCTGTGGGTGTGTGGGTGTGGTAGTGGAGGTGTGTGTGTGAATGTGATGAGGGGGTGTTTGTGTAGGTGGTTGTGTGAAGGTATGCAAGTGTGAGGTTCAAGTATGGTGGTGTGGGTCGTCTGTGGGCTCTGGCAGCAGTGGGTCTGTTGCAAAGGCTCATGGTTTGTGTGTGTGGTCCATTTTTATTGGTCCATTTGTGGGTGTGGCTGTGTTTGAAATTTGTGTGGGTGTGTTATGAGGAGTGATTGAGTTTTGGGCCTCTGTTTGGCAGTTTGGCAGTTGCAGGTGAGTGTATGTGATGTTTGTGGGGTTGTTGGGCCTGTTTGGTGGTGTGGGGAAACTCTACTTGACTCTCCTTGTGTAAATATGGTTTGTCCGGGTTCAGTACGTGTTTTTTTGGCGTCAGTACGGTCCGTACATGCACTGGTGGGGGTGCGGTCCGTACATTCCCTGGTGGGGTGGTGGTTAGGTGCGTACATACACGGCTGGGGTGGGGGTTTGGTGCGTACATACACGGCTGGTGGTTCGGTGCGTACATACACGGCTGGGGGGGGTTCGGGGGCGTACATACACGGCTGGTGGTTCGGTGCGTACATACACGGCTGGGGGGGGGTTCGGGGGCGTACATACACGGGTGGGTGTTTGGTGCGTACATACACGGCTGGTGGTTCGGTGCGTACATACACGGCTGGGGTGGGGGTTTGGTGCGTACATACACGGCTGGTGGTTCGGTGCGTACATACACGGCTGGGGGGGGTTCGGGGGCGTACATACACGGCTGGTGGTTCGGTGCGTACATACACGGCTGGGGGGGGTTCGGGGGCGTACATACACGGGTGGGTGTTTGGTGCGTACATACACGGCTGGTGGTTCGGTGCGTACATACACGGCTGGTGGTTCGGTGCGTACATACACGGCTGGGGGGGGTTCGGGGGCGTACATACACGGGTGGGTGTTTGGTGCGTACATACACGGCTGGTGGTTCGGTCCGTACATACACGGCTGGGGGGGGTTCGGGGGCGTACATACACGGCTGGTGGTTCGGTGCGTACATACAGGGCTGGGGGGGGGGTTTGGTGCGTACATACACGGCTGGTGGTTCGGTGCGTACATACACGGCTGGGGGGGGTTCGGGGGCGTACATACACGGCTGGTGGTTCGGTGCGTACATACACGGCTGGGGGGGGTTCGGGGGCGTACATACACGGGTGGGTGTTTGGTGCGTACATACACGGCTGGTGGTTCGGTGCGTACATACACGGCTGGGGGGGGGATTCGGGGGCGTACATACACGGGTGGGTGTTTGGTGCGTACATACACGGCTGGTGGTTCGGTGCGTACATACAGGGCTGGGGGGGGGGTTTGGTGCGTACATACACGGCTGGTGGTTCGGTGCGTACATACACGGCTGGTGGTTCGGTGCGTACATACACGGCTGGGGGGGGTTCGGGGGCGTACATACACGGCTGGTGGTTCGGTGCGTACATACAGGGCTGGGGGGGGGGTTTGGTGCGTACATACACGGCTGGTGGTTCGGTGCGTACATACACGGCTGGGGGGGGTTCGGGGGCGTACATACACGGCTGGTGGTTCGGTGCGTACATACACGGCTGGGGGGGGTTCGGGGGCGTACATACACGGGTGGGTGTTTGGTGCGTACATACACGGCTGGTGGTTCGGTGCGTACATACACGGCTGGGGGGGGGATTCGGGGGCGTACATACACGGGTGGGTGTTTGGTGCGTACATACACGGCTGGTGGTTCGGTGCGTACATACACGGCTGGGGTGGGGGTTTGGTGCGTACATACACGGCTGGTGGTTCGGTGCGTACATACACGGCTGGGGGGGGGTTCGGGGGCGTACATACACGGCTGGTGGTTCGGTGCGTACATACACGGCTGGGGGGGGGTTCGGGGGCGTACATACACGGGTGGGTGTTTGGTGCGTACATACACGGCTGGTGGGTCGGTGCGTACATACACGGCTGGGGGGGGTTCGGGGGCGTACATACACGGGTGGGTGTTTGGTGCGTACATACACGGCTGGTGGTTCGGTCCGTACATACACGGCTGGGGGGGGTTCGGGGGCGTACATACACGGCTGGTGGTTCGGTGCGTACATACAGGGCTGGGGGGGGGGTTTGGTGCGTACATACACGGCTGGTGGTTCGGTGCGTACATACACGGCTGGGGGGGGTTCGGGGGCGTACATACACGGCTGGTGGTTCGGTGCGTACATACACGGCTGGGGGGGGTTCGGGGGCGTACATACACGGGTGGGTGTTTGGTGCGTACATACACGGGTGGGGGTTCGGGGCGTACATACGCGGGCGGGGGGTGGTGGGGTGTTCGGCGCGTATGCGGGCACATGTCTCCATGGTTGCTATGGGAGTTCGGTTCGGACGGTGTTTTTTGCGTACGGTTGTGAAATGGGGAGGACGGGAGGGATCGTACTTGCGCAGTCGGACTTTATTTTTCCGCACGGTGGGTTTCTCGCCCGGGGACGTGTCGGTGACTTTTCCCGACCCGAGGACGTGTGGGGAAATCTTCCCAATGCGATTCGTATGGACTTTTTTCCGTTCGAATCGTACTTGGCAGTTTGTACGCTACTTTGACGATTCGGACGGAAAAAAATCCGGATACGAGTCGGACGGGGAATTTTTTTACCGGATCGGAATTGGCACCTATGTGTGCTAGGACCCTTGCAGTTCTGGGTGGACTTAATAGATGACGTACAGAACTTGCTGAAGGGTGTTAAGGTGTGGGTATTAATGGTTATAACGTAATCAGAGAACAGAATATGATTGTATGTGTAGAAATAAAGACATACAACCCAGATCTCCATGTGTGGCGCATTCATTTTCATGCTACCGGGCTGAGGCAGACGCTACAACACTGCAGAATCAGAATCAGAATATGCTTTATTCGATTTTAACTATTAAAATCATAAAAGCAAGCAGATAAAATACAAATATACACATATTACACAATTCATTTGATAAAAACAATGCTAAGCTGATCGTATTAATACATTTAAACCGGGACAAAAAAAAGTTAGCCATTTATACTTTTCCTTGCTTTCATGATGTTATTTAGAAAGCCGGCCATTACACCTATACAATACATTTTCCAGCCACTGCAAATACAAAAAGGCAGGACGACATTGCCTCCATCCCCCAACCTTTAGTAGGGGCATAATCCATCTTGATCTTTCCTTATCATAGTATTTACAGAATAAAATCGTGTGGATAGTGGATTGAGGGGAAATGTTGGCGCAAGGGCAGGGACTGAGATAGCTGGACCAGTCATTTATCTTTGGGTAGCTAATTAGACGATGAAAGATGCCAAACCTAAAACGTGTTAAAAGAAATCTGTCGTAACCCCCAGTACAGCATAAAAGGTACGGTTGGATTTCATAATTAATCAAGGTCATTTAATGTTGGACTACCATATATTTATTCATCTCAACGGTCACTCTAAGCGACTCAAGATGGGACATGCAAATTGCTTTAAGTTCCTTCCTTGAAATAGAGTTCAGTGAATCTGGGGAAGTATAATATTCATGATGGCCCAAATCACTCATAAAATTCTTAATATATTTCAGCCAAGTAATCTTGCTTGCATAATCCAAGTTCATTGAGCCCTTGATAATTTTCCTATTTATCCCGGTAAAGCTGGAAGTCCAAACACGGTGATAGAGAAGCACTGGTTGTACTTTAATCACATCTGTAATATAGAGAATACCCAACTCACTATGACAGTTAAAAACTGGGGAACTGACAGGTACTGCTAAAATATACCTTTAAAAAGCGTTTTCCACATGTTGTATAGAGGATACGTCATAAAAACCCCAAACTCCTGCCCCAAATGTCGCAATGCTCATACATTTTGCTTGATATATCTTTAGGAGGATACCCGTTGGTCTTTTGCCCAGTTTCCTCGAGAAATTTACCACGGCCGCAGTCGACTTCATAAAAAGAAGGCTCCTCGCCTTGACTGCCGGCCCCCATGAACCTGATTGCTCAAACACACCACCAAGATATGTAAAGACGTTAGTGGAGGCAACCCTGCTATCTGCCAAGGGGAGACTACTGCATTTTTTCCTCCCCCGCCCACAGGTCATAATAAAAGTTTTTTTTGCGTTTAATTTGAGCCCCAGGTCATCCATAAAGCTGGAGTACGAAGCAAGGGCCTTCTGCAGGCCAAGCTGTGTGCGGGCCATGAGTACTTCGTCATCTGCATAAAGGAGGGAGTCAATCGGGCGTTTGTTCGCGTATGGCGGGTCTCTGGCCTTTCCTGCCAGGTCCTGTTCCAAGGAGTTTGTAGATAAAGTGAAGAGAAACGGCACCAAGACACAGCCTTGTCTCACTCCCCTCTCCACTTTAAATGACGCAGTACACTCCCCTTTGATTCCATACCGCACCTTAGCAGCGGCCCTTGAATATAGTTGTTTTAGAAACTGGACCAAAAATCTGATCGACCTTCAAGTCTGCCAAAATATCCCATAGTTTGCTGTGAGGTCTACAAATGCTACATGAAATTTTCCTGCCTTTGCCTGGGTATATTTTCCTATTAAGATACTTAAATTTAAAACCAGCTCATTTGTTCCGAGACCCTCTCTAAAACCATACTGGATGTCGCTTAAAATATTGTTTTCCTCTGCCCAGGTCTGCAATCTGTTCAGGACTATCCTTCCTGTTACCTTCATCAGAGAATCTAGTAAAGATATTGGATGGTAGCATGCTGGGTTTTCCCTATCCCCTTTTTTAAAAAATCGGTACTATTACGGATTCAGACCAAGTTTTAATAAAACCCTTCTTACAGCAGGGTTGGAGAACACGTGTTATTAGAGGGAACCATAGTGAGGGTGTTAACTTAAATAGGTCAATAGGAACCCTGTCAGGACGGGAGCCTTGCCACCCTTGCTTTCACTAATCGCCCCAGTAACCTCTTTGTGATTAAAATGGAGTTCAATTGGCATAAAAGTTAAAGGGCCTCCCCCCTGGGTATTCGCAGTGCCTGTGGTACTATCAACACTATCCTGTGATTTATACACGTTTGAGAAAAAATCAATCCAAGTTTTCTCGTCAATTGCGACCGCTAATGTCACAACGTCAGACTTGGTAAACAACGAAGCGTTCACTGCCCTCCAGAATGATGAGCTATCTTTGCTCAGAGATGCCTCATAAAGGGCATTCCAAGCTTGGTCTTTTACCTCTTTATTTCTAGCTAAATGGTACTTCCTTCTACATTCTTGGATTTCCTCCTGATCTCTCGCGGCCCTATGTAAAGCCTCTTTAAGTCGTGTGTATGTTTTTGTACAAAGGAAATTAAACCATCTGTTTTTAAGGCATCGTATACCCTTTGTTTCCATTGTTAACAGGTTTTGGATAATCCGAGTGATTTCAGAAAAAGCCCACAGAGTATTATCATGGGAAGTAGTATCCCCCAAACACGTTAAAATTAAATCATAAGCCGTTGTTATGATTTTCTTGTTCATTTAAACTGAGTTATGACTGGACCAACGTAAGGTATATCCATTTAAACGTGCAAGGGAGATGTTTTTAGTCCAAGCCAGTTGGTTTGTAGAATGTAATTCAACAGCAGTGGGCAGACAAATGTTGATACTCAAGGGCAAGTGATCACTCAGTACATTTGAATGTATTTTATAGTTTGCGATTAAGTTTGCATAGCGATTAGGTACAATTATAAAATCTATTATAGATCGTAGTCCCCTACCAATAAAGGTGTAATCAAACTCAACATTCGGGGACCACAAACAATTGGGGAACCCAAGATCATGTGAGAACAAGATTTCATTGAGCATCCCCCTCCCCCCGGAAGTGTGCTCAAAATGAATCGGAAATACATCCTCTTCTACCTCCAATCCACAGATCCCCAGCCCAGCTTGCTGGCACAAATTAACATTAAAATCACCCCACCCCCAAACAATAATCATTTCTGTACTATTGATTGCCCTACGTTTGCCTAGGTCCTCGCTAAACTGTTTTAAAATGAGCCCCAGATAGCCCTTTTCAGCATTGTTATAGAAGTTAACGACAGCCAGGTAATAGTGGTCAGATTTTGTCAGTTCAATCTTTGATACACTCAACAGGTTAGAAATATACACACATATCCCTCCTTTTGACCTCCTGTGTATTAAGTGGATTTCAGGGGTATGGTAGGTCTTAAATCCATTTAGATGAACTTAAGCTATCACCCAGGTCTCCTGTAGGCACAGGATATCAAATTTATCAATAAACTCTAACCATGCTAGATTGTCAACTTTGTTTTGTAAACCTGCTATGTTCCAGAATAGAACACTTGCTTTTTTAAGGGAATTTGATCCACGGACCGATTCTATCTGTTGACTTAATTCAGGACAAGATAGCTCGGTCTGTGTGGGATTACTAGGCAAACTTTGGTCTACAATATCCCTAAACACAGGGTCTAGCGCAGGAGCTTCTCCCACTTTGGTCATGTTAGTCATCAAATCAGTGCTCGGAGAAGCGCTGCGGACAACATGAATTAACCTATTTACCATGTCATTTTCTGTATTACTGTGTTCTGTGACTTGGTAGTCAATCATTAGCATCCAAGGATTGTAGAGGCCCATATCTATTTGCCACCTGATGCTACAACACTTAAATTTAAAATAAAATAAACTAAGCTTTTAGGTTAGTTTAAGTATAAAAAGTAAATATATGTACTTTGGCATCAGTGCGGAGATGCCACGGGCAGCCATTGACAGCGATTGGGAAGTGCAATGGCAGCCACAGCTGCTGTTTATATAACTCATGATGCAGTGGCACAGGTATGGATAGGCCTCCCCCAGTCCACTCCCCTAGTTCCCCTACGCAGCGACCTCGGCAGACATCCTATAAGTGACGTGGCACGACTGCGCCCTTTATTATATTGGGTCAGGCTAAGTAGGTCCCCGGATCTAGCCCAGTATGCATCTGCTCTAAAGGACATACTCCAACTCGGTGCTCGTTCCAAGATTCCCTGTGTATCCAATTTATATAAACTGGTGGTAGAGCTAGGTTTGGGTGAATCCTGGGAGAACCAGAGCCCCCCCCCCCCAAAGCCATCGTAAAAAAAATCTATTGGGACTGGATTAATGCTGCTACTTTGAGGTCCCAGAGAGGTATCCTTAGTGAGAAATTCCTAGACATTAAACCTATGCCCAGACTGGAGGACTTTTTGGACCTGATCGAGTCCCCGAGCGACAGGTCACTTTATCTTAAGTTGAGATACGGTACTCTACCATTAAATGAGTTCCAGACCGGGTGGAGCGGTAAGCAGGGTGCTGCTAAGGGCTGCCTAGGTTGCGCCTCCCCTACGGAATCTATTGCCCATTTTCTCTTTGCTTGCCGGGCCTACAGCCAGGTTAGATCTAGATGGCTGAAACCCGTATGTATAAATTTGGGCTGTAGGTCATTCAGGGTGGCCCTGCGTATCCTAACCTATGAGACGACAGTCCCTAGTGTCATCTGTGGGGCTGCCAAGTTCTTGGGGGGGGCTTGGAGGATCAGACAGAGGTTACTCAAGAAGTGCTAGCTATTGAGCCTAGTCCTAACGTTCCCTGACCCTGCCTTAGTTGCCAGCCCTACCTAAACTCGTCTATTACTCCTACACTTGTCCTCTTTCTATATTGCACTTATTGTAGGATATCTCTCCTTTGGGGCTTATGAATTATGTTGTTTTAGACATTGTTAAAATTTCTCCATGTATATACTCATTTTAAACACTGTTTTTATAATGTTTTATACTTTTATGATATTTTATATATCGAATAAAGTTACTGACTGACTGACTGATAGGCCTGTAGCCTAAAATATTATGCTAAGAATCACTAATCAGGTTCTGAATGCCAATCATTTATTCCTCAATGCAAACACAAAATATACAAGAAATTGTAACGGGAGACGAGTTCCGGCTCCGCACCTTCAACTGGGCCTCAGAGTTTGTGATGATGGCAACTGTTAGCACAATGCTCCTTTCTCAGTCTCATTGGCCCAAAATGCTAGAACTCTCAACACCACATTTTATGTTACAGTTCAGATTCATTTTGTCCTCTATTTTGTCTTTTGAGAGTTTATCTCTAATATTCCACAATCAATGCCACATTGTAAAATTTGCAATCGGGGTTATTTGCACTTCTCATTTCTTTCAGATATCCAATACTTTTGTAAACAATAGTTCAATGAACATGTTATTGAGTTTGATTTATCCAATTTGCAGCATACAAAACCAGAGAAATGAGTGATTCATGTGTGAATGAGCCACTTTTGTGGTCTGACACCCTATGATGACCCTCAACCACCACCATTTTGTACTGACTTAAGTGTGTTATGTTACCTTAGCCTTAATGTAGGATGGGTTTGCATATGCCTGCTTTTCTTCTGTCTTTTAGTGGAATAGTCTTTCCAAGAATAGAAGGTATGGGATGTTGAGGTGCAGTCTTGTGGGTGGTGGTGCACACATGTGCTCAATGTTGTATACTGAGGGATTAAGTGTATAATGTTATTTGGGTTAGGTGAATTATGACTTTGACCTATTGGCTTTGACGTAGTCTAATGTCATTCTGCCTTCTGACTTTACCTTGCTCCAAACTTTTATGTGTGCACAGTGGTGCTTGTAAGTTGTGTGGATGAGAATTATAGGTGCGGACTATTGCCTTTGACAGGGCCTCATGTCTGACTCTGCCTTGCTGCTGCATGCACAGCCGTGCTTACAAGTTGTTTAGTGTTGGAAACCGGGCAACCGGGTTAGCAGTCACCAGGTTCCCAGTACAATGGTAGCCTGGCTCGAGCGGTTGGGGTCAGGCACACCCACACAATAACCATGCGTTCATCCGTTCCAAAAACGACACTACACCTTAAAAATAATGGGAGTCAAGTTGAAAATATATATGTCTTTATCTTATTTTCTCTTAGTTGCAGGTTTCATAACATAAATACAATACAATAAGATTTTCCTTTAAACGAGCAGGTCAAATAAATAATACCACTTTGGAATTTCAATAAATAGGTTCAGGTCAACATTTAGCAAAGAATAAATAGATGTGCAATAAATACAGTCAGACAATACATATAGTGCAGGAATAAATTAGTGGATGATAATAAATAAAGCACCTTCAATAAATAAAGTAAAACAATCAATGACAGTTACAGTTCAAATCATTTTCATGAGGTCACTTGGTCTTACTTCGCCCATACAACTTAAGGACACTTGGATGGCATGGGGGTGTCCCACCTAGATTGATCAAGGCTGGGGCCTAAGCTGAGGCAGAACAAGAGTAGTCTAAAGATCTGGCCCCTCTAACTGCACAACCCTTTATGGAGGTCACTGTACCAGTCTCAGTTCACCCCTGGCACTCCCAGGCTGGTTCTAACACCCCTCTAGCCCCTAGAATGGTCTTTTAGGGCTCCACGGGACCTCAGACGCCCCCTCTACCACTTACTGCCCTTTTCAAGATGATCGGCTCCACTCGGCACCGTGTCGACGCCGTGAGACGGCTCCGGATCGATGTCGTTGGGCGGTCTCGATTCGATGTCGCTGGGCGGTCTCGACTCGATGTCGCTGGGCGGTCTCGACTCGATGTCGCTGGGCGGTCTCGACTCGATGTCGCTGGGCGGCCTCGACTCGATGTCGCCTTCCGGCGTCACAGGGACTCGGACTCCCCACTTCCTGGTGTCTCCGGAGTGCGATCTCCACTCCCGACCTCCGGCGCGCTTCACCTCAGCTTCCGGCGACTCCGGTGGGCGAACTTCACTCCCCCGTCGACGCCTCACCTCGACCTCAGGTGACTCCCGACTCGACCTCCGGCGCCTCTCCACGACCTCCGTCGGCGCCCTCACCCTGACCTCGGGTGACTCTCCACTCGACCTCCGGCGCCTCTCCACGACCTCCGTCGGCGCCCTCACCCGACCTCGGGTGACTCCCTACTCGACCTCCGGTGTCTCTCCACGACCTCCGTCGGCGCCCTCACTCGACCTCTGGCGGCTCCGGGTACGACGTCTGCTTTCTGTCAGCGCCGCTTCTCGACCTCAGGCCCCAGGTCTCTAGGCTTCTCGACGTCAGGACTCCAGGAGGACTCTGCTGAACAGGTCAGGAACTTGCTGTTCTTCTTCTTTAAGGCCTGTTCCAAATATTCAGTTCTTTAAGATGGTTCTTCTGGTCTTGGTCCCACACAGGGCTTTAGGTTGGGCTTGGTCAGTAGAGACTAGCATCAAGGGTGGGTTTCTGGACCCCACTCCAGGCACTGGTGTCCACCTCTGCTGCCTTACTCCGACCTCCTTCTAACTCTGTCCTCTCTCTTCTCCAGTCAGTTGCCAACTGCCAACCTGAGATGGCCTCCCAACATTCTAAACTGCCTCCCACGGTCACAGGATTCTAGAATGTTCTGGAAACCTCCAGTGAGTTCTGGTGATGTCACAGGTGACAATAGGTGGCCACCATTTTGTGTCTCAGGCCCTCAGACAGAAGTTCCAGGGGTAGGGAAAATGGCTCCCTGACCCTGCATCAACACTAAAAAGTCTGGTGGTTCCCAAAAAGGAAAAATTATAACAGGGTTTGAGGCAGAAGTGGGACAAAATAAATAATAATGAGGAGGGACCACCCAAAGGGCTGACAGGTCTAACACGCGTCCCCCCCCCCAGCTGAAAGTGGGGAGAGCTACCGAACCCCTTGGGAGTTCTCATCACTAAGGCGGAAATACCTTGAGAGACCGTCTGCATTGGCGTGGTCCACTCCAGGTCGATGTTCCACCTGAAAGTCCATTCCCTGTAGGGAGATAGACCACCTTAGCAGCTTGGGATTCTCCCCCTTCATCTGCATCAGCCACCGAAGGGGTCTGTGGTCGGTCTGAACTAGGAAGTGCGAGCCAAACAGGTATGGCCGCAACTTCTTCAGAGCCCATACCACTGCAAAGGCTTCACGCTCTATTGCACTCCACTTCTGTTCCCTGGGAAGTAGTCTCCGGGATAGGAAGACCACGGGTTGATACAGACCCTCTTCATTGAGTTGCGATAACACTGCCCCAATGCCATGTTCCGATGCATCCGTCTGGACAATGAACTCCTTGGAAAAATCTGGGGCCCTTAAGACCGGGGCCTTGCACATGGCTTGCTTCAGTTTCACAAAGGCCTGCTGGCAAGCCTCCGTCCAGACTACCCGTCGAGGTTGTTTCTTGGACGTAAGCTCCGTGAGGGGGGCCACAATGGTACCATACCCCTTCACGAAGCGGCGGTAATATCCGGTGAGGCCCAGAAAAGCTCGGACCTCAGTCTGAGTCTTGGGGGGTTCCCAGGCCATGATTGCCTCGATTTTCGCCTGGAGGGGTTGCACCGCTCCCCTACCCACCAAGTGTCCAAGGTACACTACCGACCCCTGCCCGATCTGGCATTTACTGGCCTTGATCTGTGGTAAATAATTTAATTACCGGAACTTAATTTGATACAGAAACATAATAAAATAGCTCAGTAAATAAGAGGCAGAATCCGTGGTATTTGAGGTTCGGAATGGGCTTTATTCCAGTGGTCGATTATAATCGGTTGCTCCAGGTTCCATCACCACGAAGGTTCAGGAAGTGAAGTACATACATTATTAACAATCAATTACTTTTATACAATAGGCATTACAGTGAGGCAAATACAAGAGGCGTAACAATTGATAGTGGTGATAATATATTCGTACGTAGCAAAAATAGGCTTAACTGGGAGTGATTTAAAGAACGTCATCAGCTGTGATGTCATAAGAGGGCGGTTACATGAAAGAATTTCGCAATGTCAGCAGAAATACTTGGCAGATATGTAATACGTGGTTCTTTCCTTAATGGGCAGTGAGACATGTCCTGGACATACAAAAAGAATGTACTGCTTTCTTGATTCTAGTATTTCTTTAATTAGCTTAGTACCTGAACCTCTCCATTTATTCGTAAGTAATTCAGTCAATATATCAGGTAAGGGACCAGGATCTGAATGTTGACTTTTATATAGTATAAGAAGTTGTTGAATCATATAAATCCCAGCTAAACGCTGTTCATCTGGGGTGAGATTCAAAAATGTGTGTGCTACTGTATTATCACCATACATTCCGGGACTGTCAACCCAATGGACAGCTGACCTGGCTAATTCTTGTTCATCCATAGAATCGAGAAAATGATAACCCCTTCGTTCTCGCAGTAATTTGTCAGCGGCTTGGAATGAATGCTCGTTAGACCTTATATTTATTATTGGTGTTTGAAAATTCCTGTTATTTTCTAGACATATCGGACGTATCGGATCAGTAAGACATCTAGTACTATTACAAGATCTTCCTCTACCTACATAGGCTATAGTTTCTGACTGTCCTGTGGGCAGTCCTGATGCTTCTTCCTCGCTTTGTTCGAACTGGTCTACCGCTAATCTTTCTTCGTGTAGGCGTTCTATTTCTTTACGGATCTTTCGGCACATGGCTATTATACAGTTTTGCTTATCATGTCTCCCTTCTGATATATTCTGGCTCCATCTGGTAAGAATTTGCATTGCTTCCGGGTCTACCCCCGGTCGGTCTTGATTTCTGATCACACAATTTATGAGGAAACGTAACAGTTCCCCCTGTATTTCCACTTTCTGGTATTCCATAGCTCTGTTAATACATTCAGAATCTCGCCCTGTTTGGACAAAATGGTATATATTATCTAGATGCGCAGTCATTCCTGGTAACTTCCCTAAATACACCGCGGCTCGTCTGATACGTAATGATGCTAGGGTCATTTCGTCCTCTTTTCCGGGCACAGGGTCATATCTACAATCTATAAGAAGTTCCTTAAGCGTACGGGCATTTATGAGTTTGGGGGTACGTGAATGTGCTGACTCTTGAAAAGTAAGTTTATTTATTCTAGGTGGCGTAGAAAAGATATTGGTAGCACCTCCGGTAGCCCCGTCTGGGGTATCGGGTGTGAAACGATTCGTTGAACGTGATACAGCAACTATAGGTGTGGATACAGCTATAGAAGTAGCTGTAGGAACAGATGTAGAAACAGATGTGCTTGCCGGAACTTGTGTCAGAACTTGTTGCTGTAGGGATACGGGTACTGGATCTTGGCGTTGAACCTCCCTGGCAGGCGGTCTATGTGGGGCGGGATTAGCATACTCGGGAGCTGCGTCATCTAAATATGAGGAAAGAAAAACATCTTCTGCGGTTCTAGGATGCCCCTTAGGATGTACCTTTATTGGAAATAATGGGGTTGGCAAGTCTTTTGGTATCCCTGGAGTAGCCTTAGGTAATCCTTCAGCCAGAAGGGGATACATACCATTCATAAGGGCATTTCTTTGTCTGTCTACTTGTTCTGATTTCACTCGTGCACCTTCTTCAATTAATAGATTTTCTCGGACTTCATTTGAATTCTCTTTACTCTTCTCTTCCTGTCTACGTGCTTTTTCTGTACGTCTATACGATTCTTTACGCCATAATTCAATGGCGTCTTTCTGTGATTGTCTAGCTTTCTTTTTCCATAATTCTTCCTCTACTTTCACGATGCACTCTGCATCCCAGGTCCCAGCCGCGGGCCACCTCTGACTTTCTGGTAATTCCTTAGTGTAGTCTACCCATAAATCAAGAAATAATATAGCGTCTAAACCATGTTTATGATACATGAAGTGCCCTGGAGTGTCCCTAGGAGGAATAGGAACGGCTTCTTCGAGTACCCCTTTTCTTGTTGTGATCTGTCTTAATTTCGAAAAGAGCGGCATATTGAAAACTGATCTGATACTTGATTTTGAACAAACTTAATACATTAAACACAATAATGAACAGTCATTCACACCACAATATGCAGAACGTTATTAAAACATTTAACATTTAACATTTAACTGAGCAACGATGATGATGATGATCTAAGAAAAACTTAATCACTAAACATAATCCTTGGCATTAACTGAATTATTCTGAATTTATATACTTGATATACTAGATATACTGCTGAACAGTACAGATACACTGCTGAAACAGTGCAGACCGGATTTGTGTACCCAAACCCGTCTGGACCGGCACAACTTATGTGCACGCCAGAACGCCTCCCCAGTAATGGTACTCACCGGGTAGCTCGGAACGGAAGGCCTCGGAAACTGAACTGAACTTGAACCGGACTGGACTCGACTCGAACACTTCGGACACTGGACTCGACTTGGGACTTCGGAAAACTGGTGGGCCTCTGTATACCTCGGATCTTGCTCTCTCAGCTAGGCTCTGGTCGGGATACTTCGCACTTCTCACCGCCTCGTCTGGGTGTTGATCGCAGCCTCAGTCGCCCCCGCTTGACCGGAGGGAGATACAGGAAATCCTGCTGGTACGCGTTATTGTCCGTCCAGCTGTGGCAGGAGACCGGGCCTGCAACGCACCGCCGGCGCGTGAGATGAGAAAGTGTCCCTGTTCGGGCGCCATTCTTGTGGTAAATAATTTAATTACCGGAACTTAATTTGATACAGAAACATAATAAAATAGCTCAGTAAATAAGAGGCAGAATCCGTGGTATTTGAGGTTCGGAATGGGCTTTATTCCAGTGGTCGATTATAATCGGTTGCTCCAGGTTCCATCACCACGAAGGTTCAGGAAGTGAAGTACATACATTATTAACAATCAATTACTTTTATACAATAGGCATTACAGTGAGGCAAATACAAGAGGCGTAACAATTGATAGTGGTGATAATATATTCGTACGTAGCAAAAATAGGCGTAACTGGGAGTGATTTAAAGAACGTCATCAGCTGTGATGTCATAAGAGGGCGGTTACATGAAAGAATTTCGCAATGTCAGCAGAAATACTTGGCAGATATGCGCGCGCAGCAGCATGACGTGTAATTGACGTGCAACTAGGGGGTGAAGGGGACTTGACATTTAGCTCTACATGTGGCGACAGAAGTCTGGAGGGTCAAGTCAACCTAATCCCAAATCATATCTAACATCCTATGTTTAAAGAACTAAGTTATCCAAAAGAGAGGTCTCTTCGAGTAGAATCTTATTCTATACTGACTATACTGACTATTAGTGCGTGTACAAGCGTCTGAGTGTCTATACTAGATGCGAGGGCGGAATCTTCCATAGTAATAGGGCTATGAATTACTTGCATGAAGACAGAGAAACCGGGCCTTTGCTCGGTAGCTGGCAGAATGTTTACTTAAGCTACTAGACAGGAATGCATTGGGCAGGGAGCGGAGCAGATAATTTTCGAAGGTGAAATACAGTTCTTGGCAGGTAGCAAGCTGATGTCAGGCTTCGTGAGCCGCGCAGGGAATGAGACAAAGTTCATGGTCACAGATGCAGGCTCAGACTGGAGCTTTCAGAGGCAGAAGGCAAGAAGAGTTTGATGACAGAATCAGGGCCTACTTGCCTGGACTGTAAAATGGCATAAGTGAACCATATAAAGGCGTTGGCCTTTTGTACTTATGAATGGAATATCCGGCCTATTCATGGCGGATCTAAAAGAGGACATGTTAACGGTGGACGCACATGTATTTGCGTCTTCATAACTGGAACTGGAGGGAACATACATGTATTTGTAACATGCACATAGAACCGTTGGGGTCCAAGATAGGGGACATAACTGACCAGAAAAATCCATATTTCCACATTCCCTCCTTGTCCCCTACTTGCCCGTCAAGAGATATCAATCTTCATTAATCCATTGATCTGTTCATATAGCATCATTTGTTCTTCTTTCTTCTTCCGGGATCTTGAATGAAAATCTTGATGTGGAATGCACGATGTGGCACACAGACCACAAATCGCTGGTCCACATTGTAGACATAGACAGCAACTGAATAGTATGAGAAGGCCAATACCTAGGAAAGATAGGACCTTCCATCCAAAGGTAGATAATACACTCCAAAACCAACCGGACCAAGTCCAGGTGCCTGGATTCTGGTGTATCTGGCTTACAATCTTATGAAGACGAGTTATGGCTTTATATACAGATGGCGAATTTTCTGGTATGAAAATGCAACAGCTTGATCCGATGACCCTACAAGCTCCGCCCCTATCAGCCAGGATGACGTCAAGGACAAGACGATTTTGAAGCACAACAATCCGCATAGCAGACTGCTCTTCTGTTAAATTGCCTAAGGCGGAAATAGTTTCGTTCACTACTGCTTCAAGGGTTCTAGTTAATCTACGTATCAGCTTACTATTAGTAACGGTACCTATATAGGGAAAGAGACCTTTATTGAAATCTGTGTATTTTTCCCATGCTGTTTCAGTGTAATCGACTATCGGGAGATCTCTCCTTACTCTATTATATACTAAATGAATATTTCTGTGATAATCAGCAGGAGCTAGAAAAACAGGTGGCAAAAGGAATCCAATATAGCAAGTACCATCCCAATCTAGAGGTAAACGTACATATGCCGTCTGACCACATATGAAATAGGAATGGCGGGAAGTTCTAAATGTAGACTTGCCTTGATCACTAAATTCTACTACAGTGGTGCATTTACTATGGCCCATGTGTATGGAACCATTCTTTCTTATACATAATTCACCTTTTACTGGAAATATTGACATAGCGGGCAAAATTGAAGTAGCTTCTGATTCGACATTTAGGATCATAAGATTGAGCGTAAAATTACCTAATCCATACACTTCATTTTCTAGATCAGTTCCTGTTCTCTGGGGGAGTCCCTCCTTGTTAGGGTGGCAGACTTTAAGCAAAACTAAGTTCAAATTTCCCCATACCCAGTTATCTTGATAAACTGCAGAATTCGAATCTAGAGAATTAATTAGACTAAACCATGCTCCACAGGAGCCATTGTGTGTGAACGGGTATGGAAAGAGAGGTAGAATTCCTTTATAATTCTGATAGGGAGGGAGTCGGCCACATATCCAACAATTTGTAGCATTGCTAACCTGATGGGAATGATGCAACATACTAATAAACGTGTTATTGCGCAGTGCAAATCTATAAGACAACTCAAGCGGAGGTAATTCACTAAAAGAATGTTCAGCAGTAACATTGTAAACATGTCTAGAAATAGGATAATATATGTGCAACAATATACTTGCAGTAATTATTAAAAGACTTGAGAAAAATAAAATTAATAACGTCACTATGCAATGACTACGCAGTGATTTACAGTACGCCTGTCGTTTCAACATTTTTCGGGTGCTTTCTCTATTCAGGTCCAAGGGATACATGTCAGAGACAATTCAACCGCTTCACCTTGGAGAGGACTTAAACAATCAAATTGCTCGACTGATTGGGCCTGAGCTTTAATTTATAATGTTCGGAATCACTTTTTTCCACAAAAGGAAGTTTTGAGTCAATGGGTGAAGACACACAAGGTGAGGTATTCACATCTGATTTTAGTCCATGAAATTTCTTGATATGACTTGAATGAATCCATCCCTTTCTGCCTTCGATCTTCACGGCTGTTCTTGTGGTGAGCAACACCAGCTGAGGTGACCTCCACCTAGGTTCCAGCTGAGTCTTTCGATCAAAGTTCCTCACGAGGACCAAGTCTCCCGGAACCACGTCATGGGGTTTCACCTCAGTGTTGTCAGGAAAAGCTGCAGCTACCTGTGAACGACAAGATTGTAGTGCAGACATCAAGGAAGCCAAGTAATCTGTCAGCATGTTACAGTCAATATCAGTTATTTTGCGTGGTATAGGCGTCCCCCACATATTTGGTGGTCTGCCGAAGATCACTTCATACGGGGATAGCCCTGTTCGAGAGTGTGCTACCATTCTTGTGTAAAAGAGTGCAACTGGTAATGCTACTACCCAGTCGACACCTTTCTCTCTGCATATTTTGGATAATCTTATTTTCAGAGTCTGATTATGTCTTTCTACGAGACCTGCTCCTTCGGGGTGTCGGACACAGTGGAATTTCCACTGATAGCCTAACAAAAGTGAAACGTGTTTCATTAATTCGGATGAGAACGGCTGGCCGTTATCTGAGTGAACAACACGTGGTAAACCGTATCGTGGGAAGAATTCTCGAACCAACTGTTTGGCAGTAGTCGGGGCAGTGTAATCTGAAACCGGGTATGCCTCCGTCCAACGGGAAAGAGCACACACAACTACGAGAACATATTTGAATCCTCTACATCGTTCCATCTGGATATAATCCATCTGGAGGACTTCAAAAGGATGATCAGGAGGATGAAATCCACCCTGTTCTACGGGAACGCTTTTTCCTGGGTTGAACTGGCAACAGATCATACAGGTACAAACTTTTTGTTTGGCTGCAGCTCGTAAATGTTTATTAAACCAAATGTGTTGAATGCTATCTAGCATAGCTTTTTCTCCTAGATGTGCAGGACTATGTACAGTGTTAATTATAACTTGGACCATTGAATCAGGAAGGAACCACACAGACTTTTCCTTCATCATCCATCCTTGATCGGTTTGGATCCCTCCTAATTCAGTCCATTTCTTTATTTCGTCTGGTGTAGCATGTGTCTGTATGTCAATTACGTCAAGAGTAGGATCTTTAACCGTCATACAATGTGTTGGCGTCGGGACTATTGTCTTTGTCATATCGGATGTTTGAGTTTGAGCAGTCTGTTTAGCTGTTCTATCAGCTAAATCATTGCCTTGAGAAATGATATCAGTAACTTTCGTATGAGCTTTACATTTCATAATTGATATTGCAGTGGGTAGATGTATTGCATCTAATAAAGCATGAATGAGGGGTCCGTGCTGAATGTGGGCACCGTGAGAAGTTAAATAACCTCTCTCTCGCCACAGCACGCCGAAGTCATGTACGACTCCGAATGCATAACGTGAATCAGTGTATATGTTGACTTTTTTATTTGTGGCTTGAATACAGGCTTGTGTCAGAGCGACGAGCTCTGCTGCTTGAGCGGACAAGGTATTTATGCAATTTGTTTCAATGATTTCAGTGTCTGTTGTGACTGCGTAAGCGGCCACTAGTTCTCCTGTACCTTTTCTCATACATGAACCATCTACATACAACGTCAGGTCTGGGTCTGATAATGGGACATCGGTTAAATCTTGTCTGGGTTTCGTCGTGATTGTAATAACTTCAATACAGTCATGGGCTAGTGGGTCTGTTCCATTTACAGGTACAAGTGTGGCAGGATTCAATGTGTTACAACGTCTGATTTCTATATGTGGCTGAAACAGTGTTAGTTCATACCCTGTAAGTCTTGCTATAGTCAAATGTTGTGTTTGCGTTCGATTCACAAGAACCTCCACTGCATGTGGTACTTGTACTGTCAATGGATGTCCTAACACTATGGCATCGCTTTGTCTGATTGCTAAAGCTGTCGCTGCCACTGATTTCAGGCACGCAGGCAGAGCCTGAGCTACGGGATCTAATGTACTAGAAAAATAAGCACATGGTTTGTGTGCTCCTGCTTGTTCCTGTGTGAGTACTGACAAGGCAGTACCTTCGCGTTCTGTAATAAAGAGTGTAAACTGTTTACTGTAACATGGTGTTGCTAAAACAGGTGCTTGACATAAAGCTTTCTTTAAGCTTTCAAAAGCTTGTGTATGTTCCTGAGTCCAAGGGAGAACAGTCGATGTGGCTGCCTCCTGTGTTGTCAACTGAATGAGTGGTTTTGCTAGAAATGCATACTGAGGGATCCACTGCCTACAATATGAAGTGAGGCCTATGAAAGCCCGCACCTCCTTTTGTGTCTTGGGTATTGGCATGTTAGCTATTAACTGAATGCGGTCGGGTGTAAGCTGCCTTCCCTCCTTGGACAGCGAGTGTCCAAGATAAACAACTCGCTGGACACAGAATTGCAGCTTAGAAGGGGACACCTTGTGCCCCTTTTCGGCTAGAAATTGTAAAACTGTCAGTGATGCTTTCTCACATTCGGGTTCGCTTCTAGCGGTGATCAGCAGATCATCGACATATTGAAGCAAGGCAGTGTTAACTGGCATGTGGATACTGTCGAGTTCTCGTTTCAGTGCTTGGCTATAGATGCTGGGGCTTTCTGTAAATCCTTGAGGTGCGCGTGAGAATTTGAAGCTACGTCCATTTAAACTAAATCCGAACAAATATTGGCTTTCCGGATCTATTGGGACGCTGAAAAAGGCATTTTTGAGATCAATTACCGTAAAGAAT
Organism: Triturus cristatus; assembly: GCF_964204655.1. Classification (NCBI taxonomy): domain Eukaryota; kingdom Metazoa; phylum Chordata; class Amphibia; order Caudata; family Salamandridae; genus Triturus; species Triturus cristatus. The sequence continues at coordinate 516,218,623 of NC_140595.1, read as the reverse complement.
GTTGCTTCGGAATCAATAGCTGTCAGTAATGATGAGATATCGGGGACCACAGGGAATTGTGGCACAATACACTTGTTCAATTCGCGCAAATCAATAACCAATCGATATACTGGCGGGGCCTTCGGATCTGTTCGTTTGAGAATTGGAATTATCGGTGAATTACATACATTGGAGTCTGTTTCTATAACCACTCCTTGGGCAATGAGCTCGTCAATGATTTGTAGTAAAGCCACTACAGCATCTGGTGGTAACTTGTATTGTCGCATTCGTGGTAGTACCACTCCTGCCTTTAGTGTAACTCGATATGGTGTAATATTCATGCAACCAACATCAGTAGGGCCTTGTGCCCATAGATGTGTAGGTAAAGTCTGCAATCGGGGATCCATGTCCCTAGACACATAATGACCTTTAAAATCACGTAAAAACAATCTTACTCCTTCCGGAGAACAACATATTATAGCTCCTAGAGCTTTCAATGTCTTTATTCCTAACAGGTTTTCTGGACATGATTTAGTAAGCAATAAATCTGTAGTTCGGGTCAAAGGTCCTATCGTAAGTGGAAGAGGTTGTGACACTTCATTAACAATAGGTTTTCCTGAAAAACCAAGGGAAATATTCTGTGAGCCTGAGAGGGGTGCCCCTGGAACTTCACTACGTTTTATAGTTGTTCGACTTGCCCCTGTATCGAGTAAAAATTTTCTGTCTTGGCCTAATAATTCACTATGTACATAAGGTCCTTCTTGATCTACAGGGCTCTCGATAAGGGGTAAGTCAACTTCCCTCTCTAGGCTGGTTCATGCATATCGTTGATAATCAGGATAGTCATACTGTGCGGTCTGGTACAGTTGTCGTGTCGTGGTTTGCGTGGCAGCAACAGGCAGCGCTGGTGCAGCTGGCACAAACTGTATAGTCTGTTGTGGAGCTGGCATGGACTGTGCATGCTGCAAGGCTCCTTGTTCATTCTGATCCTGTCTAAGTGGCCGTGGTCTTTCTTTTGTAATACCCGTGGCGATATTACGCTTCAGGACTGGACAATCGTGTACATGATGACCTAGTTGTTTACAATAGTTACATGTCCCTTTTACAGGTCCTGCTAAATCGCCAGAATGCGTCGTACCCTTTTTATGTCCTTCAGCTGGAACTGTCTGGGAAACTAGCATTTTCATTTTCGTGTCTTTCATGCGTCTTTGTTCATGATCTTGTTCCTCTCTAATTCTATTGTGATGATACTGTAACATTTGTAACATTTGTGATGGAGTGTTACCTTGCCAGGTACTCTCGAATTTTAATACTCTATTCTTCACTTGGGGCAAAGAATTTTCAACTAATTTTGTCACAAACAGATGTGGGTATGATTCGCTACTTGCTTTTATGCCACTATTTATACCGAAACATTTTTCAAATCGTGCATAGAAATCACTAGTGTCTTCATCTTGCTTTTGTTTACAGGCTGAAATTGCACCCCAGTCTTCCTTTTTCGTGGTTAATAAACGTGGCAGTACCTGTACTAGTAAACCTGGTAGTGCTTTAGTTTTGTCCCCAAGCCCCGAACCTGGACCTCGGGCCTTTTCTTCATTTTCTAATGCTGTCCAATCTATCTTTTGGTCTCCCACTTCCCACTCTTTTTCCTTCAGTTTTTCGTAAATGCCAGCAGGCATCAATACCTTTAATATGGTCATAATGTCGGGATAGGTATACTCTCCCATGAGTAACATGTCTTTAATTTCTCGGTGGAAACCCGCTGGGTCTTTGTCATGACTGGGTACCACTTTCTTCATTTCTAACAATTCTATTTTCGATATGGGTGTATATACAAATACACGTTTAAACTCATTGTCCTCGCCTTTTATTGGGTGTACTTCTCGTAAGGGATTCTGTCTGTCCATGTAATACGTGGTTCTTTCCTTAATGGGCAGTGAGACATGTCCTGGACATACAAAAAGAATGTACTGCTTTCTTGATTCTAGTATTTCTTTAATTAGCTTAGTACCTGAACCTCTCCATTTATTCGTAAGTAATTCAGTCAATATATCAGGTAAGGGACCAGGATCTGAATGTTGGCTTTTATATAGTATAAGAAGTTGTTGAATCATATAAATCCCAGCTAAACGCTGTTCATCTGGGGTGAGATTCAAAAATGTGTGTGCTACTGTATTATCACCATACATTCCGGGACTGTCAACCCAATGGACAGCTGACCTGGCTAATTCTTGTTCATCCATAGAATCGAGAAAATGATAACCCCTTCGTTCTCGCAGTAATTTGTCAGCGGCTTGGAATGAATGCTCGTTAGACCTTATATTTATTATTGGTGTTTGAAAATTCCTGTTATTTTCTAGACATATCGGACGTATCGGATCAGTAAGACATCTAGTACTATTACAAGATCTTCCTCTACCTACATAGGCTATAGTTTCTGACTGTCCTGTGGGCAGTCCTGATGCTTCTTCCTCGCTTTGTTCGAACTGGTCTACCGCTAATCTTTCTTCGTGTAGGCGTTCTATTTCTTTACGGATCTTTCGGCACATGGCTATTATACAGTTTTGCTTATCATGTCTCCCTTCTGATATATTCTGGCTCCATCTGGTAAGAATTTGCATTGCTTCCGGGTCTACCCCCGGTCGGTCTTGATTTCTGATCACACAATTTATGAGGAAACGTAACAGTTCCCCCTGTATTTCCACTTTCTGGTATTCCATAGCTCTGTTAATACATTCAGAATCTCGCCCTGTTTGGACAAAATGGTATATATTATCTAGATGCGCAGTCATTCCTGGTAACTTCCCTAAATACACCGCGGCTCGTCTGATACGTAATGATGCTAGGGTCATTTCGTCCTCTTTTCCGGGCACAGGGTCATATCTACAATCTATAAGAAGTTCCTTAAGCGTACGGGCATTTATGAGTTTGGGGGTACGTGAATGTGCTGACTCTTGAAAAGTAAGTTTATTTATTCTAGGTGGCGTAGAAAAGATATTGGTAGCACCTCCGGTAGCCCCGTCTGGGGTATCGGGTGTGAAACGATTCGTTGAACGTGATACAGCAACTATAGGTGTGGATACAGCTATAGAAGTAGCTGTAGGAACAGATGTAGAAACAGATGTGCTTGCCGGAACTTGTGTCAGAACTTGTTGCTGTAGGGATACGGGTACTGGATCTTGGCGTTGAACCTCCCTGGCAGGCGGTCTATGTGGGGCGGGATTAGCATACTCGGGAGCTGCGTCATCTAAATATGAGGAAAGAAAAACATCTTCTGCGGTTCTAGGATGCCCCTTAGGATGTACCTTTATTGGAAATAATGGGGTTGGCAAGTCTTTTGGTATCCCTGGAGTAGCCTTAGGTAATCCTTCAGCCAGAAGGGGATCCATACCATTCATAAGGGCATTTCTTTGTCTGTCTACTTGTTCTGATTTCACTCGTGCACCTTCTTCAATTAATAGATTTTCTCGGACTTCATTTGAATTCTCTTTACTCTTCTCTTCCTGTCTACGTGCTTTTTCTGTACGTCTATACGATTCTTTACGCCATAATTCAATGGCGTCTTTCTGTGATTGTCTAGCTTTCTTTTTCCATAATTCTTCCTCTACTTTCACGATGCACTCTACATCCCAGGTCCCAGCCGCGGGCCACCTCTGACTTTCTGGTAATTCCTTAGTGTAGTCTACCCATAAATCAAGAAATAATATAGCGTCTAAACCATGTTTATGATACATGAAGTGCCCTGGAGTGTCCCTAGGAGGAATAGGAACGGCTTCTTCGAGTACCCCTTTTCTTGTTGTGATCTGTCTTAATTTCGAAAAGAGCGGCATATTGAAAACTGATCTGATACTTGATTTTGAACAAACTTAATACATTAAACACAATAATGAACAGTCATTCACACCACAATATGCAGAACGTTATTAAAACATTTAACATTTAACATTTAACTGAGCAACGATGATGATGATGATCTAAGAAAAACTTAATCACTAAACATAATCCTTGGCATTAACTGAATTATTCTGAATTTATATACTTGATATACTAGATATACTGCTGAACAGTACAGATACACTGCTGAAACAGTGCAGACCGGATTTGTGTACCCAAACCCGTCTGGACCGGCACAACTTATGTGCACGCCAGAACGCCTCCCCAGTAATGGTACTCACCGGGTAGCTCGGAACGGAAGGCCTCGGAAACTGAACTGAACTTGAACCGGACTGGACTCGACTCGAACACTTCGGACACTGGACTCGACTTGGGACTTCGGAAAACTGGTGGGCCTCTGTATACCTCGGATCTTGCTCTCTCAGCTAGGCTCTGGTCGGGATACTTCGCACTTCTCACCGCCTCGTCTGGGTGTTGATCGCAGCCTCAGTCGCCCCCGCTTGACCGGAGGGAGATACAGGAAATCCTGCTGGTACGCGTTATTGTCCGTCCAGCTGTGGCAGGAGACCGGGCCTGCAACGCACCGCCGGCGCGTGAGATGAGAAAGTGTCCCTGTTCGGGCGCCATTCTTGTGGTAAATAATTTAATTACCGGAACTTAATTTGATACAGAAACATAATAAAATAGCTCAGTAAATAAGAGGCAGAATCCGTGGTATTTGAGGTTCGGAATGGGCTTTATTCCAGTGGTCGATTATAATCGGTTGCTCCAGGTTCCATCACCACGAAGGTTCAGGAAGTGAAGTACATACATTATTAACAATCAATTACTTTTATACAATAGGCATTACAGTGAGGCAAATACAAGAGGCGTAACAATTGATAGTGGTGATAATATATTCGTACGTAGCAAAAATAGGCGTAACTGGGAGTGATTTAAAGAACGTCATCAGCTGTGATGTCATAAGAGGGCGGTTACATGAAAGAATTTCGCAATGTCAGCAGAAATACTTGGCAGATATGCGCGCGCAGCAGCATGACATGTAATTGACGTGCAACTAGGGGGTGAAGGGGACTTGACATTTAGCTCTACATGTGGCGACAGAAGTCTGGAGGGTCAAGTCAACCTAATCCCAAATCATATCTAACATCCTATGTTTAAAGAACTAAGTTATCCAAAAGAGAGGTCTCTTCGAGTAGAATCTTATTCTATACTGACTATACTGACTATTAGTGCGTGTACAAGCGTCTGAGTGTCTATACTAGATGCGAGGGCGGAATCTTCCATAGTAATAGGGCTATGAATTACTTGCATGAAGACAGAGAAACCGGGCCTTTGCTCGGTAGCTGGCAGAATGTTTACTTAAGCTACTAGACAGGAATGCATTGGGCAGGGAGCGGAGCAGATAATTTTCGAAGGTGAAATACAGTTCTTGGCAGGTAGCAAGCTGATGTCAGGCTTCGTGAGCCGCGCAGGGAATGAGACAAAGTTCATGGTCACAGATGCAGGCTCAGACTGGAGCTTTCAGAGGCAGAAGGCAAGAAGAGTTTGATGACAGAATCAGGGCCTACTTGCCTGGACTGTAAAATGGCATAAGTGAACCATATAAAGGCGTTGGCCTTTTGTACTTATGAATGGAATATCCGGCCTATTCATGGCGGATCTAAAAGAGGACATGTTAACGGTGGACGCACATGTATTTGCGTCTTCATAACTGGAACTGGAGGGAACATACATGTATTTGTAACATGCACATAGAACCGTTGGGGTCCAAGATAGGGGACATAACTGACCAGAAAAATCCATATTTCCACAGATCGTTAAACCAGCGTGTTTCAGGGCCTGGAGAACAGCTTGCAGGTGACGCAAGTGATCCTCCCAGCTGTTACTGAAGACGGCAATGTCGTCCAGATAAGCAGCAGAGAAACTCTCCATTCCAGTGAGGATCTGGTTCACCAGACGCTGAAACGTGGCAGGTGCGTTCTTGAGCCCAAAGGGCATCACGCAGAACTGGTAGTGGCCCTTGGGTGTGGAGAAGGCTGACCTTTCCTTAGCTCCATCAGTCAGAGAGATCTGCCAGTACCCGGAAGTAAGGTCAAAGGTACTCAGATATTGGGCAGCTCCCAGCCGGTCAATCAGTTCATCCGCCCTCGGTATCGGATGAGCATCAGTCTTGGTTACTGAGTTCAGTCCCCGGTAGTCCACACAGAACCTCAGTTCCGGTTGGGCCCCCGGTGGTGCAGCTTTTGGTACTAGTACCACCGGACTGGACCAGGGGCTGCTGGAAGGTTCAATCACTCCTAGCTCCAGCATCTTAGTGACTTCACTGTGAATGCTGGCCTTCACCTTGTCTGTCATCCGGTAGATCTTTGACTTCACAGGTGGGCTGTCTCCTGTGTCCACGTCATGGACGCACAGGTGAGTCCTACCCGGAACAAGGGAGAACAACGAAGAGTACTGCCCCAGGACCTGGCGGCAGTCCTCCTGCTGTTCAGGAGTTAGGGACGAGGAGAGAATCACTCCCTCCACCAACCCATCCTTCTCTTGAGACGCAAATAAGTCGGGGAGAGGCTCGCTTTCCACGTCCTCTGCTCCGTCAGTCACCATCAGCAATATGACTTCGGGCCTCTCATGGTGGGGTTTGAGGCGGTTGGCATGCAACACCCGTAGGGGCTGACGAGGGGTCTTCAGATCCACCAAGTAGGTAGCCTTACCCTTCTTCTCCAACACCTCAAAGGGTCCTGACCAGCGATCCTGGAGGGCGCTAAGCTCTCCTGGTTCGATCACCCACACCTTCTGGCCAGGCTCCAACTCCACCGGGTGAGCATTGTGGTCATACCACGCCTTCATCACTGCTTGGCTGGCTTCCAAGTTGTCAGAAGCTTGCTTCCACAACTTAGCCATTTGGCTCCGGAAGGCCAGCATGTAGCTCACCACGTCCTGGGGAAGCTTTCTGGGAGTTCTTTCCCATCCGTCTCTCACCAGGCTGAGAGGTCCACGTACAGGGTGCCCATACAAAAGCTCGAAGGGGCTGAAGCCCACTCCCTTCTGTGGCACTTCCCTGTAAGAAAACAATAGACAGGGTAGGAGGACGTCCCATTTCCTCCGCAGGCTTTCAGGCAGACTTCTGATCATGCCTTTCAAGGTTTTATTGAACCTCTCCACCAGACCATTGGTCTGGGGGTGGTAAGGAGTGGTGAACCGGTAGGTCACTCCACACTCCTTCCACATGGCCCGCATGTATGCTGACATGAAGTTGGTCCCCCTGTCAGACACAACTTCCTTGGGAAAACCCACTCGGGTAAAGATTCCCATCAGGGCCCTAGCCACAACAGGTGCAGTAATGGTCCTCAGAGGTACAGCCTCTGGGTACCGTGTGGCATGATCCACCAGAACAAACCTGTGACCAGCTGTAGTAGGTGGATCTAGCGGACCCACAATGTCGATGCCCACCCTTTCAAAGGGGGTGCTAACGACAGGAAGTGGTTCCAGGGGAGCTTTAAGCTTCACCCCTGTTTTCCCACTGGCTTGACAAGACACACACGTCCGGCAGTAGGTGTCGGACGACACTTTCATTTGAGGCCAATAAAAGTGTGGGACAAGCCGGGCAAAGGTCTTGTCTTGCCCCAGGTGTCCTGCCAAGGGGATCTCATGAGCCAATTCCAGAAGGAAGGCTCGGTAACGTTGAGGGACAACCAAGGCCCGTGACGATCCGTGCATGGGTGCCTTGGGTTCACTGTAGAGGAGGCCATCCTCCCAGTAAATATTGTAGTTCCCCCTCAACGTTCCCTGCTGCCTGGGCTTCGGCCTGTCGCCTCAGTCCCTCAAGGGTAGGACACTCCCTCTGGCCCTTGCAGAATTCCTCCCTGGTCGGCCCTCCCTCCACGTGCCACTCGGCCGGGATGGGTAGGTTCTCCAGTTCGGTAACATCCCCCTCCGCGGACTCCTGGTCCACCACCTCCGGTGGCCTATCCGTCACACGGGGTGCGGATGCCGAGGCAGGCTCCTCCTGCCTTCGGTTCTTCCCTTGATTGGCAGCCGGCGGTGCCTTTGTTCCAGGCTCCCGCCTAAACGAACTCCCCCTCCGGGTAGTCGCAGACCTTGTGCTGACACAGGCCCAGTCAGGTGTACCCAGCATCTCAGCATGAGTCCGGTATTCCACCTCCTTCCAAGCATTATGCTCCATGTCATTCCCCAGCAGACAATCGACTGGCACGGCAGGGCTTACGGCAACTCGAAGTAACCCTGCAACCCCTTCCCATTCAAATGGAACCTCGGCCACCGGATAGTGGCCCATTCTGCCGTCAGCCATCGCGGCAGGGTGGAGTACATGGGGAATCACCTGCTCTGGAGACACCAGCTGGCTACGTATCATAGTCATACTGGCTCCTGTGTCTCTCAGAGTCTCCCCTCTTTGGCCGTTGATGGTGACCCACTGCCCATACTTTGTGGTATTTGCGGGCACCTGGATCTTAGGAACCATCTCCCGTTCTCCCAGGGACACTAAAGTGACGCCCACCCACTCCCTCCCCTTATCTAAAGGCATCTCCTCCCCGAGCACTACACTAGCTACTCCGGGGGTCTTTCCTCCGATGGGAGGGGGTGGTCTTTTCGGGCACTTCACATCTCCCTTATAGTGTCCGACACCACCGCACTCAAAGCAATGGACAACCCTTGGCTGCTGACTCTGGCCAGGATTAGGGTTTCTGGGGGGGTTAGCCCTAGGGGTGAATCCCGTTCCCTTCCCTTGGAAACTATTTTGGGGGCCTTTAGAGAACTCCTTTTTCTTTTCCCCTCCCTCTTTCTTCTGGGGGGCGCCCTGTCCGGTCTTTTGAGAGTCCCCTCCAGTCCCCCTTGTGGACACCCGGGTACTAGCCCAAATGTCCGCCTCCTCAGCAAGCTTCCGGGGATTGGTCAGCTTGCTATCCACCAGGTGTTGACGCAGTTCAGGGAAACATTTTTCGAGCAGGTGTTCCTTCAACATCAAATCAAACAACCCCTCGTAGTCCCTCACCTCACTGCCCTGTATCCAACCCTCTAATGCCTTCTTTGCATAGTCCAGGAAATCCACCCAATTCTGTGTGCCCAGTTTGTGGCTACCCCGGAACTTCTGTCTGTACTTCTCGGGTGTTAGTCCAAACTTCCTCACGAGCGCCACTTTCATGGTGGGGTAGTGGGTCTGCTCCTCCTGCTCCAGGGCCAATAATGTATCCCTACCAGCTGGAGGCATGTATCTATACAATCGCCCTCCCCAATATTTCTCTGGAACCCCATGGACTCTTAAAGAGACCTCATAGGCTGCTAGCCACCTGGCGATATCATCACCCGCACTATAGCTAGCTACTATGTCTTTTGGCAAATAGGGTTTGGATTCCCTGGTGATTTCTCTTTCTTCGCTGCCACCAGTAGGAACAGGGTGTGCCCCAACCCGTAGGATCTGGAGATCTATCTCCCTGAGCCTCAACTCGTGAGCCATCCTCCGTTCCTCCTTGTCTTTCTCCAACTTCGCCAATTCCCATGTGAGCTGTCTTTTCTCCCTCCGGTCAGTGAATTCTGCTTCTAATAAGCCGTGGCTAGAGACACTGCTGCCCTTCCTTGAAGGTGTTCTGGGCCCCGCTACTAGGTCCCCCACCTCAGGTTGGTACAAACCAGCCCCCTCGCTGTCAGGCTCTCCATCCCTGTCCTCCTTCTCAACCTTACTTTCTCGCCGTGCCTCCCCCCAAGCCCTCAAGCTGGTCTGGAGTTCACCCTTCTTTGCACCTTGGGGACAAAACACCCCCTCTCGCTGACAAAACTCCCTGAGTTGGGCCACAGTATAAGTTTGCACATCCTCCAACACAAACTCCATTTTGCCCACTCAGGATAGAAGACAGTTGCTTACAGAAGCTATGCAGGGGGGTACCTTTTGTAATACCTCCTCCCACCACCAGAAGTAAATTTGGAAAAAACAAAACTCAAAATTAGGAAGTCCGCTTGGAGAAAACTCCCGGTGTAGGCCTATGGACTACCCACAGTTATTGTCGAGTAGACGCAAGCACAGCTCTATCCCACCGCTGAACACCAATTTTATGTTGGAAACCGGGCAACCGGGTTAGCAGTCACCAGGTTCCCAGCACAATAGTAGCCTGGCTCGAGCGGTTGGGGTCAGGCACCGTGTTAAGCGTACGTCACACCCACACAATAACCATGCGTTCATCCGTTCCAAAAACGACACTACACGTAAAAATAATGGGAGTCAAGTTGAAAATATATATGTCTTTATCTTATTTTCTCTTAGTTGCAGGTTTCATAACATAAATACAATACAATAAGATTTTCCTTTAAACGAGCAGGTCAAATAAATAATACCACTTTGGAATTTCAATAAATAGGTTCAGGTCAACATTTAGCAAAGAATAAATAGATGTGCAATAAATACAGTCAGACAATAAATATAGTGCAGGAATAAATTAGTGGATGATAATAAATAAAGCACCTTCAATAAATAAAGTAAAACAATCAATGACAGTTACAGTTCAAATCATTTTCATGAGGTCACTTGGTCTTACTTCGCCCATACAACTTAAGGACACTTGGATGGCATGGGGGTGTCCCACCTAGATTGATCAAGGCTGGGGCCTAAGCTGAGGCAGAACAAGAGTAGTCTAAAGATCTGGCCCCCCTAACTGCACAACCCTTTATGGAGGTCACTGTACCAGTCTCAGTTCACCCCTGGCACTCCCAGGCTGGTTCTAACACCCCTCTAGCCCCTAGAATGGTCTTTTAGGGCTCCACGGGACCTCAGACGCCCCCTCTACCACTTACTGCCCTTTTCAAGATGATCGGCTCCACTCGGCACCGTGTCGACGCCGTGAGACGGCTCCGGATCGATGTCGTTGGGCGGTCTCGATTCGATGTCGCTGGGCGGTCTCGACTCGATGTCGCTGGGCGGTCTCGACTCGATGTCGCTGGGCGGTCTCGACTCAATGTCGCTGGGCGGTCTCGACTCGATGTCACTGGGCGGCCTCGACTCGATGTCGCCTTCCGGCGTCACAGGGACTCGGACTCCCCACTTCCTGGTGTCTCCGGAGTGCGATCTCCACTCCCGACCTCCGGCGCGCTTCACCTCAGCTTCCGGCGACTCCGGTGGGCGAACTTCACTCCCCCGTCGACGCCTCACCTCGACCTCAGGTGACTCCCGACTCGACCTCCGGCGCCTCTCCACGACCTCCGTCGGCACCCTCACCCCGACCTCGGGTGACTCTCCACTCGACCTCCGGCGCCTCTCCACGACCTCCGTCGGCGCCCTCACCCGACCTCGGGTGACTCCCTACTCGACCTCCGGTGTCTCTCCACGACCTCCGTCGGCGCCCTCACTCGACCTCTGGCGGCTCCGGGTACGACGTCTGCTTTCTGTCAGCGCCGCTTCTCGACCTCAGGCCCCAGGTCTCTAGGCTTCTCGACGTCAGGACTCCAGGAGGACTCTGCTGAACAGGTCAGGAACTTGCTGTTCTTCTTCTTTAAGGCCTGTTCCAAATATTCAGTTCTTTAAGATGGTTCTTCTGGTCTTGGTCCCACACAGGGCTTTAGGTTGGGCTTGGTCAGTAGAGACTAGCATCAAGGGTGGGTTTCTGGACCCCACTCCAGGCACTGGTTTCCACCTCTGCTGCCTTACTCCGACCTCCTTCTAACTCTGTCCTCTCTCTTCTCCAGTCAGTTGCCAACTGCCAACCTGAGATGGCCTCCCAACATTCTAAACTGCCTCCCACGGTCACAGGATTCTAGAATGTTCTGGAAACCTCCAGTGAGTTCTGGTGATGTCACAGGTGACAATAGGTGGCCACCATTTTGTGTCTCAGGCCCTCAGACAGAAGTTCCAGGGGTAGGGAAAATGGCTCCCTGACCCTGCATCAACACTAAAAAGTCTGGTGGTTCCCAAAAAGGAAACATTATAACAGGGTTTGAGGCAGAAGTGGGACAAAATAAATAATAATGAGGAGGGACAACCCAAAGGGCTGACAGGTCTAACATTTAGGTTATTCACATTCAAGGTCTTGGTGTTTTCCTGAGCGATTGTTTTTGTTTAGTGTACTGTGGAAGGCCTTGTGAGAGCTTCGTCAAGACAGAGGCTGGAAGAAGTGCGAATGGAGGAAGAGACTCGAGAGCTCCTTACTGCCATGGAGATGCTTGCTTGGAACTTGGCCAGTTCTGGTAAAATTCCTCTGGCGGTGGGAGGAGGTCTTTCACAAATCTTCTAGTGTGTTTATAGCTGAGGGTTGCAGGCTGAGAAACTGGGAGTTTGGGTTCCGAGCGAGGGCAGACGTGTCTATCTCGGATTGAACCCTGGCTTGCTGAGCTCTGATCCCCGGCTGTAATTCCCCCAGTCAGAAGTGGGCAGTGTATGCACCAGGTGATGTATTGAGTTGTGTGGTTCTTTGATCACTGGAGGTGTTTTCTTTGTGATGTGGGAGGTGCACATCCAGAGTACTCCTCTGCTCTCTATATATGTATATCTTTCTGATCTCTTGCAGGACGTCCAGTGTACCTTATCTTATATCAGTTATTGCTTGTTTATTAATCAGTATTATAGTTTGCTCAGTTATTGATTCATGCCTTTAGATTATAAGTTTGCTACATATATTTGAATCTTATGCATTTGGTATCTGAGATAGCCTTTGCTTAGAGAGTATTATGTAATAAACCCCAAGCCTTATTCTAAAAGTGATAGAGTCTTTGCATTTTGTTAAATAAAACCCATTTTCAAAAGTTGCTGTTTGTTTTGTGTTGCAGTCTTGCTGTGCCAGGGGTGGTAAGACATGCTCAAAAGTCTATATTATTCAAAGGTGTAGTAGTATATTTGCCTCCCAGGTGGGAGTGCAGGGATTGGGTGTGGCTTATTGGTGAGAAGCCACATTCAAAACATGTCATCAGCAGTGCATTGCGGGGGCGCAATTTATAGTTAGCTCTACTAACTATAACGCTCGAATTTCTCTGGTTTTGTACGAGTGAAATGTCCAACTTACTATAACATCCCTGAAACTTGTGTTTTTTCCAGTGAGTATCAAAGATTTTTTAAATGCTAATTTCTAACTATAATGTCCCTGAAACCTGTGGTTTTTTCAGTGAATTTCTAAGGTTTTTTAAATGCTAATTTCTAACTATAATGTCCGTGAAACCTATGGTTTTTTCTGTGAATTTCAAAGGTTTTTTAAATGCTAATTTGCAAGTATAATGTCCCAAAAATACTTGCTCTTAGTTTTTTCATTCTTATAAAAAAAGTAATGTTTTCTCTTTTCTAAAATACAAAATCCATTTCTGTAAAAAAATGTTTTAAAGTGGATTCTCGTACCGATCGTGAACCTGTCTCGGTGGATACGCGAATCTAAGAACTTTGCCGCCATATTGGTTAAGCCGAGTAGGATGCATGTTTGGTATGCGACAGGTGTGCGGATCCCTGCCCCATGTAACGTCTTGTACATACTTCCGGGAGTCGCGCCGGGTGCGCAAATCCATCGCAAATCTTTACGTTTTAAAAGTATATGTATATACCTTTATTATATATATTATACCAAGACATTATTTAAGATAATTGTAAATATCATATATTTGTAACTGGAATAAAGATATATTATTGTTAAATATATTTTTGGGAATCACACTGGATGTGCACCGGTTGCGCACCGGGTACACGAATCCCATGTGACTTCAAAAGAAACCATTTAATTTGTTAAGAATCTTTTGATTCTAGAACTTGAAGGACCCCAACCATTTTTTCTCATTCCTTCAAGAGCATCTTAGCAGGCACAAAATAACTACGAAAACCTCTTCTCAAGAGTCAATTATAGTTTGGGAAATATTTCCACCATTACAAACAGCAACAATGTCCCACAGAGATAGATTTATAATTCACAATTTTATTTATCAAAAATATATTTTTAAATTTTTATCTTTTTAAACATCAATTCTAGAATGCATTTCAATATGTTTATAGTTTTACAAAATAGAATATATAGTCAGAGCCAAAATAGAAGGCGAGCCCAAGAAAGAGACAAACAAACAAAAAAACGTTGCAAAAAGACCGTCTCTGTTGTGCATACTAACAATCCAAACATTCACTCCATTCATACTACACAACATAGTTTAACATATAAAAACATATGATAATACATTTCAAAAAATATGTACAAATAAAAGTGAAGGAAAGACTAAAGCGCCGACGCGCGTTTCGGAGTGGAATCAGAGACCCACGATTCCTTCGTCAGGGCCCAACAATCCTTTAGGGCTTCAAGGAGGGGTCAGATTAAATCCAGACTCTTCCAGTACGTTATATCTCACATGAGTACGTACATGGGCTCTAGGTAACAATAAATGGAAACTTAAAAGGACACTGTGGAGGCAATGGAGACATACTTTAGTCTAATTTCATGCAAGATATGGGAGAAAAATATTCATATCGGATAAGGAGCTTGGGACAAGACAAGAAAAAATAAAAAGGAATAGAAAACTATTATTAAAGTGTGAATGAATAAATGTGCACGAAAAAGAGAAAATGTGATGAAAGAAAAAGATCCACTGAACCATCACCAAAAAATATATATAAAGTGCTAAAAAAGGAATATTTAACAACAGATGCTAACACATACTTTATCAATGTATGCCAAAAGCGTAGGTCCATGCATAGGACCAATTATAATGATGCAATAAATGGGATCTCCATAATTGCAGAAACCTAATTGAAGGCAAAAGAAAAGAAAATGAATTGAATATAAGCATATAATATAAATGTCGAGTGGAATGGGGAAGCGGTATAGTTAAATTAGTAAGGGCCAGTAATTAAGCAGAAAAGCCAGATCATAACTATATGTTCCTTACATACTGTATTTTGTGCATATGGAAGGGAATACGAGCAGAAAAAATGGATATATATCCTGACAGTAAATGAATATCAATCTAAGGTCCTCAATTAAAGGTTGATACACACAGGGTGACATAGAGTAAATGATGAAATCAGATCATGGACATGAAAGTCTCAGCGATGGGAAAGTCTTTGGGGTGAGTCACAATTGAAGGAGGAAGATGGTGAAAAATCCTACTCTAAAGGAGGCACTGTAATAGGCCATTAGAACAAATAATAACGACTAGAAAACCAGAAAGTATAACTAGTGGAGCTGTTTGTAACATACCTAGTATAGCTGCTTGTGGTGCTGTTCATTGAAAACAGTCTTAGCGGTGGGAAAATCTATGATGAAAGTCACAATAGAAGCAGGTAGCTGGTAAAAGTTCCTACTCTAAAAGAGGCACTATGATAACCCACTGAAACACATCATGACGACTTAAAGAAATGTATGGCTAGTGGAGCTGTTAATTACATACCTATATATACAGAGTTGCCAAAAAGCTCGTCAAGGCGGTCCTTTAATAGGTGTGTAACGACTTGAGTTGGAATAGAGCGTCACTAAGGGGAAGCAGTAACAAAAGAAGAGAGGCCATATCGAGAGCCAGGCACACCTGTTGTCTTCTGCTCCTCTTGCTTGCATTTTTGGGTGTTTTTTGGAGAACTGATAACGGCAGCAGGTGATGCACCTGTACAGCTTCCCCCTGAAAAGGAAGAAGACCTGGAGGAACCTGTAAAGAAACAATATGAAAGTGTTGTATGGGCATTTTTCTCTATTCCACCAGAAGAAAAAAAGTAAATGCCAGGAAAGTTACGTGCACTATTTGTCAGAATGTCCTCTCATGAGGTTCTGATAAAAAATATTCCTGTGGGACGTCGTTGATGTTGAAACATCTATAAACAATGCATCCTTGATGTCTAGCTAAGGAACAACTTAGACGAGAACAAGAGAAGCAAGATAGTGACACAACGCTGCTGGACCTAGCACATCAAGTGCTTCAACTACATCTAGCACAGCCAACATCTTCCCTGACTTCGCTCGAGTGGAGCAGCATTGCATAACATGCAAAAAAACTCTCTGTTTTAGAGAGCAATCACTGGATGCTGTCCTGGTAGCTATTAGAAACCATCAGTGTTAATGTTGTTCTCTCTATGCAATGAGTTTGTAATTGCATTATTTTTTTTACAAAAAGCACCCAAAAAGTTCAAAAAAAGGGTTAAAAAATATAAGAAAATATAAAACAAAAAAGGAAGAAATAAAATGGTTCTTTTTAGAACCACCTAATTGGTTAAAAATAGACAAACTTGTACGTGTTCTATGAATGTCTGCTATGGTTATGTCTGAAACCATTGTATGAGTGAATAAGTACTGTCTCAGTGAATTAATGAGTGCAGCAGTATTGCCTGAGCCATTGAATGAGTGCCTGGATAGTGTTTGAGGGTCTGAATGAGTGCAGTAGTAGTCCCTGACTGATTGCATGAGTGAATGTATAGTGCCTTGATGACTAGAGGAGTGGAAGGGTAATACCTGAGTGCATAAGTAGTGCCTGGGTGATTGAAGGAGTGCATGAGCACTGCCTGAGTGACTGAAGGAGAATATGGGTAATGCATGGGTGATTGTATGGATGCAGGGATAATGTCTAGGTGAATGGAGGAGTGTATGGGCAGTGACTAAGTGATTAGAATGAGTGTATACGTAGTGCCTTGGTGATTTTATAAGTGCATACGTAGTGCCTGGATGATTGGAAGAGTGCATGGATAGTGTCAGGATGACTGGAGGAGTGCAAGGGTAGTGCCTGGATTATTGCACCAGTGCATAAGTAGTGCCTGGGTGATGGTATGAACACAGGGATAATGTCTGGGCGAATAAAGGAGTGCATGGGCAGTGCCTGAGTGATTAGATGAGTGCATAGGTAGTGCCTTGGTGATTTTATAAGTGCATGGGTAGTGGCTGAGTGATTGGAGGCATGCATGGTTAGTGTCAGGTTGACTGGAGGAGTGCGAGTAGTGCCTGGGTTATTGCATGAGTGCATAAGTAGTGCCTGGGTGATTTCATGACTGCAGGTGTAGTGCTTGAGTGATTGAAGGATTGCATAGATAATGCCTGTGTGATTGTATGAGTGCAGTGGTAATGTCTGGGTGATTGAAGGAGTGCATGGGTAATGCCTGGGTGCATGGAAGAGTGAATGGGTAGTGCCTGACTGCATGTAGGACTGCCCGGGTAGTTCCCAGGTGATTGGAGGAGTGCATGAGTAGTAGCAGGGTGATTGCATGAGTGCAGGATGATTGGAATACTGCATGGGTAGTGCTTGGATGATTGGAAGAGTACATAGGTAGTCTCTGGGTGATATTATAAGTATATGGATTCAGGCTAGGTGAATGGATAAATGCTTGGATAGTGCATGGGTGATGGCAGGAGTAGGAGAATAGTCCCGAATTATATAGATCAGTTCATGGGTAGTATTTGAAAAAATGGATCAGTGCAATAAAAATGACGGTAAACATTACTTCATATTATTAAGCTTATTACATTATTTCATCTTACCTTCTTCATTAAAATACATACCAAACTCAGTGAAACTATTTTACAGTTGTTTTGTTGTAACTGAATTTAAAATCTTTTCAAGGTTTACTATTACTTTCTGTAATAAAAAGAAGGAAAACTGTTATTACGTATAATATTATGATTTGTAGAACACAACATAATTTTACAATTACATAACATGTTCAGTTTCCCTTTTTTGCTATTCTCAGAGTCTATTTAATTTCACCATACACAGTGATTTCAAAGTAGATCATCATATAACAGCAGGGGAAAGAGTGTAAAAAAAATGCAATCTGCGTCAAAAATATTTACAATAAATTCAACTATCTGTTTAACTATCTACAGTTTCTAAAATAGATTCTTCAACTATATTAAATTATTTATTTCTCTGAAGTACATTTTCCAAAATATACACTCATTTACATCGCGTATAATATAAAGATCAAATATATAAACTAGTTCCTTTAAACACAATTTTGAAATGCAATAAGAAATACCACAAACACGGATCTTGACTTGGTGGAGCAGAACTTTGACTATCTTGAGAACTATCTCTAGCGATTTCAGCTGCAATACTAGTTTCTTGTTCAATCTCTTCATTCAACATTTGTAGATAATTTGGAAAAACTGTACATTCAATGCTATCTTTACATGCATTAAAAGAATCTTCATAGCAGTCAAAATCTCCAAGTAATTCCATTTCCCTACGCCAAAGCTTGAAAAGTTGCAGAAGTGGTAAATAGAAAAATTCCTTTTTATCTGGAGTATCACAACTGAGTTTCCTGTGATTAATAAAATGTCCTTTGGCATGTTTTACCAAACATCCTTCACATACAATTACTGCATATTTTCCTTCATTTATATTTTCTGTAACATTTCTCTTAAAGCTGTAATATTGCAGTGCTTCATAGAGACATATGTTTTCCAGATGTGGACTTCTTTTAGAATAGTACGTATCCAATATATTCGTTTTAAAAATATCTGTAGTTTCTGGTTCATTCAACACTAAGTATTCAATTTCTTGTACAGATTTCAGTATTCAATTTCCTGTTGCGGCAAGACCTAGACTTACCCAAATAATTCTTCTTGACTTTGAATATAAACTTGCAGAGGTCAACCGATCCGAACATTCGTACAATCCAATCTCTTGATGGGAAAGCATCTTCAAACTAAAGCTGTACAATTTGTTACTAGGAGTCTTCTCTTGTGAAATTTCTTCCCACATTTCTTTCAACTCCATCTTTTCAGATTTGGTCATATATGAAGTAACATAGCGAGCAATAGCAATTGAATTATCTGCAACATACTGGATATCCATATTTGCATTCCACATCGTCAAAATCACAGGATTGTAGTCATTAATATATGTTGAATCTTCAGTTCTTCTTATGTTGTAAGTATTCTTCAGAGAATTTCAAGTTATAGTATGCCTTACGACTGCCATGAAACTATTGATTCTTCCTTTTGAAATTACCAGACGTGGGAATCCAAAGTGATATTTTGTATAAAATGTTCCCTTTGACTTGTATTTTCGTCGAAAATATTTCCCACATTGATGACTTTGAAACCGTAAAACTCGCTGTCTCAAGTGGTTTTCTCCTCCTTCTTTTGGTATAGCACAGGTAACATATTTTCAAGGAAATACAAAACATTTTCATCAGTATCAGTTCCACATTTTGGTGCATTCTTGATCCATAACAGCATGTGAATATGAGGTGCACCTCTGGCTTGGTACTCCTTTCTCCAAAAGAAATCAATAACTTCTCCAAGAGGTGGATTATTTTTATTGCAGATAAAAGACATCATAACTTGAAACCTATGATTAAACTATCGGCACACATTTACAGGATCCAAGACGCACAGTTCTCCAGCTGTGTTCAATTCAATGTTTTTTACATTTCAATTTGCTTCTCGTAGAAATTCAAATAAATTGTCCCATGCCAACTCAGCATAGCTAAGCGTAACAAACCATGTAGATGTTCCTAAGTTCCTTAACATACATTTAAGTTCTCTGTGACGATGATACCAATACTCATTAGTACCACATTGACACGCCATCAAATTAATTAACTGAGATTCCAAATGATCATCTCTTTGTTGAACTTTGTCCTAAATATCCTTTGCAGAAACATGTGTAAGATGAACTCCTGTTTTTAGTATGTGGTTCACTGCATATGAAAGTCAAGACAAGTCACTTTCAAACAGAAGATGAAATAAATATGGAACACACTGAAGAAATCTTGGATCTTCAGAGTACAATCTTGTAGTACGATATACTGAATCTGGAATCTGCACAGGCCATTCATCATATCAACCACCTTTTCCAGTGGGGAAGAGCTGTGGAAAACAACGAGCTTCCAAACTTTTTTCCCATACACTTATGGGAGTTCCCTCCCCTTTTTTCATTTGGAATAATTCAATAGTGTTTCCCATCACTTATTTTGAATGTAAAGGATGTATACTATAATGTTCATAAATTTCTTCACTCCTGGAGTTGCCCACTTTTTCTATTTGGCCAGTTGAAATGTCTCTATCATTGCCTAAAGATATTTCTTGTTCTTCCACATATACATTTTTATAAAAAAAATATTGTTTTGTACAAGATATAGCATAGCCTCTTGAAGTTTGGTATCATCTACTAACTCTTGCCATATTTTTCGACTCTTTGTTGGTACACCATTAACTAGAATAACTACAGGTTCACGTTCCAACCTCTCTACACCAACAGTTTCAATATTTTTCTTAAAATCTAAAGGTTAATACACAACTCTTCCTTTTAAACCTCTTTCTAAATCTGTTGGATGCAGCTTACCTGTTTAGGCTCCATACGAACTATAGCCTGAAACGGGTGCAAAGATTGAATAAGAATGGACTCATACATATTTAGCTACCAACTCTAGGTTACTATGTACAGCTCTAACTGGCATTTTGTTCTCTTCTAATTTGTTGTAACAATATTTACAAATACGGTGATCACTACCCAACTCAAAATGACCTTCCACCAACAAATAAGCACCAAATTATTAACATTCCTAGTTTGAGTTCTATAGTGAATACTTTGACAAAAAATACAAATATAGTTTGGTTTTTCACAAGAAACTACCTTAAACTTTGTAATTTCTTCTGTAAACTTGTCAGTAGTACTATCTTTCACCTCTTCTTCAACACCTATATTTATCAAACTCTCACTTTCTGTGCACTATTCTTGAGGACCAAAGAAACAAAACTGTATTTCATCAGATACATTTTTTACATCCAATACCGAACAATGCAAAAGAGCTGTGTTCATTTTACTTAAAGATAATGCAGGACTTTTTACATAGTACAATCTTCTTACTAACTTACGCATTTCTGAATGATGTACTGCTAAAATGATGAAAAGTACTTCAACACGCTTTTCTAGAAAGACAAGCCAAAGAATGACCCTGCAAGATAGTATACTTTCTCATTTTACAAGGATCTAGTCCTTGCAATATCTTAATCTTCTGTTTAACACTTTTATTACCATAATCTCATTAGAAATTTCGTAATATATCAATCGATTCCTGTCGTATACTACAAATACTACTGCAATCCCACTTATATACTGGAGCTTGTGTACGTCTCCCTTGAACTTCTTCAGCTATTACTTCTTCCACATTTCTAGGAACCAACTTTTCTTTTTCAGTTAAACAACTGATTTTAACCTCATAACAACGACCTCTGATATCAACTGCATGAGCTAATGAATTTTGTTGAAAATAGCTTTCGTCATGAAAAACGGTTCGGTACTAGAAGTGTATTTCCATTGACCCCAATTTCTTTTGCAGAAGTTAATTCTAGTAACCAGTCTTTTTCTTTTACTTTTCTCCTTCAAAAAGTGCATTGTTTTATTCAATGTTTTTATTCTCTTCAATACTAATATAAACAATTTTCTTTTCAATTCAAAAGCCTTTTCAACTACACTTTCAATCCGTTCTTTCTTCCTGTAAAATGCAGATCTTCTTTTATATTTTTTGCAATCTTTCATTAAACATTCTCTTCCTAATGTATTTGTATTCTTTCATCCTTTTTTCAACATGGATTTTTTTCCTATAACCTGATTTTGCATTAATATGTCCTTTTTTGTTTGCTTCTGATTGCTTGTAGTACTTTTCTCTCTCCTTTCCCATTTTGAAAATTGATTATATATTTAAAACACTTTTAACAAATTCTTTTGTTCTCTTACCAGAAGACTTTTTCTTCAACGTCACATGTTGTAATTCATCTAATTTCTGCTTTTCTCGCTCCTTTAAATAGTTCTGTAGTCTTTTCTTTTCGACTTTTCTTGCCATACTGAATATTTCTTAATATTTATGGAGAATATCTAAAAAAAGAAAAAGTTATTATCTTTCTAACAATTATTTAATATTATTAAAATAATTTTATAGAAATATTATCATCTTAAAAAAATAAATACGTTGAGTAAAGGCTACGTGAATAGATGAGTGCAACAGTAGGACCTGGGTGATTCTACAACTGCAAGGGTAGTATATAACTAGTGCTTGGGTGATTGTATCACTGAAGGGGTAATCTTTGGGGGGTGACTGGAATACATAGCAAATGAGTGGGTGATTTTATAACTACATGAGTACTGCTTACGTGATTGCAGGAGTACTGCAGGAATGCCTGAGTAATTGGATGAGTGCAAAGGTAGTGCCTGGGTGATTTTATAACACCATGACTACTGGTTGATTGATAACATAAGTACAAGGATAGTGCTTCTGTGATAGAAGGAATGCAACCTTAGTGCCTGAGTGATTATATAACTACATGAGTAGTGGCTACATGATTCAAAGCGTGCATGGGTAATACCCTGGTGATTGCATGAGTGTATAAGTAGTGCCTGTATGTTTGCATGAGTGCAGGAGTAATGTCTGAGTGATTACAGCAGTGCATATGTAGTGACTGGATCATTGAAGACTGAATGGGTAGTACCTGGCTGTTTTTGCATGAGTACAGGGGTAACGTCTGGGGAATTAAAGGACTACATAGGTAACACCTGGGTGATTGCATTACTACAGGTGTAGTATCTGAGGATTTACATGACTACTTAGAAAGTCACTGGGTAATTTTATAAGTGCATGGGTACTTCTTGGGTGATTGCAGCACTACTAAGGTAGTGCCTGACTGAATAAAGAAGTGCAAAGGTAGTGCCTGGGTGTTTATATGAGAGCATGAGCACTCATAAGCACAAGTGCAGTGCCTTTGTGACAGAAGGAATGCAATGTTAGTGCCTGAGTGATTACATGAATACATGAGTACTGGCTACATGATTCTAAAAGCACATGGGTAATACCTTGGTGATTGCATGAGTGTATAGGTAGTGCCTGTATGTTTGCATGAGTGCAGGAGTAATGCCTGAGTGATTACAGCAGTGCATATGTAGTGACTCTATCATTGGAAGACTGCATGAGTAGTACTTGGCTGTTTTTATAACTGCATGAGTGTTGGGCCTAGACAAATATAAAGCAGCAGACTATTACATGACCCAACCATAAGTCTCTCCATATTTTTAAAAGCATTCATACAAATCTCAGCAACTACTGACTGGTTTTGCACCATTTTTAAAAAAAAGAGTGCTTTCTGAACCACGAGCTACCTTTTTGCCAAATTTGGTGTAATTCCGTTCAGCAGTTCGGGCTGTAGTCTGTTCCAAAATTCAGATGGAAATTAACATGGGGAAAACGTGTTTTTGGACCCCCCTTTTTTCTCGGCCTCCACTTGACAAATCACCCCTAAACTTTCAACACTGGAGCTGTCCAGAGCTGGTCATTAGTTTTGAAAATTTCGCAAAAGATATTGGCGAAAGAAAAAACGCTTTTTTAATAGAAACAAGGTCTTAACTATAACTACCTACTGGCGACTGCCAGTAGGGTGGAGATATATCTATATATCTATCAATATATCTATCTATCAATATATATATATATATATATGTATTCACTGAAAAAACCATAGGTTTCAGGAGCGATATAGTTAGCTGGACTTTTCACTCGTACAAAACCATAGAAATTCCCCCGTTATAGTTAGTTCAGCTAACTATAACTCGCGCGCCCGCAATGCACTGCTGATGACATGGTCAGTGACATCACTCATGACATCACTGATGACATCTCAAATGACATCACTGATGACATCATCCAGTGAATGTGTGTTTTTCTGAAAATTATATATGTTTTATACATGTATATCTCAAGGTTGATGGAAGAATAAATGGGTATATAAATGTCTAAATGGATGATTTGTTTTTGAAATATTGATTGTATTACTGACTGATTAAGTGTATCTTAGTGAGTAATGTTTAAATATGCAAATATCTGTCTCACTCTCTCACTTTGTGTATAAGTGGCTGCATGGGTTGGCGAGTAGCTACATGAGTGTCTATATAGGTTATTAGTAGATGAGTGTGTGCATGGGTGTGTTAGTGAGTGAATGACTGTCTCAATAGTGTCTCTATGAGTAACTACATATTTTTTAAACTAGTATATATGACTATTGGTGTATATAAGTGAGTATATGTGAGAGTGAGAGATTGAAAGAGTTCCTGTATGAATAAGTATGTGTTTCTATAAGTGATTGTTTAAAATATGCAGGTAAACGGATGTTTGATTCTTTATTAGCATGAGTGACTATGTGTGTGAGTAACTCTATGGATGAGTGGCGTTGTGTAACAGGATGTATAGGTGTATGAGTACATATGATGAGTGAGTGCATGTATGAGTGACTGTATAGGACTGTTGGTGAATGAGTGGATGTGTATGTGGATCTTACAATTACTGAATAGGTTGTTGTAACTGGTATTGGTATGTACATTGTTTTGAAAATTTTAATTTCTATTTTTGAATGTGTGTATGAAAGGTTATATTAGGGGGAGAGGAGGTCTGCCACTCTATCACAAGGATGATGTCATCAGTGATGTCATGAGTGATGTCACTGACCATGTGATGCGTGATGTAATATGTGACGTCATCAGCAGTGCATTGCGGGCGCGCGAGTTATAGTTAGCTGAACTAACTATAACGGGGGAATTTCTATGGTTTTGTAGGATTGAAAAGTCCAGCTAACTATATCGCCCCTATATCGACGAAGAAAAGTGTAGGAAGAAATATAACGTGCAGAAAGAACAAACAGAAGAGCAGAAAGAAGCCTTGTTGCAAAATCATCCTGTACCCTCAACTTTTTCAGACGGATACTGGTGGTAACTGAGTCTGCCTAAGCAGTCCTAGAGCCAGTGCTATGTTAAAAGACACTCAGAATACAGTGAAAACACCTACATACACTAGGGCACACTATGCGTTGGGGTCCCCCTGTGATTAGCATGACCTCCTCTGTAAGCCCCTAGTATATAATAGGGCAGGGGATTAAAACTACCTCTTAAAACGCACCACAGGGCGTGTTTGAACACGTCACCTCATGCCCCGTCCCCTCCCTTCCCCACTGTGTAAACACACCCTGTAGCCATTTTAAGTTCAAGTTAAGTTTTAAGTTCAAGTCCCCTTGAATCCTGAGGGTCCCTAGGGTCCAACTAGACCACTAGGTACCTCCAGTAAGCGCCACAGAGCTGCGTTGCAGATAGGTGTAAAAAGTGGCACGGCCTGCACCACCTCTCTGCAACGCAGAGCAGTGGTGCTTACTGGAAGCACCTGGTGGGCTAGTTGGACCCCAGGGTCCCTCAGGATTGAAAGGGAATTATTTCCCCAACTTAAAAACGCGCCACAGGGCGTGTTTGCACACGTCACCTCAGGCCCCGTCCCCTCCCTTCACCACTGTGTAAACGCGCCCTGTGGCCGTTCTGAGTTGAGAGATTAAGTCCCCTTGAATCCTAAGGGTCCCTAGGGTCAAACTAGCCCACTAGGTACCTCCAGTAAGCGCCACAGAGCTGCGTTGCATGGAGGTGTAAAAAGTGGCGTGGCCTCATCACACCAGTCTGCAACGCAGCTCCCTGGCGCATACTGGAGATACCTGTTGGGCTAGTTGGCCCTCAGGGACCCTCAGTATTGAAGGGGAATTAATTCCTCAGCTTACAACTGGCCAGGGGGCGCGTTTGCAGAGTGCTGCAAGGAGGGGGCATGGCCTCCGGCGCGATGCCGGTCTTTTATTTATTTATTTTTAAGAAGGAGGGCTGTGTGGCCCCCCTTTTTTTTTCTAATTTATTAGCCCTGGGGACCCCATCCCCCAGGGCCTGCACCCTAATTTTTTTTGTTGAAAAATTAATTTGGCCCTCCCAAGGCCTTAATCGGCCCCGGGGACCCCAACCCCACGGGTCATGGCCTTTTATTCTTTAGGAGGGGGGCTGTGTTGCTGGACAAACCGTATGTACCTATCACCATGACGATTTGCGTGATATTCATTAAAAGGCGACTATGCATACAATGAATCCACATAGAATGTATTCACACCGCTAGTGAAGCTCTGACATGTCTGACACCCTACCGTGCCTAATCCCGGCGCCCCCGCTGGTGGGTACTCTCCAAGTAGACATCCTTGTCGTTTATTTATACAAACATGGGTAGCTATTGACGGGCACATTTAATACACATGCACACCAAGCCATTCAAAGGGGATTCGACAAAAATTCGACCAAACTATGCAAGAAACCCCCTCACGGTTAATAAAACACACATCCACCGCCGGATGTGTAATACTTTTTATTTTACTCTCTGGAAAGGAGACAAACCTCACTTTATTATTATTAATATTATTATTGAGTCTTGTATAGCGCGTGGTTACCCTTGGGCATCCCAGCGCTCACTTGAGAGTCACAGCGCGCTCCTGGCTGAGCCCAATGCTGTGTTACACCCACCATTGCCCGCCGAGTGCCACACACCTCTGTGTTGTATTCCACCATCTAGTGCTTATGCTATGACACTCTCTAGCCCATGTGCACTGTAACACCACCCCGTGAATATGTCATGCCACACTTGCCTTCGCACGGGTTATATTGCCCCATCTAACGTGCCTTCCTCGATGCCTATGTTATAAAGCACAGCGCTATGACATACTTATTACAATCTGGGATCCATATCTTTGTCACAGTGCATATGCAACGTTACACTCCCCAGCACATATTTTATATTACAACTTTAGAGACTAGTTAGGTTACACAACACTGCCCTGTGCATATTACACTCCATGGCGCATATCACATAGCAAGCGCTAGTGCCTGTGCTATCTCGCGCTCTCCAATGAATCTGTCATTGCGCACAATGTATTGCATATTATATTTCACTCCCCGGTTCATCTTATATCACACTTTTTGGTGTATAGTTTATACCATATACTATATCTAGTTTTCATTTTCAATTGTGCTCTCAGGACTATGTTCTATATAACACTGCGTCCACCTACCCTTTTCACGGGCATTACATTTTGCGATGGGGGGTGGAAGGTCAGGGGATGTTTCTGCCAAGTGAGCCCGGAGTCACAGTCCCAAACTTTCTCTTCTTCCTGAATATTTGTTCATATAGTAGTTCGCACAGACACACATTTTAAAAACAATAAAGTTCCTAATAACCACCTTCTATGAACAGTTAGCTTGCTGCCCCATCCACCTCCTCCCTATCCTCTGTTGTCTGAATCCATGGACTAGCCTCCTCCCTCCTGCCATGCATGGTCTGATGTGCTGCCACTGCCCACCATTTAGCATGATGTACCAGTCCACTCCTCCTGCCCTCCATTGCCCAATTCTATGGGCAATCATTGACCTCCTGCTTAGCCTCTGTGCTTAGCTTGATGCCCCTATTCTCCTTCCCCCTGCCCTCCGATGTCTTTGTGCATGCCCCTGCTCCATCCTTTTTGACCACCATGTTCCATGGACCTGCCACTCCTATCTACTCTGAGTGTTCTGTTGAGCTGCCACTCCCCTCCCACCTGCCTAGCATTGTCAGATGACTGTAACCTGTCCCTGCCACCTCCACCCTGCCTGTCCACATGCCCCTATCCTCTTCCTCCTGTCCTACATGGTCCATTGTACTGCCACACCCTTCTGCCCTCCCTGGTCTGTTGTGCTGCAACTGCTCCTCCTGCCTGCCTCGCACGGTCTGTTGTGAGGCCCCTTCCCTGAACTCTCTTGTCTGTGCCCAGGTCCTGACCCTCCCTTCTATCCGCCATGGTCCTTTGTACATGCCCCTGCACCCTCCTTCTTGCCCATCATAGCCATTGTGCTGCCACTAACCCTCCCGCTTGCCATGCATGGTCTTCTGTGCTGCCATGGCCCCTCCCACCTTCCCTTTGTGGTCAGCTAGCTGCTCCTGACCCCCTCCCACCTTCCCTCCATTGTCTGTGTGTATGCCATCAGTCTCACTGTTGCTCTCCATGGTGTGTCTTGTTTCTAGTGCCCATCCTGCCTGACCTCCATGGTCATCTTGCTGCTCCTGCCCTGCCCCCTTGCCCCCAGCCCTCTGTTTCCATGTGCAGACCCCTATTCCCTCCTTCCTGGCTTGTCGGTTCCATTGTAATGCCCCTGATCCGTCCCTCCTGCCCTTTATGGTCTGTTATGCTGCAGCTTTCTCTCCTGTCTGTCCATTATGGTCAGCTAGCTACCATTGCCTCTTTCCCATCTGTTCTCTGTTGTCCATGTGCATGGTCCTGTCCCCTCCCTATTGCTTTCTATGGATTGTTGTGCTGCACTCCCGTCCCGCATGCCCTGTGTGGTGTATTGTGCTGCTGCAAACCCTGATGCCTGCCCTGTAGGGTCAGTTTGGTGCACCTCTCAATGTCCCTCCTGTCCTCTGTTATCCGAGTCCATGTCCCTTCCCCAATTCCTCCTGCCTACCATGATCCAATGTACCATACTTGCGCACATTTTGAACTTGGTAAGAGGGAGATTTTGAAATAAAACTGGGGTATTGATTTTCCCCTTTGAGTTACATTGAAAAAGAGAAGATTGTAAACAGGAACCAGATCAAGTAAAGCCCATTTGAGCTTAAAAACAGTGGACGTTTCCTGGCTGAAACGGGTCTGTTGGCATGTATGGTTGTATGACCACTGCCTCTTCCTTCTGCCACAATGGTCTATTACATCACCACAGCCTCTCTTGCCAGTCCTGTATTGTTGGTTTGTAGCCCCTGCCCCCCTTTCCACTGCCCTCCATAGTCTGTTGTGCTGCCACTGCCCTTCCTGCCTGCCTAGTGTGGTCAAATTGTTGCCTCTGCACTCTCCTACCTGCCTTCAATTTTCAGAGTCCGTGCCCCTAGAATCTGCCTCTCAACAGTATCCCAAAAAACAACTAGATTGCTAACATTCTATATTTATTACAAAAGTGTGGACTGCCTGACGTCATCTTGATGTAATCAAAACTGTAATGCCTAGAGCATTTCCTTTAGAAATTACATATATGAGATGGTCTTATTTGCATCAAAATTATGGTTAGTGCTCTAAAAAACTAAAATGAGGACATATTTTCTGAGTTTTCAAATAGCGACAAAGAACGTTTAAATTATTTGTAATCTTAGTTTTTTTATCCAGTTTACCACTTGATTAAATGTTGCATCCAAGGGTAGAGGGTGTGGTGTTACTTCCAGACATGCAGACTTTGCAACTGGGGAACCAGGTTGGAGTTTCTGCTTCAGCACAACATTCTGTGATTCTGGTCAAATCACTTAATCTCCCCATGTCTACAACCAAAATGAATTTGATCTTGTGTGATGTAACCAATGCTCATGTAAAGCACTCCAATACCTGACAAGTCTGCACTATATAAAACTGCAAATACACAACAAATAAGTATTTTGCACACTTCTGTCATTGGGCTACATTTGGGCTACATTTGGGTGATATTTGGGCTACATTTGGGCTACATTTGGGCTCTTTTGTCTCTGGTGGCCATTTTAGGAGATTTATTTGTTATGAAGTTTCCTAATTTCCTCATTTACTGCAGTCTCCTCAGTAGGAAATGCTTTCAGTTTTTTACTTTGATTCCATCAAGAAGGTATTCAGATATGTCACACATTTGCCATAAATTCTGAATGTTAGCACTCTAGTTGCTCATTAGATCACTGTAGTAAAGCTACTGCTCACCACGGAAGTCTGCTGCTAGTATTAGAAGTGCATGTTTCAGTCTGCATATCAGAATTTTTTAATGAAATAGAAGAGGATTTGAGAAGTCACTCAAAATATGCCCTAATTTTTCTTTCTTCAGCACTAATCATAATTTCTATGGCAAAATGAACCCCCTCATTGTGTTCCTTTTTAAATTAAATGTTTTAAGTGTTACCAGTTTATTCCAATCAAGATGGCTTCAGGTATGCCATACTTTTGTCATAAGTAAGACAGTAAGCGCTCTAGTTGATCTTAAGAACACTCTGGGACGTTCTGTCATTGGGCTACATTTGGGCTACATCTGGGTGATATTTGGGCTACATTTGGGCTACATTTGAGCTCTTTTGTCTCTGGTGGCCATCTTGGGAGATTTATTTGTTATGAAGTTTCCTAATTTCCTCATTTACTGCAGTCTCCTCAGTAGGAAATACTTTCAGTTTTTTACTTTTATTCCATCAAGAAGGCATTCAGATGTGTCACACATTTTCCATAAATTCTGAATGTTAGCACTCTAGTTGCTCATTAGATCACTGTAGTAAAGCTACTGCTCACCACGGAAGTCTGCTGCTAGTATTAGAAGTGCATGTTTCAGTCTGCATATCAGAATTTTTTAATGAAATAGAAGAGGATTTGAGAAGTCACTCAAAATATGCCCTAATTTTTCTTTCTTCAGCACTAATCATAATTTCTATGGCAAAATGAACCCCCTCATTGTGTTCCTTTTTAAATTAAATGTTTTAAGTGTTACCAGTTTATTCCAATCAAGATGGCTTCAGGTATGCCATACTTTTGTCATAAGTAAGACAGTAAGCGCTCTAGTTGATCTTAAGAACACTCTGGGACGTTCTGTCATTGGGCTACATTTGGGCTACATCTGGGTGATATTTGGGCTACATTTGGGCTACATTTGGGCTCTTTTGTCTCTGGTGGCCATCTTGGGAGATTTATTTGTTATGAAGTTTCCTAATTTCCTCATTTACTGCAGTCTCCTCAGTAGGAAATACTTTCAGTTTTTTACTTTTATTCCATCAAGAAGGCATTCAGATGTGTCACACATTTTCCATAAATTCTGAATGTTAGCACTCTAGTTGCTCATTAGATCACTGTAGTAAAGCTACTTACTGCTCACCAGGCAAATCTGCTGCTGGTATTGAAAGTGCATGTTTCAGTCTGCATGTCAGAATTTTTTTATGAAATAAAAGAGGATTTCAGAAGTCAAAATGTGTTTTTCTTTCTGCAGCACTAATCATAATTTATATGGCAAAATGAACCCCCTCATTTTGTTCCTTTGTAAATTAAATGTTTTAAGTGTTACCACCTTATTCCAATCAAGATGGCTTCAGGTGTGCCATACTTTTGTCATAAGTAAGACTGTTAGCGCTCTAGTTGTTCTTTAGAACACTCTGGGAAGCTGCAGTAGAACACAAAGGAATCAACTGACAGTCTCTGCCCTTGTTGGATGTACATGTTTTACTGAGAAAGTCAGACTTCATTCTCACATGACTGAGAAAGATAATGTGAATTTACAGAAAATATGCTCTCAGTTTAGCTTATAGATCACCTTCCAATCCTCTGTGGGAAAAGCATGAGAAAATAGTTTTCTCTAAAACATGGTTCATGATATCACAGCAGAAGGCTTTTTCACATGGTAAAATCACCTTAGAACACACCACAATTCCTTAAATGAGTATGGTACCATCAACAAATGATTTATAATGTAACTAAAGTCTTAAAACCTTCACTTAACTGCAATGCTTTTTAATGAGGTGCTATCATGTATATTGGTCCCAAGATGGCTGCCAACACTTCTTGGATGAAGTGCTGACAGCCAATCAGATCTCAGGATGAGATGTGTGGTTAGGCTCCGCCCAGATATATATATGATTTTACTTTTGATTTTCTCAGGAACTACTGAACAGATTGACTCCATATATGCAAAAGGCACATCCCTGAGCTGAGGACTACCTCTTTGCCAAATTTCAAGTAATTCTGTTCAGCCGTTCGGGCTGTACCTTGGGCTAAAGGTCCCTATGGAAAATTACATGGGGAAAACGCGTTTTGGGACCCCCCTTTTTTCTCAGCCCCCGCTTGACGAATCCCCCCGAGACTTTCAGGGTCGGAGCGGAGCGCCCCACCTATTTTGAAAATTTCGCAAGGATTCGTCAACCGTCGCCAAAGTTATTCCAAATAGAATGTTGCGGATTCCCAATGGAAACACGGTCCTAACTATAACTATCTACTGGCAACCGCAGTAGATAATATATATACACATACATATTTATATATTTATTTATATATATACTTATATATTTATATATATGTATATACATTATAAATATATATATCTATATATATATTCACTAAAAAAAACGTAGGTTTCAGGGGCGTTATAGTTTGCTGGACAATTCCCTCGTACAAAACCATTGAAATTCCCCCGTTATAGTTAGCTCAGCTAACTATAACTTGCGCCCCCGCAATGCACTGCTGATGACGTCACATATTACATCACTCATGACATGGTCAGTGACATCACTGATGACATCACTGATGACATCTCAAATCATTTGCTTGGAGTTGCGCACCCAACGCGTTAGGAATCGCGTACCCTACACGAGAGAAATCGTGCACCCAACGCGATAGGAGTCGTGCACCCAACGCGTGCACACCAGGGGGGCGCGCGATGCGCGACTCCTAATTTTACCGTAAAAAAAATATAGCCTCTATCACTCATTTTTATTATCCCCGGGGACCCCATCCCCTGGGGCTTATAAAAAACGTTGGGGACCGTGGGGGAAGCCCCAATGCTCCCACGGTCCCAGCTGGCTCCCCGCGTCCTTCGGGAGCCGGCATTGCTTTTCCACATGGGGAGCTGCTGACATGCAGCTCCCCGTGTGGAAAAGCAATATGGTTTGGATTTTGAAAGAGAGAGCAGGTTTCCCTGCTCTCTCTATCAAAATCCCAATGAAGTTTGCTATGGGAGGGTGGGAGACTCCCGCCCTCTCATAGCAAACAACAGTGTCCTGGGGTGGGCACCCCAAGACACTGCAGGAGCCGGCCCTGGGGGGTGGTAGTCCCCAGGGCCCTCGAGGGCTCCAGGAGGGGGGGGCACGCAGCCCCCCTCCCTCAATAAATAAAGCCCTGGGGGTGGTGGTCCCCAGAGCTTGGGGGGGCTGTTGAGCCCCCCCACCCATTTATTTTGTAGCCCCGGGGGAGTAGCGGTCCCTGGGGCTGGGGGGGGGCCCCTAGGGCCCCCCATTAAATTTTATGTTTTTTGCCGCGCTTCATTTTATTCTTTTTACGGCCGGATCCGCGCATCCAGAGCGCATTTTGGAGTTTAAAAAAAAAAGGGGTCCTGGGAGTCCTTCTGGGACCCCTAAGCAGATCTAGAGGGTCAGAGTATTTCTACCCTGCCCCCTTTATATGTTTTACACACTCATTCCACAGACTTCTTCAGCCTCGCTTCTACCGAGGCACAAAATGGCTGCCAACAGTTCCTGGATTCGAATGTTGACAACCACTTGAAAGCCAATTAGCATTCAGCGCGTGATCGGGAGGGTGCGCGCAGGGTGCGCAGAGGGTGCGCTCAGGGTGCGCGAATCCTCCAAGGCCATAGATATATGTACTTTTAACTGTAATTTTCTCAGGAACTACTCAACAGATTAACACCCTTTAAGCAAAAGGCACAAGTCTGAACTGAGGACTACCTCTTTGCCAAATTTGGTGTAATTCCGTTCAGCAGTTCGGGCTGTAGCTGCGGCTAAAGGTCCTATGGGAAAATGCATGGGGAAAACGCGTTTTGGGACCCCCTTTTTTCTCGGCCCCGCTTGACGAATCACCCAGAGACTTTCATGATACGAGCGGACCGGAGCTGGCCAAAAATTTGAAAAATTTCGCGAACATTCATCAACCGGCGCCAGACTTATTGGGAATAGAATGTTGCGGATTTACTATGAAAAATAGGTCCGCCAGTAGGTAATCTATATATATGTATCACAGTCTGCACTCCACGTCTGACCAAGAGAGGTGGTACATGCGCCAGTAGAGCAGCTGTCAAGAAATTTCACCACACAGTCCCTGTATCCACGGTTCAACGTACTCTCAAGGCACAGACGCAGTAAATACTCAGGAAAGGTTTATTCTGCTTCTCCGCTACGCGTTTTGGCTAAAAACAGCCTTGCTCACACGTGAGAAGCTGCAAACACACAGTATTCATATACCTAAAAATAAACAGTGAGACTGGACAAGAAACTATCTAGCAAATTGCTTGAACAATCGTGATGAACATGAGTATAAGATTAGGAATACATTTGTATGAAAATTGAATTGTATGCGTATGTGCCATTATGTAACCTCTCTTTGCTTCTAGGTAATATAGTACTGTCACAATATCCCGTCCCAGGACCTGGACGAAAGGTGCGGCGACCTATTGCCTCCTTACATTTCCACTGTGTTTTGTTTGCTGTCTCCCTTGGCCGAGGATGATAATGGTCCTTTTAAGACACTGTACTTCCTGGAATCCGCTCTGTGTCACATGACATCATCACATGCTCCAATGAGCTTTGTGAGAGATGAGGAAGTTCACCTCTTAACGTGATTTGCGCTAGCTGAAGAGAAAAGCCGGGCATGTGAGACGGAGAAGAGGCCAAACCGACGATATCCGGAAGAGAGGAGTAGCGAGTCCTTTGTGCAGCTGGAAGAATCCATGGTGGAGACAGGGAGAAGACGTCGCCGGAAGCAACCAGAGTCTGGGACCAAGAATCGAAGAGGAGGGAGCCGGACCCTATCCGGCATCGCCAACAAGCCAACCGCGCTCCTGGAGGAACGTGCCTACCCAAGGTATGCGGTCGTATCTGGGGGTGGTTCGGGAAGGGGAAGCCTAGTGGGAAGGATTCCATAGGCAAGGAGGGGGAAGGCTAAAAGGATCTCCGCGTAAAAGCGCTCAGGCTGTCTGGGTCAAAGCATGCGACACTCGGTGGTGGTGCGGTGTGATGGTGTTCTTCCCTCACTCCCCTCCCCAAATAGTCAAGCTCACAGGATGTACAGATGTTCCCTGAATCTCGTGTTTCTTTCTTTTTTTCCCATTCCATGCTCCACGGCGGTATTACCCCTGAGAGAGGACGAAGATAATTCCACGCCCCTTCCTCTGGCAGCAAGACGGAAGATAAGAGGAATAATCTTGCTGCATGTGCAAAGAGACAACCAATAAAAACTCTTGTTTTGACCTTACTACCTCTCTGTTCTTCATTGCCCACTCACACGTGGTGGCGAATGCAAGTTTCAAGCTTCAAGTGCATTTTATTTTTGCATAGTTAATTAAAACCTTTGCAATAATAACACTACAAAATTCCTAAAGCATCCTTGTTTAAAACCAATAAAAGAGCCAAAGATAGAGAATTAATTACAATTTAAAATCACAGTTCTGTTGTGCTAGTTAAAAAAAGTCATTGAGTCGCTGGATGCTGTAATGTGCTTCTCTCAGATTTTCCTTACTCCAAACCTGCTTGCCCATATGTTGCATCTTTCAAATCTCTGCTTATTGCAAGATTTGTCCCTCTGCTGCTGGTAGACATCCTTGATGAGGTTCCGCTAAGTCCTTTTACCCGTCTGCTGGTCAGCTTGTGGCGGCGGACTTTGTGGAGCATTTTTCAGTATTTTTGGCATTTTTTGTTCAGCCACCATCAGGAAGTTGACCAATCTGCAGTTTAGTTGGATATTTATTGGGTTTAAGCAGGCCAGCACTGCTTGCCTTCTGGTGCAGATA
The DNA here is from genome assembly GCF_964204655.1 of Triturus cristatus. NCBI lineage: Eukaryota > Metazoa > Chordata > Amphibia > Caudata > Salamandridae > Triturus > Triturus cristatus. The sequence goes on along the minus strand of NC_140595.1, from coordinate 516,183,511 downwards.
CCTTTCTGTTTACGGGGTTCTTTTAGGAACTGTTGCCGCGCTTGGTGCAGTTCTTCGCATAGGCAGATTAAATGAAGAATGTCGCCATTGTTGATGTTACACAGCCTGCAAGTATTTTGTCCTTTTGTCCTCAGCCATGGTGGTAGATGCTGGGTGCATGGAAGAATCCCCAGTTTGTACCTTAGGAAGTTCATTTTTATGGCCCTAGGATAGCCCTGGTTAAAGTATGGTTGTGGGGCGAGTGCTTTGTAGGAGTTAAGGGTCATCCAGGCATGAGATCTTTTCGAGAAGCTCACCTTGTCCTCCAATAAGGAGATTGATTTTATGTTTTTCCAGACTAGTTTTTTGAAGTTGGGGTAGCCGAGTTGCACATCCCAAAGACCAGAGAGTTTGGAAGATTCCAAGGCTAACTGAAGGTGGTTTCTTGCCTGAGAGAACTCCCTGTGTTGTATGTCGTGCCACAACAGATAGTTTAGTGTGTTTATAGTGTCACTTCTTATCTTATGCCAACAGATGATGTAAGCGCCATACCTGGCTAAGACTTGTTGTTGAAGGCCAAACTCCAACCTTATTTGAGCGGGTGATGTATAGAGCGGGAGGCAGAACATAGTTTTATAAGCTTTAACCCGCGTGCTATCCAGCTCCTTAGCGTCTCCTACCCGCATCGCCTCGCTACCATAAGTGATCGAGGGGAGAAGTTTGGCCTGGACTACCTTCAATAGCGGGGTCAGAGTCGGTCCCATCAGTTGGTTTGCAAGGTTTTTCATCGTCATGGCGGTCAATAGACCTTTCCTTCTGATTTCCTCTTTCTGGCACCAAAATGACCCTTCCTTGTCGAATATAACTCCTAGATACTTGTACTCACAAGCAGGGTCAATTTTGATTCCACCGAGGAACCAGTTCCTCTGTGGGTTCTTTTTGTTATTTATTGACATTGTCCTTGTCTTGCTCAGGTTTATTTTTAAGTTGTTTTCTGTGGCGTATTTCTGCATTTCCGTCAGTAGACGTTGAAGACCAACGTGAGTGTGACTGAGCAGAACTACGTCATCTGCGTACATAAGATTGGTTAAAGTTCTCCCTCCTACCCTTGGAGAGTGGGAGTTACAGGTGTCAAGCACCTTTGGGAGGTCCGCTATGAATAGATTGAACAGGGTTGGTGAAAGCACACAACCCTGTTTCAGTCCTTTTGTTGTGTGCACTTTTGAGGAAAGGTGGGTACCACCGCCTAGTTTCACCTGCACCCAGGTGTCCGTGTGCAGAAGCATCAGCATATTTAAGGAAGTCTGTGGAATGCCCCATCGCACCAGTTTCCCCCACAGTCTACCTCTCTCTACATTGTCAAAGGCAGCACTAAAGTTGATGTAACACAGGTGTAGAGGTAACTTGGACAATTTTGCTGCGTCAATTATTAGAGAGATTGCGAGGATATTTGTAGATGTACTAGTCATTTTGTGGAAACCGGTCTGATTCAGCGGTATTATCTGGTTCGTCTCAGCCCAGAGTGTGAGCTCCCCTAATATGGTGCCCTCAAAGTATTTTGCTTCATTATCAATCAGAGCTACTAGGCGGTACTTGTTTGGCTCAGCCTTGTACCCTTTTTTGTGAATTGGGACTATTGTCGAACCCCTCCAAGATTCTGGTATTCTGTTTAGCACCCTAATTCCAGAAAGAGAGGTTGTAGGTATCCACCCACTCTTCACTCTTCGCTTTGAACAGGGCAGGTGGAATGCCATCCTGTCCCGGGGCTCCTTCTTTCCTCACTTTAGCGATCTGCTTTTTAATTAAGTGTGACAGCGGGCGCCTCGCTACTAAATTGTTCCCCACTTCCATCAATCAACACCGGGAGAACCTCCAGAAGATGTTCGAAAAACAGAATGTGGTCTCTGCAACCAGGACCGGAACCCAGAACAGTTTCCCCACCATATCCCTCCAAACATACGTGTCCGGTGACGACCCAGATGCATTTCTCCTAAATTTTGAGCATGCCGCCAAAGCGTCGGGGTGGCCAGAACGGAAATGGCCTTTCTTTCTGCCCCCCCCGCTGAGTGGAGAAGCCCAGGCGGCATATCAAGTTGCCAACCCCCAGGGAAACACCCCCTATAGGGACGTGAAGGAAGTCATCCTAGAACACCTAGGAATGGATGCCGAAGCATATTGTGTTCGTTTCCGAAAGGAGAAGTGGTGCCCAGGGGACAGTCCAAAAACCCTATTCTTCAAGTTGAATACGGCCGCTGATAAATGGTTGCAACCCCAAGAAAAAAACAAAGAGGAGATTATGTCCCTTATATATCTTGAACAGTTTATGGAAGCCCTTCTCTTTTTTACCCAAAAGTGGCTCAAGCAGTATACATATCTCTCCGTGGAGCAGGCGGTAGAAATGGAAGCCACATATGTACGGGCCCAACCAAATCCTTGTGTATGGGAGATGGACAAAAACCTGCGCCCCGGTACAGGAAAAACTGAAAAAAGATACCCGAAGTTCCCTACTGAACCCCCAAAACCACGTTCTTTCAGGCCCGACGGGGTCGTACTCAAAGGACTTCAATGTTTAAAGTGCGGGACCTGGGGGCACATAGCCCGTTTCTGCCCACAGAAGAAAAATGTGGATGAACTGATGGATGGCAGCTACCTGCCCAAACACTTCTTATATATAGAAGAAATGGGCATCTGTTTTTACATAAGTTTGGTGATCAACGGGATACACGTCAGAACCCTGCTTGATTCCGGCTGTAGACAGTCGGTCATCCACTCAGCCTTGGTTAGTCCCTAAAACATCCTCCAGAAATGACAGGTACCCATTTGTTGTGTCCATGGGGACATTAAAACATACCCCCTTGCTAGAGTAGGAGCAAGGTTACCCGATGGAAAAGAACTGCATGTCACGGTGGAGGTGCTTCCTCAACTCCAGAAAAACTGATACTAGGGACAGATAACCCCATATTTGTGTCCCTCCTCATGAATAAAGTCAAACATTCACCAGAGAGATCCCCCGTCCTTACTCAGGCTCCTTGGAACGGAGACTGACACTTTCCATACGCCCAGAAGAATGACCCCACTCTCAAGATGGCATGGCAACAGGCGTCCTCCCCCTCATCACCCACAGATACCTATCCGACCTTCCTGATAGAGCAAGACCTCCTCTATAGAAAAGGGAGCCCCTCACACCCAAAACATTTGCTCGTCCCACAGGATTTTAGGGACCAGTTAATATTCTACGCACACAGCCCTCTCTTAGCGGGTCATACCGGAGCCCAAAAAACTAGCCAAACCATATTGGAACATTTCTACTGGCCTGGCAAACACGCCAACATCACACGGTATTGCCAGGAGTGGGAAATATGTCAAAAGAAAAATCCGGACCGCCCACCTGACATGCCCCTACAACCTCTTCCTATCATTGGGAAACCTTTCGAACGGTGGGGATGGACCTCATAGGGCCATTACCCAGGTCAAGGGGAAGCCTAGTGGGAGGGATTCCATAGGCAAGGATGGGGAAGGTTAAAATGATCCCCGCATGAAAGTGCTCAGGCTGTCTGGGTCAAAGCGTGCGACACTCAGTGGTGGTTCGGTGGGATGGTGTTCTTCCCTCACTTCCCTCCCCTAATAGTCAAGCTCACAGGAAGTACAGACGTTCCCTGAAACTCGTGTTTCTTTCTTTTTTTCCCATTCCATGCTCCACTGCAGTATTACCCCTGAGAGAGGACAAAGATAAGTCCACGCCCCTTCCTCTGGCAACAAGACGGAAGATACGGGGAATATTCTTGCTGCATGTGCACAGACACAACCAATAAAAACTCTTGTTTTGACCTTACTACCTCTCCGTTCCTCATTGCCCACTCACAAGTACTCTGTTTTTAATCACATCTATACACTTTTTCAATTTGAGATTCTAATATATTCTTTTGTTTTCCCTTCCCATATATATATATCTTACTTTTTAACAGGGAGCCCGCTGTGGGGAAGCGATCCCCAATATTTCCAAACTTTGCATGAATCTTCCAATTTGGTCCCTGAATCAAATCTCAAGAAAAATACACAGCGGTTCCAATATTTTACTAAGCGTGTTTATTGTTTGTGCAACAACGTTGCCCACTGCGTTTCGGAGTGCAAAGCTCCTTGATCACGGGTCAAGAGTTAACTTAACTTCCTGATTTTTATCACATCACACGTGCTCATTGTGCTTTAACAAATATCGAAAACAAACTATCACTCGTGGCTGCACGGAGTAATTATTTGCATTTAAATTCACAACATAATATATTGTCACAGTAAAAACGATTTAATTTATGTTTACATCAAATGTCATTGATGTAAAACTTTGTTGTAACACATTAGGCAAATTAAAACAAACAAAACAAAGTGCTTGTTTGCTTTTGATGTTCTGTTGAGCAAACTGAACAATAAAGATTTAAATTAATCTATTATACATTGCATAGTACTTTTTGACATGAATGTATTGTCAAGGTAAAACTATTTCATCCCTGTTTACATCCTCTGTTGTTAATGTGAAACATTGTTGCAACATTGGAACACAGCAAAATAAAATGCTCATTTACGTCTGATGTTCTATTGAGCTGTAAAGTAGTAACTGAACAATAAAGATTTAAATTCATCAATTGTATAGTACATTTTAGCATGAATTAGTTTTACTTTTGAATTTTTTCACTTATTTCTGCATTTTTAACAATGGGCTTTTTTACCAGTTTGACTCTAGTAATCTTTTGTGCGATATTTTTGGCGGAATATGTTATTACATTACTTTTTGTTTCCCCTGAGTGGGAAGATTCTCGCAAAGAGAGTGTGTGTGAGTGTGTGTGAGTGTGTGTGAGTGTGTGAGTGTGTGAGTGTGTGAGTGTGTGAGTGTGTGAGTGTGTGAGTGTGTGAGTGTGAGAGTGTGAGAGTGTGTGTGTGTGTGTGTGTGTGTGTGTGTGTGTGTGTGTGTGTGTGTGTGTGTGTGTGTGTGTGTGTGTGTGTGTGTGTGTGTGTGTGTGTGTGTGTGTGTGTGTGTGTGTGTGTGTGTGTGTGTGTGTGTGGTTGTGTGTGTGTGTGTGTGTGTGTGTGTGTGCGTATGTATGTGTGTGGCAGAGTCCTTTGAAGTGCAAGTGGGGCTAGATGCAGCTCCTCCCAGTTATCCTGCCAGGATGGCCCATCCTGTCCACATCTAACCCCCCCCCCCCCCTTTATGTCACTGTCTAGAAAGGAATACACAAACCCCAACAGCATTGCCATTCACAGTCATGTGACCCAGTACACTGGCAGAGGGCATAACTGGTTAGGACAAGAAAATTATAACTTTCTAAATGCAGCCTTTTCAGAATTGTGATTTAAAAGCTGACTTTGCCATTAAGGAGGATTTTAAGTTACTATCCATTTGAGTGTAAACAGCATATCTCTGTCTTCTCCCAATGAAAAATTATCACTTATTAAATGTAATAAGGTAACCCAGTGTTAATCAATGGGAATTTGTCACCGCTAGGACATGCTTTTTAAATACAATGCAGCTTGTGCGGTAAGACTTTTTAGGGCCTAACTTAAAGGTGACTTATAAGTAATAAAAAAGGAAGATTTAGGCCTGGTAATAGGTTTTGTTTGCCAGGTCGAAATGGCAATTTAAAATGGCACTACAGGCTGCAGTGCCAGGCCTGAGCCATGCTTTAAATGCTACTTTAATGGGAGGCACAAAGAGGGCTGCAGGACCGACAATGGAATGAAATTTACAGGCCCTGGATACATGAAGTACCATTTGCTAGTGATTTACAAGTAAATTAAATGTGCCAATCAGGTGTAGGCCAATTTTACCATGTTTGAAGGAGAGGGCACAAGAATGTTAGCACAAAGTCCTAATGCCAACAAAAATATCTTCAGAAAAACAGGAGGAGTGAAGCCAAAACATAATGGGGGACACCACTCCGAGGAAGTCAGGTCTAATACTACCACTCTGCCAAAACGGAAGGCTCATTGAATGGCTATCTAGCTTTGAAAGGACTTCATCAGATACAATTTGTAATCTTGCCCCTCTGCAAGATTTAGACGTCCACTTCAGAGACTGAGTCAGAAGATTAAATCTTTGACCAGGATGATCCGCTTGGTGTATCCAACCCACATTCCATCTCGGTTGGCCTGATATGGCACCTAGTTCCCCGTCACATGCAAACAGTGACTACAGATTAGCACCTTACTTTTTATTGATGCTTTTTTCCTCTAAATCTGATTTTGTAATTTTTTTGCGATTTTGGTCATATAATTGTTCTCTAGTTTTATCAATTGGTTGTGGTAGTTTATTGTGCTGGGTTTTAACATTTTAGATGTTTTGTTACTGCTAAATATTTTATACTTTGTTCTAGGTTAACCTTGTCTGATCAATCAATCAATCAGGGAGTGTTAGGCGTGCTACTCACCCATGAGGGTCTCAAGGCACTGGGGGGTGGCAGCTCTGGTCAGTCAAAGAGCCAGGTCTTGAGGGTCTTCCTGAAGATGTGCAGGGTGTGGGCATGTCTGATGTCGATCGGGAGCTTGTTCCAGGTCTTGGCCACGATGTAGGAGAAGGTTCTTCAACCCGTTCTTACTCTGCAGATGCGTGGGAGTTCATCGAGGTCGGCTGATCAGAGTTTCCTCTTGGGTATGCAGAAGAAGAGTCTATCATTGAGATAATGGGGTCCAGTGTTGTGGAGGCATTTGTGGTGTGGGTGAGTATCTTGAAAGTTACTCTCTTCTTGACGGGCAGCCAGTGGATCTGTGCTACATGTACCTGGGGGATAACTCAGGTTTAAGTTATTGAAACAGTTTTTTCCCTGACAAGTTTGTGGTCTTAGTCATTGCACTGGACTCATGTATACCCTAATTACCAACCCACTTTTTTTTACAATTACTACAACTCCTTGGTCTCTTTGTTGTTTTTGATTTAAACTCACTTGCATTCTGTGGGAAAATAGGTAGGTTATTGTATCTTTCTTGGTGGACTTGGGCATGTAGTGGTCAAAAATGCAAGACACATATCCCAAGAATGTTGCACTTCAAAACTATTTCAGTAAGGAAGCTCTGGGATAAACATGACTTGATACATACAGAAGTCTGATTAAACATCTGCTCAAACACCGAGGAGATCCCAGTAAAGTAAGAAAGTCCCATGGCCCTACCAGTGAATGATAGACCCTTCCTATTGATTGATAAATACTAGTTTACTCTGATGACAATGGGTAGGTGTTCTCCCTCTTTCCTACTCCTTTCTTTCATTTGCAGTCTCTTTTCCCCTTTTTCCTCTACTTTCCTCCTATCTTTGCTCCTTTTTAGGTCTCGCTGAGACAGCGCAAGCTGTCTCTTTGAGACATTTTGTAAGTGGGCTTTCAAAAGTGCTACCCACATGATTTGGCAGGCCTAAAGCTTGAGTGCACGATGGCGTGCACGTGCACAGCTGCTGCTCGCACTCCCTCCTCCCTTCTCCCCCTCCCTTTTCGTCAGCTCAGGCTCCTTTGATGCTGGCATTCCCCCCTCCCTTCTCGCCCAGCCCTTGTCACCTCCGCTTGTTTATTCGCGCGGTCGTGTCACTTTTACGGCCAATGCTTGTTTTCATTTGCTCCCTGCCCCATGCATGCAGAGTCATCGGGTAGTTCACTGACGAAGTGCGCTTTCATGACACTAAGCAGATGGCTTCAGAGGATTCTTTTCAAAGGGGCCGTCCGGGCTTTTAGGAGACAATTGCTCCTAACATAAAAACTTTGCAAAGCATGTCAAGAGCATTAATCTACCAGTAACTTCCCCATTCTACAGTCATTCATCTGTTATTTGATGTATTTTACCTACTTAGTTAATTGGTTCAGGAGGAAAAATATGAAAACGTCACCAGGAAAGGAAAAATAGGCACAGAGAATTATATTAATAAGTAATTCTCTCTGTCTATTTTTCCTTCCCTGGTGACGTTTTCATATGTTTTGCCTGAGCCAATTAACTGACAAAGTAAAACATATTCATGACCGAAAACCCTGTCACGTTGAATGAATCACGTCTTCCTCATCTCCCCTCTCTATGGTCCTTCTGTCTCCCTCGACCCCTCCCTTTCTACCGTTCTCGCTCTTCTCCTGTTTCCCCATCAACGTTTCTTTAATCTCTTAACATTCCTGCCCCTCATCTTCCCTCCCTCCCAGATGTGTATCCCCTTCCCATATCTCTTACTGTTGCACCCACGTCTCACTCAGCCCTTCTCTTTGTCCTCATCCTTCCTGTCTCGCACACCCTGCATTTTGTTATGCCCACTCTCTCCTTTATCCCACCCATCATTTCCCATTACCACCTGGCGCACCTCTCCCCCTCTCTGTCTTCATCTCCTTCTATTCCTCCATCATATCTCCCTCACTGTCTCACCCTGTCACTTTCCTTTGCACTGCTTCTCTGCAGTTGCTACCCTGTGTGACAGACTCCGCAGTAGTAGGGTACTTCGTGCTCTCTCTCTCCCTGACACAGGTGTAAGAGGGCCCATGCCACTACCTGTGCAGGGTTGAAATAAGGGCCAAAAGTAAAGAGTACCAAGTCACGGCATCAGTTTACAGAGAAAGCAAAAAAAACGAGAAAATTCCAAAACAAGCATTTGCAATGCAAAAGGTCTTGCATTTGCTTGGACCTGCAGGGCATGTCTCTCTGCATTACCAGCCTTCTTAGGGCACAAGCATTTGCAATGAAATAGGTCTCGAATTTACGCGAGTTTGAGCTATTGGCAATGTAAATGACAATGCCTTTTATTTATATTTAGTTTTTTAAAACATAAACAAAAGGCATGGTCATTTACAATGCCAATAGCTTAAACTCGCGTAAATGCGAGACCTATTGCATTGCAAATGCTTGTTTTAAAATTGTATCATAAGCACAATTTTTGCTAGCTGGCATTTAGTAAAGCAACAAAACTATTTCTCTCTTTTTTTAAGACATCCTAACAATTTACAAACATCTCAATTTTCTTTACCAGTTGCTGCATCAAGAAAAATGCGGGGTAAACTTGCCATCTGAATTTTATCCCCAGTTCTTCAGCAAGTCAGAATGGTTTAGCCATAGTTGCAATGTTGATAATATTCAGATTTAACTACTTAATGATTTAGTACTCTCCTAATGTCTTGCGTTATTAGTTTCTGCTGAGTCTCCTGAACAAACGCATCATCAGGAGCAGAAGAGGATGGAGAGGCGCAAAGTGTGTAGGTACTGCCATGAAAGAGGCCACATGTCCTTCATGGACTTGCTAAGCTAAACATCTGAGTGAAAGCAAAGAAAAATCATGTACTCTAAGCATCCAAGATGACCGCCACTATTTGCAAGTCATGTGAGATTTTTGTGGCTCCCTGGGACAAGTTCCATCTGGCCCATTGCAGTCTTGCTAGGCAATCATGTTTTGTATAGCTACATCTTGGACTTTTTGCATAGACATTTGGAATCCTTGTAACCTGTTATTCTGGGAAGTTGACCAAAAACACATCTGTAGTCAAAGAAGTATTTTAGTGCAACAATTTTTTAAGAATAAAGATTTGTGCAAGATTAATATTTCAGGAAGTCCTGATTAAGGATTGTGAAGTTTTTATTTTTGACAAGGAGTTATCTACTAGGATTACAAATTCTTATTTTGCACTTTGTCAGTTTTTACAAGGTGGGGTCCATTACATTAGGATTACAAACTCCCCGCACATAAAAAGATAAAACAGCCCTATATTTTATGTGTGAAGACTCTGCACTCGTAAAGATGCTGCTCATAAATCTCTTTGTGAATACCATACAATCATAAACTTCCACAAAAGTGTAAGTTTACCTTTGTGAATCGGGCCCTCAATATTGAACTTACCTTAATTCTTCAAGAGGAGTAGGCCTAGAGAAATGTTAAATATTCCAGAGTAATTGGCGGAATTTAGGTAAATTAACGTTACTCGTTTGACACAAAATAACCAAAAAGTATGTGAATATGCCTGTTTGCGTAGCTACGAGTAATTTGGCACAACGACCTACTACAGGAGCACAGGAACATTGAACTTAGCGAGATCATGTGGCTACTGACTGCTGCATTTCCTGTTCTGTTGCACGTAACTCTATTTTTATTATCTCAAAATGCATACTCTGGTCCATTTTGGACCCAAGGGTGCATTTTGAGCTAAGAAAATAGAACTAAATGTTGGGTTACCCTCCTCCCATAATTCTGCCTGATATGGTGTAATTATACTACAGCAAATGACGCAGCATTAAGCCATTAATTTGTATCTATGATTGATGATTGCATTTGCAAACTATATGACATAAATGAATGCTATTCATGTTACAGTTATCAACCAGTTATATTAAACATACTCAAAGTTCACATTATGTTATCAAATACTATTGAAGGTAAATATCGTAAGCAAATATTGTACAGTTACTCAAGATGTTCTTTGTAGATACCATATCAACTTTCATTCCAGAATAGAACACTGGAGATACAAATTGTCAGCAAGTATATAATTTACAACATTAGACCCCCCAACAAGGCCCATACCATACAAACATTTTCCGTTTGTCTTTAAATGTCTTTGCCCCTGCAATGCAGATTAAGCATATGCATCATGACAATATCGGGTTACTCTCTTTTTTCCCCATTACCCTTGGTCTACTTCCAACCTGCATTTTTTTATGAAAGGTTTGCAGTGGTATCGAATAGTGTGGATACTGAAATAGTTCCCGTTAGATCTGGATTGCAAGGTTAGTGTATTTCCTCACACATTGACTAATTCTCACCATAATTCTTGTCTAGATATTATACAAGGGTTCTCCAATGTCAGTCCTGTAGGGCCAGATCCATGCCGGATTTTTTAAATAACTACATTTATCTAAATGTGGATATGCTAAAAATCTGACATGGATCCTGCCCTCCAGAAACTGACATTGGAGAATCTGTCTCATACCAACAGTAACATTGAAACAAGAGAAATTAAATGCTTCCAAAAACCTGAATAAAGTAGAAATTGAGAATGTTTACATCGCCAGTTAACATGTTCACTAAACACTATAAGTAATGCTATAATTTCCACATGCTCAGTAAAAGGCACTGATAATTTGTAAAAGCCATATACAAATATGGTAGCTGTGGGAAAGAACTTGCTGCACATCCAATGGTACAGTAAGGGTGAGTAAGAAAGGAATATATGTAATTGAGAAGAGTTGGTTTGATGATTGATCTAAGCCTTTGATATCCCTGTTGCTGCCTTGGAGTGCTTGGAGGCAATTTGTACTTGAATATTGCTCTGTTTCAGACCTGTTTGGGCGGCCACTTCTCCCTCTTTCAACACCTGTTTTATTGCAACTGCTATTATTAAAATACATTATTGAGACTTTGCTGTGCGTGATGTGTTCTCAGACCTTCTTTTTGCTTATCTATCTATCTATCTCTCTATCTCTCTATCCCTCTATCTATCTCTCTATCTATCTATCTATCTATCTATCTATCTATCTATCTATCTATCTATCTATCTTTCTGTCTCTGTCTCTCTGCCTGCCTGTCAGTCTGCCTGCCTTCCTGTCTGTCAGCCTGTTAATAAAGTATCAGATATTTCTATATTCTACATGTACATGACCCTGGCTTTTCTCCTCAGTCTGCCGGGAGAGCTATGTCACCCAGCAATAGGTTTAACCCTGAAATATCTCATTACTACACTCCCAACATTCAGTCTAGCTGCATGCATCCAAATGATGCCTCTTAGCAACTTCAAGCTGACATGCATGGGACACACACAAATATTAGGCTTGTACAGCAACATGGATAATTTAAACATACTCCTTCTTTTAAGGGGCAGCCTGAGACCAACTGACCACCTACCTCGCCCGAAGCAAAGGACAGAGTCCTCCACAACTACCATAGCTACATGTGCAAAAAAGAAAGCAAGGACTCTAGGTAGTTCCCTGTTTAGATGGAGAGCAGCTCCTTTATATGGAAGAACCCACAACACCAGCGACACTCTTAGGTCTTCAGAGAAGTACAGCTTTGTCCAGACACAAGGGAGCATCCATAATAAGTCAAAACAATACCCTTATCGGATTTATAGGCTTGTTTTAGTCACAAATGCTGAATACCATCTGGGCAGAAATTTCCAACAAGGCTTATAGGGAAATGTGCATGTGTGGAAATCACCACCCAAATATTTTCCAGGCGAATAGAGTTCAAAGGTGTTTTTTCAAAATAAAAGTATGGCAAAATGTAGTTGCAAATTCTTCCAAATCTTTCTGACAGTTATTTTAACTTTATGAACTTCACCAATGGCAAAGTTGTCAAACTTTTTAAAAAACTTGGCCTCATTTGTTTTTTCAGCCCTTCATCACTCCCAGAAGGTGATATCATTGCCAGGAAGAGCCTTGGGTTGGTTTGAGGCCACATGGCAGCTGTCTGTAGTTCTCAGCTCCCAGGGACGCAGGCACAGTGGAGTTCTGACTCCAGTCCCAAGCCCCTTTATGCCCTATACGTCTTGAGGAGCATCCACTATACTCATCCCCAACCTGAACTGTCCCCAACGATCTCATGGCCATCCCAGGCTTTTTTTCTTTCTTTTTTTCTGCAGGAGAGTTGCAGATTCATTATTCCCAGCTGCAGAATGTCTCATCCAGAGGACAACCATGAACTCTCTCACACTGCGCTATTTAATCTTTTAAATGCTACTCTATCTGTGATAAACAGCATTTGTGCATGAAATGCACAACAACATTTGTGAATGTCTGTGTTTACATGCAATAGATAATTAAAGCTAGTTTGGTTTACCATTGCATGTTGTCCTTTCTTAAAAGGAATCAAAAAACGTTGAGCTTGTCATCTGTGCTGACTATAACTAAAAGCGGCTGTGTCAAATTGTATTGCATTGTGTTGTTGGTATTTGTATATGACTTCATACTTTTTGTGCATGGTTAATTGAGTGTGCAGAGTTTGGCTTTACAATCACTTCTTATTTTGTTTCGCAGTACATAGGCCACTTCAAAGACAAACACATTGCAGTACCTCTGATTGAAGGGACACCTTCCTACACATAAACAATCCTCCCCTGCATGCAGACTCCCTTGCACTCTGGTGCAAGGGTGTCTGCGTTGGTGCTGAGTTGTTAAACCTAACGTCATCGCAAGCTGCACCACATTCTTGTAAATATGGTGCACCTTTGCTTTTCCGAAGTGGCGGAGCGTGTCGTTAAGCCCAGAAGGCTAACGACATGCTCCGCCACTTAGTTGTACATATCCCCCAATGTTTTGTAAAATAACCAACAGACTTTCAAAGCAGAGAGGAATAGAATGTGTGTGTGTTTTGTATGTTTATGTAAAATGTGCTGGTGAAATCTGACAGACCCCCATACCCGATTGAAAGCACCTGTACCCAACTATTTGCCAGAAAATACATTTATTAGAGGGGTGTAACACCACAAACACCCCCCTAAAGCTCCGCCCCAAGGAAAAGAATGGGGGATGTTGCCTGCCAAATGCTCTAGCTGCCATGGTACACTGTCGGCGGCTCAAGTGGGGTGCCAGGGACTGAAGTCAGGCTGCACTGCAGCACATTCCCAAAGGAATATGACACGATTTTCCACACAGTAAAATCAGGCCCCAGGAAACACTGGCTCACTTCTGATTGAGCGTAACTGAATTCCAACCAGGAATTGCGCTCCACTCAGCTCGTAATCGAGACCAGAGTGTAGGTCTGCTTTCTATTTTTAATATTTTTTTAGCTCTACTCTTTAATTCTTGCAGCTTCCACTTTGCAAATTGTAGTCATTCTTGATCTGGTAGTATTGATGCTGATTTCTCTATACAATATGTCAAGGGGGGAATTCAGTAGTTACAAAAATATTCGGAGTAAAGCAGTGAAATTTAAAAGTGACTTAAATAAAGCCTACACATAACATACCAATATCAAAAACACACTAGATAATTAAATGGCGCAGCAGCAAGTGAAGGACGTTTATGACTAATACAAAGTCTGAAGTTTCCACCAGGTTTTAAGGTTTAGCAGTCCTTCTTTGTAATTTGAAACTGCCATAGGTAGTATGGTTGTAATGCTCAACAGACACTTGTAAAAGTGACTATCATGCTGATATAATGATGCAATAAAATAATTCACTTCTTTTGCTAAAATATTTCATTTAGAGTTATTGAGCCAATGCAAGTCACTGGATTTACAAATGCGAAGAAGCCCAATATGGTCTGGTCTTTACAATTTAGTTACATCTACGGATGCTGCATATTTTGTGGGTGATTTCGAAATTCTAACACAACACTTCCTTTGGGAAGCATTCATCAACAGTCACTGAATAGGAGTGTTTTATTTCCTCAGAGGGAAGCAGGCTCCTCCTTCTCCTCCTCTAATAAGAAAATGGTGGTTCTGGTGTGTTGGCTAGTTGGAGTTCATAACCACTGGGGAGTCACAATATTAAGGTTCTATTATAGACCTGCATTAAAATTAACCCCACAATATTGACTAAAACTATATTAGTGAGACTAAAGTTAAAAAAGTAAATCTACACTCTCCTATGTGTACTTACCTTGAAGATACAGTAGCAGTGGATATTGTTGAGTCAATATTTGTGCAGTTAATATTTTTGGTCATGATATTGTGGCATACAAACTCATACGCTTGTAGTACGCGATCAGTATGTATTTGCAGGCTTCATCTAGTAAATGTGGTAGGATACTGAACAACACTATGGCTCTCATTGTTAGTTAGATGGAGCAGTATGCCTATTTGGTATACCACTCTGTCTGATCACACGTGACCCGTTTGTCTCACTCATGGATTTTCTGGGAGTAGGAATACTGAGCCCATTATTTACCAGCCTTGCATAGTTAATGAGAAAAATCACATGACTGCCAGAACAAGCGCAGCACAGTCAATGTCCTATCCCCACCTATGGCATGGAAGAGCATAGAAAACTTCCTCTGCTAGCCAACAGTCTGCATGACCCCTGAAATCCACCTCATGAGCCTGCCCCATCCCCACATGGCCTCCTCTACTCCCATTTACCACAGTGCTCAAATAAGGTGGAAAATTAAGTGGACTGTACCCAGAATAGGGAAAAGGGCATGGTAATTCTAAGTCTGCATGTTATTCCAAATTCCTCAAACTTTAACTCAGCTTCAGTACCTTGATTAGGCTTTTATAGAGTGCTGACGGTGGCGAAACTTCGGTAAGTTTTGCTAGGCTCCTCTTAACCTTCTTTTCTTCCTGTTTCAGAAGGTTGTCACTCAGGTTTCTCATACTATTTAATGACCGTGTAAGCTTATTCAGCTAGAGAGAGGAAAGCATACATGTTATAGGTCAGGGTTCAAGAATGCAAAACCTGTAAACACTATTTCAGATGAGAATCAAAATCATATACAGTACTCACAGTCACTCTGGTTTCTAGTTCACTTTTTTGTGCTCACTAGGATTTGTACAAAAGAACAACAGTGTTCCCTTCAGTGGAGGTTTAAGCCTAAATCTCCTAGGCATAGTGTTCGAATCAGACAAGAATTTTAAATCAATATGCCCAATCACATTACAGGCACTCCAAACCAACGACGCAGCGTGTCTAAGCTTGTTTCAAGCCAACCTTCAGCCAGGGCTTAGAATGAAGTAGGATCTTGTCTAAGAGATATAAACCCCGAGATATGTTGAGGGGTGGATAGGCCAAAATACTCCTGGAGCGACCCCATAGAAACACATATGATTGCCAGAGACAAGGGAATTAGGTAGGGATGGGAGGAACTTGCAGAGTTTTATTTCACAGAATTCCACAGAGTTGCATGAAAACTCTGTAAGAGTCTGTGGAGTTCTGCGAACAGGTGGTAATTGGCACATTGTGCTTCTCGCGCTAATGTTTAGTGCCGGGAGCTTGTTTCCATGCTGAAAGATCTGCAGAAATGGCACCACGCAGCATGCCATTGGGAAAGTTCTCAGCGGGTGCCCTCCTAGAGCCTGAAAGGCACACTGGGGATGGCAATTCTTGCTCACAAACTTAACGTTGATGAGCCACATGCAAGAACAAACTACGCCATGAGACGGTTGAAGGAATTTGGCCGGAACTGCATGTTACATGCATAACGTTAAGTGGGCAAAACTCCGCCAAGTCTGCCAGTGGAGCAGAATTTAACGTCCACCCCTTGAATAAAGTCTTAATGTACCAAACCTTGCAGGTAAATGTAAGTTGACAATCTCTGCTCTTCTGATCTGCTACTGGATGCATGTGCGGCCAATTCACTGGAAGATGAAGACCCAGCCCACACGCCTACTTTCAGCCTCTCCACGCGTGGACAGAGTCATCAAGAGAGACAGCAGGCCTGCCTGCATCAGAACAGCTTGTACAACTCCCCATCTACTGAGGAACAGTGTGGCCTGGTACTGCAGGAATTGCAGAGGGCTCTCTCTTTACTTAGGTGTAGAGGATTTGAGCCACCCCTCTACTGATTATTTAAGCAGAAATAGGGCAACCCAATACATGTCCAGGGAACTGGATATGAAAGTGATCCAGAGGAAAGCCAGGGACAAACACCTCACAAACAACTGAAAAGTTCAATGGGCCCATATACAACAATCATATTTCCTGGCTGTTTCGCTGGGTGTCACGTTTTATAATTCACTTTGATCTTGATTAGTTAACTCACTGGTAATTTAATTTACTCATGATAAATCTTTATTCAATGTCTAACTAATCTTCACAGACCAACACTCTTCCTTTGGTCGATGGACCATTAGTTGAGTAGTTGATGGTGATACGCACAATCTAACTAACTAAACGTACAGATCTTAGTGAAATAAACCACAGACTCTGGGTAAGATTCAATAAGTTTATCTAAATCTCAGTCATAAATGAATGCTCATTAATACAAATTCACAGTGCACACACCATCAAATTCTCATGGAGAGAAAATTCATTTAACAATTTACATGCAATTCACAGACTCATTCAAAAAATCAATGCATTAAGAGTGGATAGATGAAGAGACAGAAGGCATAATAAATCATACATTTGCAAAAAAGTATGCAAATTTGAGACATAATAATAATAATTACCCAAAGGTGATTATAGAAACCCAACTCTCTGGCCAAAAAGGGCTGGTGGTGGTCTCCTGATTAAGACTCAGGAGACAAAAGCTATAGGACAGGCTCAGGACAGGGAAATACTTACCAAACTTTTCTATAGACCCGACGCCCTGGGATGCATCCCTCACTTAACCTCTCTCCCTCCTCGATATTCTTCCGGAATCTTCGATCTAATCAAGTATCTTTCAGAGGTGAAACTTCCCAGTATGTTCTCTCTTTCCTCAGCAGCAGTAGTTCTTGCATCTCTCTTGCACTCGTTCTTGCCTCGCCTCGCTTGCATGCATGACAACTCTTAAAAAGTAAGTCACTCTAGTTATAGTCTTCATTTCTGCATGTCCCACCCTCAAAAGTTACAAATCTTGATGAAATACGAACTCTGATTGGACAGGGACAGGGGAGTTATCATCACCTCACCCTGACCTGTTAACGTTTTTAATAACTCTTTTGTCTAACAAAACCCATCCCCTTTAGCTCATTTAATATTCTGTCTCATTTCTGTTCACATATCTTTAATGTTACTATTCAAAATACATTCAATACAGTTCTACAGTAGAGAAGAATTTTCACACGGTGGGTGTCCTTGGCTCTTGGCAGCCTGTCAGGGGCTCGGTCATCAGGTCACATCACTATTACACTGCGCATGTCTAGCTCGCACCCATTTTCAATGCCATCTTTTTCTTCTGTGTATCACATGAGACCCAAATGTACACTATTAATAAAGGAATCATAAACAAATGTTAATTTCTCAAATAAGTGATTTTCACTGTTCACCACCCACTTCTACTCTATTGCATGTTATTTTCTTGTTTGTTAAGCAAAAGCATTAGCAGCGACAGCTCTCTTTAAATTCCGCCAAGCATATGCCAGGCATGCGGTACCTCAAGACCCAATGTTTGTAATTTCTGCGCATGCGTGAGAGTTTTCCCTCTCAAAACGGGTTAGTCACGTTACTATCTACACAGTTCTAATTTGCATATGCGCAAAAGCGTTTTCCAGTTTAAAGTGGGTTTTAGTTGCGTTGCGTTCTATTTTCCTTAGTTAAGCATGCGTGAAGTCTTATTCCCATATGTAAATGTTGAGTGCATATTAATTACATTTTCTTTACTATTTCTAATAATTAATACTGTTAATGAGGGATTGCTCTGAGCAAGTTGAGTTTTCTTGAATCCTTGCTCCATCAAAAGGACCTTGCAAAGGAATAATTTAGGAAACAATAAGAATTAATACAGGAAGACTGATATTGTATGAATCAAACCTACTCAGCTGAATTGATCATCTTTATACAGAATTTATAAATGTCAATCTAGCTAGGCATACTCTGTACAAATCAACAATAAACAATCCATCTTATCTGAATGCCAAAAGTAGAAGGACAATAATTGTTAAAACGACATTGGGTTAAAAAAATATATATTCTGGAAACAGATAATAACCCTATCACAAAAAAAAGAGTCCGAAAAACAGCAATAGAAAGAGTGCCAAGAGGTTTTCAAGTCTCTCCATTAAACTATGTAAATTCCAGAATATAGAAACCTCACTTAAAAACCATGGCCTATGAGCTTCATTCAAAAACCTCACATTGTCGGGACCACTACCCAACAGCGGATGGTGGAATTGCTCAGTCATTTGAAGTACTCTTCTTTGAGATCAGACATGTTATTACAGGTAAATGCCCCCACCGCCTTGGAAAGGACTGGGAAGCGGATACATGAATGTATAAACAATGACCAAAGTAATCAAAAGAGCATCAATAAATTAACAGAAGACCAGCTGATTAAGAGGGCCAAATACAGCACAATTTTGAAAAGTGACATATTGCACCCAAAAAACGTGTATGAATTGAAGACTGCCACAGTGTCACCATCATGGAAGGGAATAGTAACAAAAAAAGAAATCCAAAGTGTAACTTACTATAATGCAAATGCTGAAAAATAGATACAATATGGTGACAATAGAATGCTCTAGCAAATTGAAACAGGGAAGGCTGGGAAGAAAGGAAGTCACAGACTGCCACTGAAGGGATGCCTAATATGCCTAAGGTGATATACCAATACCAGACACATATCGACAAAACACGAGCAGAGCCAGTCACATATATGGGGCATACCTAGATGGAAAACCGCAATCTGTAATGAAACAATAAGCAACAGTTTGCGAAATAAGATTACTTCAGGGAGGCAAGTGAGTGCCCTTTAACTGCAACATTATGACCTTTTTGACAGTTTTAGGCTGTCAAATCCACATATTCCCCTTAATTGTTCAGTAACTGTTCAACATGAATTCTCCTGAGGGTACATTGAACCACTTGAAGTACACACATTTAATTTCATGTGCTAGACGATTTTTTCAATGTATAATGTTCAACCAAAGGTACACCACAACACATTTTTGATTGGTGTTGTAATATGCAGCACCCCAATTCCTGTGACGTTTTCCCAATATAATGCAAACCACATGGCTATTCAATGCAATAAATTACATTTTAGTAGCACAGTTTGAAAAGTAATGCCATTAATACCACAAGATTTCATAGTACATGCTGTATTGCACGCTAAGCAGCTGCCATAAAGTTGGTGGCCCACAACTGGTACAAATCCTACATTTGTGTTAGGGTGTTTTTATGGGGTTCTCTATAGGCTCATACTAATATATCACATAGATTACAACTTCTTTTGATGGCAAACAATCGTATTTTGAGCAGAAAGTTCCCCTCATTTAACAGATGTGAATATTTTAAAAGAATCTTTTTGATGTCAAGTTTGGTGACTCATACCAATTGAGGTCCTATTTTTCTTTCACAGTGAGTAGACTTCAGATCATTATGCCAACCTCTTTTCAAAGTTGTGTTTTTAAGTCCATAAGGGTGATCTCTAGCTAGAAGCTTCCAGGCTGAGGTTTGTCCCTCGTTAAAGTAGTATGTTTTTTGGTACAGCTATGCCTGATCTGTAGGAATTGTCTGAATGGTTGATTATCCCTAAGGTTGTGGGAATGATGGCTTTTATAGTAAAAAGAACTGTTGTGAAGCGCATGTAGAACACCTGGATCATCCTTGATAATCAAGTCTAAAAATGTTATATTAGTGACATTGTGTTCTACAGTAAACTGCATATTCATATTGTATCTATTGAACCATTTGTCAAAGGATTGCAAAGTAGCTAATGACTACTTCCAGATCGTAAGGGCATCATCAATCATAAGCATTTTCCTATGTTAGATTGCCCTGACGCTGTTGAGAACTTGTGGGACCCATAAAAACCTACCTGTTGTTCCTCGTGTTTGTTCTGGGTGTTCCTGGCCTCATTTCCTCCCGCCGCCGCCCTGCCAAAAACGCGGCCGCCGAGTGGAGAAAACTACATTACCCAGTCTCCCCAGCTCCGGAGGGCCAATCAGGTGACGCTATTCAGGCGCCCGGAGGCGCTTTAAATTCCTGCATACCTCCGGGGGAGCGGGTGTTGCCCTGACGCTGTTGAGAACTTGTGGGACCCATAAAAACCTACCTGTTGTTCCTCGTGTTTGTTCTGGGTGTTCCTGGCCTCATTTCCTCCCGCCGCCGCCCTGCCAAAAAACGCGGCCGCCGAGTGGAGAAAACTACATTACCCAGTCTCCCCAGCTCCGGAGGGCCAATCAGGTGACGCTATTCACGCGCCCGGAGGCGCTTTAAATTCCTGCATACCTCCCGCGTCGCGGGACAGCGCGCGGGCAGCGCCGGGCGAAGCCCGGGCCAAGGGCGGGCCCGTTTAAGCCCGTTAAAGACCGGGTAAGACTGGACTGGGCCCCCCCTCTTACATTTTAGATAGGTGTTTTTGCTCTGCCATCCTTAATATACACACTAAGTACCATACTAGCGATTTCTGCTTAGTTGACTAGCTTTAGTTTGTATTGTGTATTTATCTAGTAGTTGTGATAGGATGCCGAGGGCTTCTAGGAGTAAAACTGCACATGGGGAAGTACAGACATCTGGCCCAATTGACCAGTACATCACCAGGGCAAATGAAGCCATCAACCAAGGCATATCGCTCTTGGAGAGGAGGGTATCTCAGGATTTGGCCTTAGCAAGGCGTTCCTCTATAGGCCCTTTGGCCTTAGCCAAGACACCCACTAGCCCTAGGGACCTTAGACCTCTTATTGAAATCCAGGCTGAAACCCATGGCGTGCCAAATACGGTCGATCTTTCGGCCTCATTGGCTCTTTCGGACATGCACTCAAGCGACGCTCTTGAGAAGACGCCCGATCTTTTTACTAGTTCAAGGCAGGAGCTTCCCACTGTTAATCACTCAAGGGGGAAGAGGGAGGGCGCCATTCCAAAACGGAAGAAGCCTAGGGAGGTGGAAAAATGCAAGGGTAAACCTAAGAAAAAAATACCGCCTATTCGGGTACAAAGCAAAAGCATACCTAATCAGAGTAACCTACCTAATTCAGCCACTGATATAACTGCTCCGCCCACAAACATAACAACTCTTGGTGACCTTGGTAGTTTGGGCGAGGGTTGCAAAGTCTGCGAGGCCAAAAACTTATTTTTATCTAGATTAGAAGAGCTTATCAAAGACTTTATGCAACCCATTGCACTATCCCTTTCTAACATTGAAAAACAGTTATCCTCAATGAATGTTTCCCCTAGGGTCCAGTTGGGCGTTGGGCTGGCTTCTCATGAGGAACCGCAACCAACCCCCACAACCTTGAGAACGGAGCGGCTAGTGGCAAATGCACCCTCTCATGTATTAAACACAAGATCAAAGCCACTGCCAGCTCAATTAAAGAAAGTTGTGGAGCCCCCTAAACCCCCCGGCCCTGCCAAAATCTCGGAAAACACACTACTTAAATCCTCAGGGCCAACACACCCTGATGATAATATCAGGGGGGAGCACGGGCACCACATACATCTACCAGCAGACGCAGATCCATATGTTGTGATCCTGACCGGTGTCCCCGAGTTAAGGCCAAAAGCTGAGGAACCAACGTGGGCCTTAAAAAACAAGGTCCAGCATTGGCTCAATACCAACAGACCGCTCCCACCCTCCTGTGGTAGTAGGATCCTAATGGTGCGTAGGGTCCCTTGGGTGGGAAGCGAGAAGAAAACAAGCCAAGGGGACTGCATTATAGTTAATTTTGACAATCCACGTACGGCGGATTATATTTGCCGTCGTGGCTTGTGGCCTAAGTACGATGGAATAAAGGTGAGAAGGCTCTCTTC
This sequence comes from Triturus cristatus, assembly GCF_964204655.1. NCBI lineage: Eukaryota > Metazoa > Chordata > Amphibia > Caudata > Salamandridae > Triturus > Triturus cristatus. Next base: position 516,161,273 of record NC_140595.1, on the reverse strand, counting down.
CTTTTATCCTCCCACACACTATTGGGCCGACATCCCCGATAGGAACATGCCACAAATAAACAACTGGAATATAAGAAGGGAGTGGAGCGATTGGCCGGATTACGAGGGCAGAGACGCAGCTCTCTCTGTTGGCTGGAGAGGTTTACCACTCGCTAACAGATTTAGCTGTTTAGAGGAAGTGGATTGACCATCATCGGGTCCAGTAAATCGCCCTGAGGTCACCGAACATGATAGTCCCAAATTATCCCAGCCCCTAGATAGTTTTGTCTTTGAAAACAGTATTGATTCCACCAAGACTGCCTCATCCCCGAAATTAATTCCTCAAGAAACCCCGCAGGCCTCCGCTCTAAGCCCATGCTCCACTGTGACCACAGGGCATGGGAGCATACCGCCTCAGGTCTCTACTGAGCTTGTGCCCCCTGTTTTATTCACGCCCTCTATTGTCCACCAAAGTGCCCAAAAAAATGTCGTCCAAGATCCTCTTGGTACTCTAAAAATTCTAAGTTGGAATCTTGCTGGCATCCACAGGAAATTATGCCTTCCGGAGTGGAATGCCTTAGTAGAGGCACACACGATCTGTTTATTCCAAGAGACCTGGAGTTTAGAACCTTTACACCGGGTAGGTTATGTCACCTATTTTGTTCCTGCAGTTCTTGCTAGAAATGGGATAGGCCGTCCCTCTGGAGGCCTACTCATTTGGATAAGCATTGCTCTAAATCTTCGTATAGATGCAAAACAAATCAATTGTCCTGACATCCTAGGAATCTCCCTGAGAGGTCCCCAAAGGGGATTTATTCTTGATGTACTTAATGTATATGCCAGAGGTGCTAAGTGTGGCTCTACGTCTCCGACAGTCTCCATTCTTGACACGATATTGAGAGAAAATACAGTTCGAGCTAAAGTTCTGGTCGCGGGCGACTTTAATTGCACCTACGAGCCCCTGATACAGGATGACGCTTCTGACCCGGCTGAGGATGACGAAAGATGGGGCATCCCGTCTTTGGCCATCCCCCCGGTTAAAAAATGGTCTGCAACTGCGATCCAGTTGAATGCTCTAACGCTGGAGTTCGACTTGAGAGCTGCCAATGGCCGCACACGCTCAGATCCTATGGGCGCGGCCACATTTAACAGACCTAACTGCACCTCAAGGATCGACTATATCATGCTAGATTTCTTTCTCTGGGGTTTTGTCCAGGATATGGTCGTTTTGTCTACAGTTGAAAGCGACCATAATTCGCTTTCCTTGTCCCTTAGGAATCCCTGGCCCAACGATAGGATTAAAACATCTCCTAAGGTAGCTAACAAAATCTCTATCTCCTCTTGTGGGAGACGTTTGAAGTGGAGTTTGGTCTCCAAGGATGAAACCAAACTCAACACTATACACACACTGCTTATTGCCTCACAAATGGAGTTGGACAACAGTGACCCGGCCTTCTCGACCCCTGGCCGGGTCACTACCATCTTTGTGGAAACCCTTAGGTCTATTGGGAATGTGTTTTCTAAAGAGGAGCATCTGGCCAAGAACAAGGTAACTAGGAACCCTAGGGGGAAACATGACTGGTATACATCTGCCTGTAGACATGCAAAATCACTCTTGATTAAGGCCATCAAAAGTAAAAATCAAGGAGCAATTCAGGGAGCTAGGACATTATATAAGAAAACCCTCGCAAACGCTAGAAAGGAGTGGGAGCTTGAATACTGGTGCTCCTTAAAAGAGGCCAGCTTGGGGAAAGATCCAAGGCGTTTTTGGGATGCAATTAGAGCTAAAACAAGACCCGACAGCGAACTTATCACATGCAATATCACAAGTCAAGCATGGGTCGATCACTTTACTAAATTGTATGCTAGTCACACTGGGGATATTCTTGAAACTTCCCCCATAGCCACCTCTAATGATGATCTGGTGCGGGGGGTGGCGTCAGCAACTCCCGACCTCCCAATAAGAAGCGTAGACTATGAAATCGATACGTTAGGCACAATCACGACACTCAATGACTGGGGGGTAGGTTCGACAGATTCTGCTTTTTCGATCAAAGAAGTCGAGTATGCAATTGGTAACATTAGGCCCCAAAAAGCAGCCGGCTTAGATGGTATCCCCGGGGATCTGCTACGTTCGGATATTTCGAATTGGGGCAAATTCATTTGCTGTTTGATCAATGCCATTAGTAGGGGAGCTCCTATTCCGGCATCGTGGAAAGGGGCGGAGGTCGTCCCTATTTTCAAAAAGGGGGCCAGGGACGACCCGTCTAACTATAGACCTATAAGCCTGCTGGATATAACCCAAAAGGTAGTCGGGAAGGTGTTGTTGGTCAGATTATCACAATGGATCGACGAAACCAATATCCTTTCCGACTACCAGGCAGGATTTAGAACAGGCACTGGTACCATTGAACAGACATTTAGATTGTTACTAGTGTATTGGAAGGTGGTGGTCCTAGGCAAGGGCAGTCTTTATCTCGCATTTATCGACTTAAAGACTGCCTTTGATTTGGTACCCAGGGAGACCCTCTGGAGAGTCCTTGCTGACATGGGGGTACCCCACTACTTACTTTTGCTAATTGCAAGGTTGCATGAAAACAACTTTGCCCAGATTAGATGGGGCAGGGATGGAGAGAGAACTAGTAGAATCCCGGTAGAGAGAGGGGTTCGCCAGGGATGTGTTCTAGCCCCCACCCTTTTTTCCTTATATGTGAACGGTGTGGTTGAGCATCTGCTGAACGATCCTTCAGATGAACCATCCCTGGCAGGGGAACGTATCCCTACCCTCCTCTTCGCGGACGACACCCTTTTACTCTCCAAATGCCCTATGGGCCTCCAAAAATTATTAAATAACTTCCAACTCTTTTGCGCTAAACGGGGCCTGGTAATTAACACTGACAAAACGAAATATCTTGTGATGAACCCCCCCAAAAAACTTGTGCGCCCTTTGAAATTAAATGACGTACCTTTGGGGAGGGTGGATGTGTTTGATTACCTAGGGATCCGCTTATCTCATAATATGCAATGGGCCCCCCACTTATGCAAGATGTTGCTAGCCCACAAGAGAGTAACAGGGGCCCTACTGAAGGAACAGCGCTCCTGTGCTATTAGACCCATAGCCCCTGTTATGGAAATTTATGCAGCAAGGGCAGTCAGCTCTGCTCTTTACGGGGCTGAGCTGTGGGGTTCATGCAATATTAGTGAGTTGTCAAGAGCTGAGAGAAAGTTTTGTAGGGCAATCATGTCACTCCCTCAAGGTACTCCAACGACCCCACTGATGCTCGAACTAGGTTGTCGTCCTATTGATGACCTGGCGAAACTTCGCCCTCTACTGCTATGGGCCCGACTATGGCGTGTCCCGGAACTAGCTAAATATGCCAAAGGCCTCTCCGAAGTTATGTCACTCCCGGGATGGCACAAGATAAAGTGGCTGAGCGACATGAAAATCCTCCTGTGCAATCTGGGGCTAAGCGCAGCATGGGAAAACAGGTCTTCCCCACCGAAAGCTACGCTTAAGTCTCTATACTGGAATTGGATTGCGACTCAAAGAAAATTGAACTGTACATTGGGTAGACTCACGGAGGACTTTTTGGAATTCAAGGATCAGCCGATCCGGGAATTGTATCTCGACATTATTGAGAGACCTTTTGATAGATCTCTTTATTTCAAATTTAGGACCGGGACTCTCCCACTTTATGTTTTTACTTCCCGGTGGAATCCCCCTGCCCAGACCACTGAATTTTGTCCTTTTTGTCTATCTAGACAAGAGTCTGTGGCCCATTTTTTATTCGAATGCCCACAGTATGCATACCCAAGAAGAAGATGGCTTAAGCAATTGTGCCGTTCCTTAGGTACTAGGCACTACATTGAGGCGTTACGTATTTTAATGTCTGACTCCCGCCCTCTGTATGCTTGCGCCCTATCAAAATTCCTATCTTGGGCATGGCGCATCAGAAGCAAAAGGCTTAAAGAAATTGTTTAATACGTTCTTAACATTTATTTATGATATGTCTTTCTCTTAATGTGATATTTGGATTTTAACTTAAATGAATTTAAACTCTTTTTTAATTGTAAAGCTTTTATGATATGTTTTTATCGAAATAAAGCCTTTTGACTTGACTTGACTTGACCTATGTTAGATTTGAAGTGGTTGCTATCTGCATAAATGGTAGCATTTCCAATTCAGCCACATAGAGATTCACAATATCAGGAGCAAAAATGGCTCCCCCTGCTTCTACTTTAATTTGTGCACTAACTTCCCAGTCCTTTCCAAGATGGTGGTAGCATTTATCTGTTGTAAGACATTGCGTTATTAGTGTCAGAGATGCCGTGCAGGTCCATTGATGTTTTCCCTATGTTTGCATGAGCACATTGGAGAGTGTACTCTGCTTTGTACATGTTACCTTGCAGACCTAATTTGCTTTATGCCACAATGCACTTTCACACAAAACACGCTGTTGTTTTGCACTCTGTTCTTTTCCTGGGATTTAGTCTGCACATGTAGACAAGGTCAAACAACAATGCCTCTTATTATTCTGTTCTGGTCAGACCCTTGAACCTAGACAAAATACGCAAATGCAGCTGTTGTTTGAAAACACTTACTTTCTGTCAGTTAGGTATGCACAGATTGGTGACATGCACTTGGAGAGGGCTCTTTCCTGGGAAAAGATCATGACAACATCTGGGATGTAGAGCTTTCATCTGTGTATACTGAGGTACGGGGTCTGCTTCTAACACCTAGAGAACTTCTGATATGTATATATTCCTTTTGCTTCTGTAGAAGAGGAGGGAGATTAGGTTACACTGTTGTATATGATGACAGCTCCATTTATGAATTACGGATTTATAGCTGTGCTAACCGTCTTTGTGTTAGGCATTTTCCTACTTGGTGTCACACTTCTACTGCATACTAGAGCATGATAGTTACAATGAACATTTTAAACTTTCCTCGTGTCTATGTCCGAACTTATTGTGGACTAGTACGAGGGTGAGAGCAAAAGAGTGTGTCCTGCAACCGCGATTCCTGAGAGAGAGTTGGGAGTGTTGTGTTCTGGGGTGTCTAATCACGTGTGCCTCTGTGAGTGAGTAGGAGGACAAGTGAGACACTATAGCTCATTGGTACGCATGTGGTAGGATGACTCAGTCCCTGCCTACTAAGGTCCTATAATTCCAAGCATAGTTCTGTGACTCCACAGAATCCCTGCAATATAAGTGGAGGGGAGTAAATGCTTACCTAGAGTAATAACCACAATCCTTGTCAGGATTAACCACCAAGGTCACTAAATAAACCTGAGCTCAACCCTATGGTAGCTATGACATAGAGTATACAGGCTTAGTTTAGAGGCAATGTCTAAAGCATTTATTCAGTACTAAAACAGTGATAAAGTCAAAATGCAAAACAGTACATATCCCCAAACAAATTTAGAAAAACAGTATAAAATAATATATTTAACAAAATGACACCAAAATTACAAAAATCATTTAAGGAAAACCGGAGAAATTAATTTGTAAAGTAGAAATAGTGACAAGAAGCATAAAGTGCAGATGAGAGTCAATGGTTATGGTAGAACAGGACCAAGGTGAATTTAATGCTGACTGGTAGGAAGCAAGGGTCGAATACATTAACCAGGTTCATCCTAGTCAAAGATTTTACCTTCTGACTTCAGACCTCCAAGTCTGAATCCACCAGAGGAGTATACTTCAAAAGTCAACTGGACCTCAAGGGAAGCACTTAGAGACTCACCGAATGGAAGGCAGAGGTCAGCAGAACGATCAGGTCAGGTCCAGTTTCCCCTGGTCAGCTGGGCAGTTGCTGGAAAATACGTGTTGTAGCTTGTGGTATCCACGTAGTTTGACCAGGGGGTCAAGCTTATGATCCTTGGAAGCCACTTATTGTCCTGGATACAACAGAGAGAGCGGGTCTTGTCCTCCATGACTCTTCTCGAGGTGCAGACAGCAGGTTTAGTCCTCTTTTGATCTTCTGAAGGTCCTAGACTTTTTTTTTAAGTGTGTGAATGGAGATACCACATTTATGCTTAGCACACGATTGTGGGTGGGAATAAAATCTGAAGATGCCTTAACCAATAGGGTAAAGTTCCTGGGCTAAACCGACCCACTTTGGGCATTTTCAAGATGGCTAAAATCTTCGACTGCATTACATTTGAGCTTTGAGGGCTGAGGGGGTGGTGAGTGCACTATAGTAGTTCTAGTGTTCATGTAACACTAAAATCAAGTTTTAGGCAGTCCCTGTACCACCAAGAAACTCAAAGAAAGATGTCTAATAGGATGAAGTTGAGTCTTCAGCAATCAAACTGTAAATGCAAACAAACTGTTTTGGAATTCTGTTTACCTCTTTTGAAGAACCCCGGTAGAGTTTTTATCTGAAATTTAAATCCACCACGCTATTGAAAATTGAACTCTAGCTAATTAAGACATTTTAGGCATCCCACCCCATCTTGTTTTTCATGTCTACTGCCAGTGACCCATATCAACTAAATAAACGTGTATTTTTATAACCCAGAATAATAATGTTTGAATGTACTTTTCCCAGGCAAGACAATGACCTTCACGAAAAATTCATAAGTTGCTTTGGTACAACTGTTCCTGTTCAATGGTACACCTAGCTGCCTTAGCAGAATCACACATGATGAAACAATATTTGGTAGTGTTCATGAGAAGCTCTATTTTGAAGAATTATGAGAAAGTTTCTAAATGTATGTGTTTGCAACTGTTTCATTCTGCTTGGTTTAAAATTTGGGAAACATGTATAGTTGTAGGGAATGTATAAAACCAGTTGTTAAGAATGCTATAAAAGTGTGCTCTTTTCGAAGATGTTTGAGGCCTTTTCTTACTGTCACCTGGAAGAGAATCCTTGCCGGATTGCTCTCCCATTTTATAAGTTGGTTCTTGCTGACCCGAACTTTACTGAATTCTTTGATGGATTCCGTAGTTTTGGGGTACTCTTGAAAATCTGAGATAACCACTTCATATTACAAGACAGGCTAACCACCAGATATTCAAAATCCATAAGCCGCCCTAATCTTTCACCCTCAGCCTAGAGACTGGCCTTATAAGAATAGTATGGGTTAAGTACCATAGGTTTTGTTTTAGCGGCATTCATTTACAACACATACTGCCTACAAAAATCTGTAAAGCCGTTTTCTAAAACCTGGAGGCTTAATGGGGTTTTAGATAACAAAAGGGCATCATCTCCAAAGAGTAGAGCTTGAACTTTCAATGATCCAATTTTAGCAGCATCTCTGCATGGAGTATCCAAATATGCAACCATATCATTTATGTACAGTGAAAAAAGAATTGGGGCAAGGGTACACCTCTGTCTTTCTCCCTTAGTTAATGTTATACGATTTGTCTATTCTCCAGAGTTGCTCCATTGCACCTGTACATGATTGTTACTATCTAGCACACACCACAATTTAGGAATAAGATCAAATGCTGATCTACGGTCAATAAATGCAATATATAGTTGACCCTTCTCTAGTTTGACAGTCTTCTAATCTATGGCACAAAACCTAAAGATCTGATCTACTGTGCCTGTCTTTTCCTTACACCCAAATTGGAGGTCTGATAGAATCCTATTATCTTCCATACATGACATTGGCTTCCCTAGTATGTGACGGAAAAAGGTTTTTTAGAGACAATTGATTAGACCAACAGGTCTGTAGTTGCCAGGAGTATCTCTAGCTCCGTTTTTATTGATTGGCACCATTTCTACACTGTGCCAGGTCAGTAGGATTTAATTTGTTACTAGAATACTATTTGTTAACTTATTGATGTAGGGCCCCTAGGTATGTGGTTCTGCCACAAACAGGTAACCTGGTACCTTATCTGGTCCCAGCGCCTTGCCACAAACTATATTATATATAGCCTCATACGTTTCTTCTAGAGAGATTACTAGTGGGTTTTTTAATGGATTGTGGCCGTAATGCATTGCTGAATCTATCCTAAATAAGTACTCAATTTTCGGGCCATCGTATAGCCCCTGGTAATGGCCTTCCCAAGCTTGAGGCTGTATATGGAAGTCGACCTAAGGAGTTATCAGATGACCTCCATTTGCATCAATGTGTCAAAAAGTTATATTGTCCACACTTTTGACAGCAGCTAAAAGGTCATTCCACATCTCATAGTCCTATTCAGTCCTTGCAGTCTTCTGTTCCCCCTTTACATATTTTCTTGCTATTGTGCTGTCACTGAGATCCTTACTTTTTATTGCATTTATAAGTGCAGTTTTACTCTCCCTGCATTGTTTATTAGACCAAGAGGTCACTCTAAATTGTCTAGTCTTGCATTCTCTTTCTTCTCTATTAATTATTGTTCTTATATCCTTAAAATGTTTCTCATGATTAGTCAGTATGTCATTAGAATTGGAAAAAGAGTTTGTGTTATCTCCCAATTGTTCTAATACTGTGGCTACTCTACTGTAGATTTGAGCTAGTGAGAGTGGAGTATGTGCGACCTGAGACCTCTTCAGTGTGCCCCTACTGTTCGAAAGAAGCAGGCCTCTATGATCAATAGAACTCAGGCTCCCAAGGAACCTGGTTAAGAAGCCCTCCATCGTTAGATGGTGTGCATTATGATTACTGTCTGTCCTCTAGAGCATGGTCATGTCTTTCAAAAATGCCGACAATCGTAAGTCTAGCATTATGCAATCGATTATACTTTAACCCCTCTAAAGGTAGGAGTTCCTTCAGCATTGGACATAGTTCGGCCATTGCAGGCCCTAAGACTGTAGCTAATAGTTGTGCCCATTAGTTGGGTAGCTAGTTTTGACCATTTTTTAACTGAAGGGAGCTTCAAACTGGGGACACTTTTCATCCTCTTCGTCTGTGAATGCATTGGCTGAGCCATATACTGGTTCGCATGTGATGTTGAAATCTGCAACTATCAGTGGTCTATTGCCAGGATTCCCTTTAATTAGGGCCTCTAGCTGACTAATAACTACTAATAGTGATGCATTGCATTAATTTAAAGTAATTTAGTTATAATGAATAACATGTATTATTAAATTTGTTTTATAAGCGCCAATGCGTTATTAAAATATTTTATAATTCAATTAACAATATGCACTATTTTTTAATATTTTTTAATATTAAATTACATTTCTTTATATTTTTAACTGTTTAAATCGATTTAATTTAACATTAAGTCCTATGATTTTTTATTTTAAGTCCCAAATTCCATTTTGTTGGACCTGTCAGCCCTTTGGGTGGTCCCTCCTCATCATTATTTATTTTGTCCCACTTTTGCCTCAAACCCTGTTTGAATTTTTCCTTTTTGGGAACCACCAGACTTTTTCGTGTTGCTGCAGATTCAGGGAGCCATTTTATCTACCCCTGAAACTTCTGCCTGAGGGCCTGGAGCACAAAATGGTGGCCACCTGTGACATCACCAGCATCCACTGGAACATACCAGCACCTTCCAGAACATTCCAGGAGATTCCAGAACCCTGTGACCGTTGGAGGCGGTTTAGAATGTTGGGAGGTTAAGACAGAGTGTTGGCAGTTGGAGCTGGCAGTTGGCACCTGACTGGTGAAGAGAGAGGAGCACAACAGTGAAGGAGGAAGGAGTGAAGCAGCAGGGGTGGAAACTTGTGCCTGGAGTGGGGTCCATAAACCCACCCTTGATACTTGTCCCTACTGATGGATCCCAGCCTATAGCCCTGTGTGGGAAGAAGACAGAAAAACTCATCCTAAGGACCTGAACAGCAGGAACAGGCCTTAGAAGCAGAAAGCAGCAAGATCCTGACCTGGAAACTGGTTTCCCTGGAGTCCGGCGTCGAGTAGCCTAAGACCTGGAGCCCGAGGTGGAGAAGCGGCGCTGACTGAAGAAGCAGACGTCGTACCCGGAGCCGCCTGAGGTCGTGAGAGGGCGCCGACGGAGGTCGTGAGGAATTCCAGAGGTCGAGGAGGAAGTGAACCGAGGTCGAGCGAGCGGCGTCATCGGAGGAGTGAAGTCCGCCCTCCGGAGTCGTCGGAGACCGAGGTAGAGGTGAACCGGAGGTCGGGAGTGAGGATCGCACTCCGGAGTCGCCCGGAACCTGAGAGGAGGAGCACCGGAGGTCGGGGGTGAGGATCGCACCCCGGAGTCGCCGGAAGTCGACATCGAGGCCAGGCCGGCCGACGTCATCGGAGCCGAGAGCGCCATCGGACCGGAGCCGCCCGAAGTCGACACCGAGTAGAGACTGCCCGACGCCGTCGAATCGGAGGTCGAGATTGAACCGAGGCCGCCGACATCGGACCGGAACCGCCTACCGGCGTCGTCAAAGAACTGACATTGTGCCGAGGCCGCCGAGACCGAACCGGAACCGCCTCACGGCGTCGACACGACTCCAGCGGCGTCGGAACATCAGAAAAAGGGCAGTAAGTGGAGTAGAGGGCGCCTAAGGCCCTGTGGAGACCTGAGAGACTGCTCTAAGGGGCTAGGGAGGTGCTGAAACCAACCTGACTGTGCCTGGGGTGAACTGGGACTAACCTAGAGAGGTGGTGTGGAGAGAGACAGCCAGGGCACTGGTATTCCACCCCTTTGATCTACCTCAGTTTAGGCCTCAGCCTTGTCTCAGCCAGGGAGTAGCCCCCCTCAAGCCTTCCACAACCCTACAAGCTGTGCCGGGGCCAAATCAGCCCTTAGGAATTGAAATGTCAACTGATTACATGAGTGTTGCTGTATACTTTTAATTATTTATTGGGGGTACTGTATTTATTGAGTTTTTACCTATTTATTGCTTCACTATATTTATAGGTCCACAGGACTTGATGGTGTACAATATTTATTGGTACAGTATTTATTGCCTCAGAATATTTAATTGCCTGTATTACCTGCACTGATATTTATGTCCCTTGTATTTATGATCACCCCTATTTATTGAATCTTCAGATAATATTTATTTAACCTGCACTATTTAAAATTGTATATTGTGATTGACCTATTTATTTTTCCAATCAGCAACTAAGAGAAAAAGATAAAGAAGAATATTTTCATAATTTTTACGGTGTAGAGTCGTTTTTGGAACGGATGCACGCATGGTTATTGTATGGGTATATTGTATGCTTAGCACGGTGCCTGTTTCCTGACCACTCGAGCCAAGCTACCACAGTGTGTTCGGGGAGTCCACCACCACCCTGCGGAGTGGGAGTGGGCTGTTTCCAACATAAATTGGTGTTCAGCGGTGGGATTGAGCTGTGCCTACGTATACTCAACAATAACTGTGGGTAGTCCATAGGCCTACACCGGGAGTTTTCTCAAAAGCGGCCTTCCTAATTGTGGGTTTTTGTTTTTTCCAAATTTACTCTGGTGGTGGGAGGAGGTATTATTAAAGGTACCCCCCTGCATTGTTACTGCACAAAACCTGTCCTCTAACCTGAGTGGGCAAGATGGAGTTTGTACTAGAAAATCTAGAAACCTACACTGTGGCCCAACTCAGGGAGTTTTGCCAGCGGGAGGGGGTGTACTGTCCCCCAGGAGCAAAGAAGGGTGCACTCCAAACCAGCTTAAGGGCTTGGGGGGAGGCACGCCGAGAAAGCAAGGCTGAGGAGGAAGACAGGGATGGAGAGCCTGACCCTGAGGGGGCTGAGATGTACCAACCTGAGGTGGGGAACCTGTCAGCAGGGCCCAGAACCATTTCTAGGAAGGGCAGCAGTGCCTCTAGCGGTGGCTTGTCTGAAGTGGAGCTAACGGACCGGAGGGAGAAAAGACAGCTCACATGGGACTTAGCAAGGCTGGAAAAGGAAAAGGAGGAGCAGAGGATGGCCCACGAATTGCGACTGAAAGAAATAGATCTTCAGATCTTGAGAATCGGGGCACAACCTGTTCCTAATGGTGGCAGCCAAACCCAAGAGATCACCAGGGAATCCAAACCTTACCTGCCAAAGGACATAGTGGCTAGCTATGGAGTGGGCGACGATATCGCCAAGTGGCTAGCGGCCTATGAGGTCTCACTGAGAGCCCATGGGGTTCCGGAGAAGTACTGGGGAGGGGGATTGTATAAGTACATGCCTCCAGCTGGTAGGGGTGCTTTATTGGCCCTCGAGGAGGATGAGCAGACCCACTACCCCACCATGAAACTGGCGCTCATCAGAAAGTTTGGACTAACACCTGAAAAGTACAGACAGAAGTTCAGGGGTAGTCACAAGCTGGGCACGCAGAATTGGGTGGACTTCCTGGACTATGCGAAGAAGGCAATGGAAGGTTGGATTCAGGGCAGTGAAGTGAGGAACTACGAGGAGTTGTTTGACCTAGTACTGAAGGAACACCTGCTCGAGAAATGTTTCCCTGAACTGCGGCAACACCTGGTGGATAGCAAGCTGACCAGTCCCCGGAAGCTTGCTGAGGAGGCGGACATTTGGGCTAGTACCCGGGTGTCCACAAGGGGGACTGGAGGGGATACTCAAAAGGCCGGACAGGGCGCCCCCCAGAAGAAAGAGGGAGGGGAAAAGAAAAAGGAGTTCTCCAAAGGCCCCCAAAATAACTTCCAAGGGAAGGGAACAGGATTCACCTCTAAGGCTAACCCGCCCAGAAACCCTAATCCTGGCCAGAGTCAGCAGCCAAGGGTTGTCCATTGCTACGAGTGCGGTGGCGTTGGACACTATAAAGGAGATCCGAAGTGCCAGAAACGACCACCCCCTCCCTCAGGAGGAAAGACCCCCGGAGTAGCTAGTGCAGTGCTCGGGGAGGAGATGCCCTTAACTAAGGGAAGGGAGTGGGCGGGTGTCACTTTAGTGTCCCTGGGAGAACGGGAGATGGTTCCTAAGATCCAGGTGCCCGCAAATACCGCAAAGTATGGGCAATGGGTCACCATCAACGGCCAAAGAGGGGAGGCTCTGAGAGACACAGGAGCCAGTATGACTATGGTGCGTAGCCAACTGGTGTCTCCAGAGCAGGTAATTCCCGATGTACTCCACCCAGCCGCGATGGCTGACGGCAGAACAGGCCACTATCCCGTGGCCGAGGTTCCCTTTGAATGGGGGGGGGTTGCAGGTTCACTTCGAGTTGCCGTAACCCCTGCCGTGCCAGTCGATTGTCTGCTGGGGAATGACATGGAGCACAACGCTTGGAAAGAGGTGGAATACCGGACTCACACCGAGATGCTGGGTACACCTGACTGGGCCTGTGTTAGCACAAGGTCCACGACTACCCGAAGAGGGAGTTCATTCCGGCTGGAGCCTGGAACAAAGGCCCAGCCAGCTGCCAGTCAAGGGAAGAACCGAGGACAGGAGGAGCCTGCCTCGGCGTCCCCACCCCGTAGGACGGATAGGCCACCGGAGGTGGTGGACCAGGAGTCTGCGGTGGGGGACGTTACCAACCTGGAGGACCTACCCATCCCGGCCGAGTGGCACGTGGAGGGAGGCCCGTCCAGGGAGGAATTCTGCCAGGGCCAAAGGGAGTGCCCTACCCTTGAGGGGCTGAGGCGACAGGCCGAAGCCCAGGCAGCAGGGAACGTTGAAGGGAACTACAGTGTTTACTGGGAGGATGGCCTCCTCTACAGTGAACCCAAGGCACCCCTACATGGATCGTCACGAGCCTTGGTAGTTCCTCAACGTTATCGAGCCTTCCTTCTGGAGTTGGCTCACGAGATACCATTGGCAGGACACCTGGGGCAAGACAAGACCTTCGCCCGTCTTGTCCCACACTTTTATTGGCCTCAGATGAAAGTGTCGTCCGATACCTACTGCCGGACATGTGTGTCTTGCCAAGCCAGTGGGAAAACAGGGGTGAAGCTGAAAGCTCCCCTGGAACCACTTCCTGTCGTTAGCACCCCCTTTGAAAGGGTGGGCATCGACATTGTGGGTCCATTAGATCCGCCGACTACAGCTGGTCACAGGTTTATCCTGGTCCTGGTGGATCATGCCACACGGTACCCAGAGGCAATACCTCTGAGGACCATAACAGCACCTGTTGTGGCTAGGGCCCTGATGGGAATCTTTACCCGAGTGGGTTTTCCCAAGGAAGTTGTGTCCGACAGGGGGACCAACTTCATGTCAGCGTACATGCGGGCGATGTGGAAGGAGTGTGGAGTGACCTACCGGTTCACAACTCCTTACCACCCCCAGACAAATGGTCTGGTGGAGAGGTTTAACAAAACCTTGAAGGGCATGATCAGAAGTCTGCCTGAAAGCCTGCGGAGGAAATGGGACGTCCTCCTACCCTGTTTACTTTTTTCCTACAGGGAAGTGCCACAGAAGGGAGTGGGCTTCAGCCCCTTCGAGCTTCTGTATGGGCACCCTGTACGTGGACCTCTCAACCTGGTGAGAGACGGATGGGAAAGAACTCCCAGAAAGCTTCCCCAGGATGTGGTGAGCTACATGCTGGCCTTCCGGAGCCAAATGGCTAAGTTGTGGAAGCAAGCTTCTGACAACTTGGAAGCCAGCCAAGCAGTGATGAAGGCGTGGTATGACCACAACGCTCACCCGGTGGAGTTGGAGCCTGGCCAGAAGGTGTGGGTGATCGAACCAGGAGAGCTTAGTGCCCTTCAGGATCGCTGGTCAGGACCCTTTGAGGTGTTGGAGAAGAAGGGTAAGGCTACCTACTTGGTGGACCTGAAGACCCCTCGTCAGCCCCTGCGGGTGCTGCATGCCAACCGCCTCAAACCCCACCACGAGAGGCCCGAAGTCATCTTGATGATGGTGACTGACGGAGGAGAGGACGTGGAAAGCGAGCCTCTCCCTGATCTGTTTGCGTCTCAAGAGAAGGATGGGTCGGTGGAGGGAGTGATTCTCTCCCCATCTCTAACTCCTGAACAGCAGGAGGACTGTCGCCAGGTCCTGGGGCAGTACTCCTCGTTGTTCTCCCTTGTCCCGGGTAGGACTCACCTGTGCGTCCATGACGTGGACACAGGAGACAGCCCACCTGTGAAGTCCAAGATCTACCGGATGTCAGACAAGGTGAAGGCCAGCATTCATAGTGAAGTCACTAAGATGCTGGAGCTAGGAGTGATTGAACCTTCTAGCAGCCCCTGGTCTAGTCCGGTGGTGTTAGTACCGAAAGCTGCACCACCGGGTGCCCAACCAGAACTGAGGTTCTGTGTGGACTACCGGGGACTGAATTCAGTGACAAAAACTGATGCTCATCCGATCCCTAGGGCGGATGAATTGATTGACCGGCTGGGAGCTGCCCAATATCTAAGTACCTTTGACCTTACTTCAGGGTACTGGCAGATCTCGTTGACTGATGGAGCAAGGGAAAGGTCAGCCTTCTCCACGCCCAATGGCCACTACCAGTTCTGTGTGATGCCCTTTGGGCTCAAGAACGCACCTGCCACGTTTCAGCGCCTGGTAAACCAGATCCTCACCGGAATGGAGAGTTTCTCTGCTGCTTATCTGGATGACATAGCCGTCTTCAGTAACAGCTGGGAGGATCACTTGCGTCACCTGCAAGCTGTTCTCCAGGCCCTGAGACAAGCTGGATTGACGATCAAGGCCAGCAAGTGCCAGATCGGGCAGGGGTCGGTAGTGTACCTTGGACACTTGGTGGGTAGGGGAGCGGTGCAACCCCTCCAGGCGAAGATCGAGGCCATCATGGCCTGGGAACCCCCCAAGACACAGACTGAGGTCCGAGCATTTTTGGGCCTCACGGGATACTACCGCCGCTTCGTGAAGGGGTACGGTACCATCGTAGCCCCCCTCACGGAGCTCACGTCCAAGAAACAACCTCGACGGGTAGTCTGGACGGAGGCTTGTCAGCAAGCCTTTGAGAGATTGAAGAAAGCCATGTGCGAGGCCCCGGTCTTAAGGGCCCCAGACTTTTCCAAGGAGTTCATTGTCCAGACAGATGCATCAGAACATGGCATTGGGGCAGTGTTATCGCAACTCAACGAAGAGGGTCTGGATCAACCCGTGGTCTTCCTATCCCGGAGACTACTTCCCAGGGAACAGAAGTGGAGTGCAATAGAGCGTGAAGCCTTTGCAGTGGTATGGGCTCTGAAGAAGTTGCGGCCATACCTGTTTGGCTCGCACTTCCTAGTTCAGACCGACCACAGACCCCTTCGTTGGCTGATGCAAATGAAGGGGGAGAATCCCAAGTTGTTGAGGTGGTCTATTTCCCTACAGGGGATGGACTTTCAGGTGGAACATCGGCCTGGAGTGGACCACGCCAATGCAGACGGTCTCTCAAGGTATTTCCGCCTTAGTGATGAGAACTCCCAAGGGGTTGGGTAGCTCCCCCCACTTTCAGCTGGGGGGGACGCGTGTTGGACCTGTCAGCCCTTTGGGTGGTCCCTCCTCATCATTATTTATTTTGTCCCACTTTTGCCTCAAACCCTGTTTGAATTTTTCCTTTTTGGGAACCACCAGACTTTTTCGTGTTGCTGCAGATTCAGGGAGCCATTTTATCTACCCCTGAAACTTCTGCCTGAGGGCCTGGAGCACAAAATGGTGGCCACCTGTGACATCACCAGCATCCACTGGAACATACCAGCACCTTCCAGAACATTCCAGGAGATTCCAGAACCCTGTGACCGTTGGAGGCGGTTTAGAATGTTGGGAGGTTAAGACAGAGTGTTGGCAGTTGGAGCTGGCAGTTGGCACCTGACTGGTGAAGAGAGAGGAGCACAACAGTGAAGGAGGAAGGAGTGAAGCAGCAGGGGTGGAAACTTGTGCCTGGAGTGGGGTCCATAAACCCACCCTTGATACTTGTCCCTACTGATGGATCCCAGCCTATAGCCCTGTGTGGGAAGAAGACAGAAAAACTCATCCTAAGGACCTGAACAGCAGGAACAGGCCTTAGAAGCAGAAAGCAGCAAGATCCTGACCTGGAAACTGGTTTCCCTGGAGTCCGGCGTCGAGTAGCCTAAGACCTGGAGCCCGAGGTGGAGAAGCGGCGCTGACTGAAGAAGCAGACGTCGTACCCGGAGCCGCCTGAGGTCGTGAGAGGGCGCCGACGGAGGTCGTGAGGAATTCCAGAGGTCGAGGAGGAAGTGAACCGAGGTCGAGCGAGCGGCGTCATCGGAGGAGTGAAGTCCGCCCTCCGGAGTCGTCGGAGACCGAGGTAGAGGTGAACCGGAGGTCGGGAGTGAGGATCGCACTCCGGAGTCGCCCGGAACCTGAGAGGAGGAGCACCGGAGGTCGGGGGTGAGGATCGCACCCCGGAGTCGCCGGAAGTCGACATCGAGGCCAGGCCGGCCGACGTCATCGGAGCCGAGAGCGCCATCGGACCGGAGCCGCCCGAAGTCGACACCGAGTAGAGACTGCCCGACGCCGTCGAATCGGAGGTCGAGATTGAACCGAGGCCGCCGACATCGGACCGGAACCGCCTACCGGCGTCGTCAAAGAACTGACATTGTGCCGAGGCCGCCGAGACCGAACCGGAACCGCCTCACGGCGTCGACACGACTCCAGCGGCGTCGGAACATCAGAAAAAGGGCAGTAAGTGGAGTAGAGGGCGCCTAAGGCCCTGTGGAGACCTGAGAGACTGCTCTAAGGGGCTAGGGAGGTGCTGAAACCAACCTGACTGTGCCTGGGGTGAACTGGGACTAACCTAGAGAGGTGGTGTGGAGAGAGACAGCCAGGGCACTGGTATTCCACCCCTTTGATCTACCTCAGTTTAGGCCTCAGCCTTGTCTCAGCCAGGGAGTAGCCCCCCTCAAGCCTTCCACAACCCTACAAGCTGTGCCGGGGCCAAATCAGCCCTTAGGAATTGAAATGTCAACTGATTACATGAGTGTTGCTGTATACTTTTAATTATTTATTGGGGGTACTGTATTTATTGAGTTTTTACCTATTTATTGCTTCACTATATTTATAGGTCCACAGGACTTGATGGTGTACAATATTTATTGGTACAGTATTTATTGCCTCAGAATATTTAATTGCCTGTATTACCTGCACTGATATTTATGTCCCTTGTATTTATGATCACCCCTATTTATTGAATCTTCAGATAATATTTATTTAACCTGCACTATTTAAAATTGTATATTGTGATTGACCTATTTATTTTTCCAATCAGCAACTAAGAGAAAAAGATAAAGAAGAATATTTTCATAATTTTTACGGTGTAGAGTCGTTTTTGGAACGGATGCACGCATGGTTATTGTATGGGTATATTGTATGCTTAGCACGGTGCCTGTTTCCTGACCACTCGAGCCAAGCTACCACAGTGTGTTCGGGGAGTCCACCACCACCCTGCGGAGTGGGAGTGGGCTGTTTCCAACACATTTATTTATATGCAAGTGTGCTGAAGTACCAGTGGTGCTGTCTGATGCTGGGCTTACTACTATTATCTTTCTGGCAGTAGTAAGTTACTCGTACATTTGCCTGCATCCCCTTCTTCAGAGGTGGAACCTTGTAGATCTATACTTTAACACTCAGATTTTGCAAAAAGCCAAAAGTAGCAAAGTTACTCAAACTTGTAAGAGTAAATTACTCATGTAAATTACTAACAAATGCAGGTTACTTAGTGAATAGACTCATTCACTGTTGTTGTTAATTTGTACAGAGTACACCTATCTATGTTTATATTTCAGTATTCTCTTTTGATGATGATCAATTCAGTTGAATGAGCTGGAATCATACGATAACCAGTCTCACTTTATTCATTTATATTGTGCCCTAAATTATTCCTTCAGGAGCTCTTTTGGCATTTACGATCCCTTTTACTGAAATCAGAGGACTGGACCTAAAAGGGGGCAGATTAACTTCCTGTTAGCTGCTTCTATTGTCACTGAAGGCTGCAGGCCCCTACTCCTACATACGTGTTCTTTACTAGGTTACCACTCTTACGTTTTCACCACATTTCATTCAAAATAAACTCATTAGTTGTCTTCCATACTATATTATTGATATTGAATGACGTTCAGTATGAATGCTTGCAGTACTCTGTTAGTGCAGAGAGCAGTTCTGCTTGACATTGAGTTAATTGCTAGCTAATCCTCTTTTCACCAAAGGTAACCGCAGACCGTAGATTGAAGTTTGATCAAAGTGTGAAAATGACCCACCAGTGGGATCCTAATACCATCAAAAGATAAATAAATAAAACTATAAACAGATTTTTTTCTCGCATTACACAGACATTGTTGAAACTAATTGAAGTCCTAAGTTCAGAGTAAAAGCGACCTCAATGTCAAAAATAATAAACATCAGAAATATATTTAATATGTGGGATGCAAAGCCAAGAATCAATAGAAAACACTAAGCAAACCATGATTGCAAATGTTATTGAAATGAAATACTGCAAATCCCTCGGTATCTCAGCGAGATCTGTCGTCATGCTTGACACATTTTATGAAAATGTCCGTTTATTTATGCATCTCATAGAAAATCACAGCGTAAATCACTAAACAAACAATAACAATAACTGGTTGGAAATCAATCATGTTGCCTAGTTTGTGCTTAGTGTTGATGAGCCCCTGTGCTGTAAATTGTTAAATATAAACCAAGTGAAGGGTCGTTTGAAAACATCTGTGTCCATTGTACGTCTAGGAGACATGGATCCAGGCCAGGTTGTTAATACATCCAGACAGGATACTTTCACATACAGTGCATTTAAATGTAACTAGTTTACATAGTGGTTCTACTGAAAATCTAGTAAAGATCTGGCCTCATGGACAGAAGTTGGATCCATTTAATTTAAAGTGATGTCGTTGGGCTAACATGGCGGTTCCACAATAAAACAATGAGCAAGTTCAGGACTAGCCCTATTGTCTTTACTCCCTGTTCCATGACCTAGACAGTAAGGAAAGAAGGCCCAAACAATCTCTCATATCACATACTATTAAGAAGACAACATCAAGTCTAGGAGCATTTGCATACGTGTGCCTTAATTATGGGCCATGTCAAGGTAACCCTTTTGCCCTGACTACTACCCACATTGCTAGGATAGTTGTCAGTCAAGGCAGTCCCTGTCTTTCCAAATCTAAAACAGCTTGTACTTAATGATATAGAGGAGGACAGGGCTGGGCTTGGGGTGAATGCTGAAACTTGGGTGTGGGTAGCAAACCTACTGAACAGTACATTGCGAGGTTGGGAAGGTGATCTTGGCGATTGGCAAAGAGGCTGCGGTGATGCTGGGAGGGGTCAGGGGAGATGCGGTGACTTTGGCTCTGATTGAGATGCGCCACTGTGTGGCGGTAGTCCACCCACTTCCTCTAATAGCAGCACAAACCTTTTACCTCTGTCAAAGGGACAATGAAATTGACCCTCTTTTGAAAAATAACACAACTTTTTGACCATGGCGCTTTGCAAAGCGCACAAACTTTTTAATACACAATTTGTGCAGTGGGCATTCTTGTTCTAAGCCGGACTGCAATAGACAACACATAGAGGATCGGCCAACATAACGTGCGGAGGTAACGTTTTTCACAACAAGAGAACAGAAATATCCAATAAGGAAGTGATAATAATCAGAGAAAGGTGCGAGCTAAAAACCATCTAAACCAACATGCACTGTCATTAGAAGGAAGATAAACTACTTCAGATATTTAGAGTTGGTATGAGATATTCAAGAGAGAGATGAAATAATCGTGAATCTGTTTAAATATCTGGCAAACAGTTCAGGGTCTCTGTTACTCAAATTTCACTTTAAGGACGTTCTTCAGGTTAATTTTCAGCTCGGATAAATCATGCACTCCGTGAATAAATAATAGTTTAATTACTATTGCATGCTTCGCAATTGGCATACCCTCATCTATCTCTACAATAATTAACCACCCTCAATTTTTAACCTTCATGCTTGTAAATGCCGCCGAATCATATCAGTTTGGGGATGTGTTGGGGGGAGGGTGATTGCCTTGTGTTGTGCACTGCAAGGAGGAACCTACCCTTCAGTCTGCCTCAGATTGCCAGATTGAGCGGAAAGGATTAGGTTCACTGGGAACCTGCTGTTACTGCCCCACTTCCTGGTTGATTCTGCCATCTTGGAGGTTAGAGCTCTAGTACTCCCTCCCCATGTGTCTATATTAAAAGCATGTAATGGTGGACGCCAGTGCCTAGGTGGTGACAGGGACCAGGACCCCTGGTGGTTTTGAGCCAGCCCCTACAAAGTACTTCAAATTAGAACTGCTGGAGCATGTCACATTCCTGCCTCGTGCCTGCTACAATGTGCTAGAACTAGCCAAGGCAGAGACCTTCTGTAAGAACTGCAGGTTCTCACTCTCTGATTCACAAACGATTAACACAGAAGTTGATGTAGCACACATACCTCAGGCCTCGGATATGTTTTTTCTATTAACTGTAGGTCTATAGTGTAACAAAAAAACAAGTGTATGACTTGCTAAAAGAGCATCTGCCAGATGCAGTCTTCCTAACTGAGACCTGGCTCGTGAAGGACTCTTCCCCTGACCTTTTTGCAAGGCATCCCTAAAGGTTTTGCCATTATGCGACTTGATAGGCAAATGCAGAAAGGAGGTGACATTGTGATATTGCGGATATCTGTACCTAGTACTGGGACATCTCATAGGAGGTATCTGTGGGCTTTTGAAACTGCATTATTGTTATTATTATTATCTATCTCAACAAACATTATTCCTGACCAGAATATAATTAATAAATTAAGCAAAATTAATTTCTACTAACACCCATCACCTTGAAAATGGCAGATTAATGACACAGTGCACAGGAGCAATAGGAGTGCTACAACCTTTGAAAAAGCCTGATTTATGTGGGTAAGTAGATCGTTCTTGTCAATGACTATTGAAAACTATGGTCCAGTACATTTCTTTATTACTGTAAACAAACCATGATATGCTGCTGAATGGCCTAAATTTAAACTACAGGCTCATCACTCACCTGTCATTCATCAGCAAGATCAAGGAAAACGTAGCCTTTGTTCAAGTCCAGATCACATTTATGCTAACAATCTCTTCCATGACTACCAGTTTGACTTCAGATGATGCTGCAGCATGAAGACTGCTAGCCTACACATCACAGATTATGCCCTCCTAACCACAGATAAATATGACCCCGCCTCCTTACATTGCTGGTCCTCTTAGCTTCCCTTTATACAGTCTACCATCCAACTCTCACACGCACCTTGCAGTCTTGAATGGGATTATCTGGAATTGTCCTTCATAGGTTCTCCTGCTACCTTTCCAACTGACACTAATTTGTCCACGTTGGCACCTCCAGGTCCCAGGAGATCCCTATCACCTGTGGAGTCCCACTGGGTTCTACACTGTCCCCTGTCATTTTCAAACTAGACATTGTGCCACATGGTGTTTCTTCTCACAATAACGGCATGTGGATTCACCAATATGCTGATGACACAGAGCTCTACCAGGAAGTTTCCTCTGCTTCTGACATACGATGCATCAAACACTGCCTGCACATCACCCAGACCTGGAGGCTTAGTCCCTACTTGAGACTAAATCTAACCAAGACAGAATTCCTGTTATTTCCCAAAGACAACAAACAAGAATTAGTAAACCTGTGTCAATTACAGGAAGGTTGACAGCTTCCAACTCCAACTTTCACTGAATCTCAAGTCACTTGTGTTCATCGTAGACATCAATCTCACCCTCAAGGAACACATTGCCAAAAAAAAGAAAACATCCTGGTACCAGCTCTCAAGAAAGTGATACAATTTCTTCCAAAAATCTAGTTCAGAACTGCTGTTCAAGGTCTCATACCCTTGCATCTGGATGGTGGTAACGCCTCACTATGTGGCCTTCCAAACTTTATTCTCATGCTCTTAAGGGCATCTTACATGTCACAACATGCCTCATCCAAGGACTGAAGAAACATGAACACATCAACTCATTCTGATGGACATCCATTGGCTCCCCTTGCTGGCCCACACCATCTTCAAAACTAGCTGAATCATTTACAAACGCATCATACCAGCCCCCACCCTCCTTATTTTGCAAACATATTCATCATCTCTGATGGTTTTCAGCATACCCATATCCAGGACACCATCTGACTTTAAACTAAGAAGTGTAAAAAAGAAAAAAAAAAGTAGCAAACCTTTTTCAACTAGGCACTTAGGATCAGGAGCCACATCTCTGTATCCTTTAGGAGTGCCCCATGCTGCTCCAATTTAGGAAAGGTTTGTAGATGCACCTCTTCAAAAGTGCATTACCAGTTGACAAACCAAGTACCTCGCCTATCATTCATTAACTTTATAACAGACTTCAACAATGTACCACACTCCACTGCCATTTGTGTGGGTTTGCGATATAGGAATGCCATATACATACATATATACTATATAAATTTAGACCATTCAACAATTGCATATTCTCTGAGTCTCCTAACAGCACTGTTTGGTATGGGTAATGATACTAGATTACAGACAGCAACTAGGCAAGGACCGCTGGGTTTAGAAGCAGGTCAGGTGTGCCGCAAATCTGCAACAAGTTGGATGCTTATGAATTATGGTAAGTTGGTGACCTAATTCTTGTATTAAAACCTTTTTATTGACATTAATGAACAAAATACAACATATTGTGCTCCTCCATAACTGGAAGTAGTAGAAATTGCTAAAGAAATTTACATCATCTCCTCAGAAAGTCCTTACAGGGGGAGTCTTGAAAAAGAATAAGCGACAATAGCCCTCACCCGCTCCCTCAATGTCTCCTAAAAACACAACTGCTGTAGATTCATCTAAAGTCAGTTAGACAGAAGACAGCAGTATTGATTAATACATTGCTATTCGCTTGACATCAGATTAGGCTATAATTAAATAGAATCACCTATACATTGATAGCTGAAAAGATTCCGGGCTTCTATACATGTAGGATATGACAACAATGGGAGATCCTCTAACGGATGTATGACAATACAACGTAAACATTTACAACGCATGCCTGTACAATGCAGTTTTTACATCGCAACATCGATTAAAACGCATGATTTTACATCGCATGCCATCACAACGCATTTTTAGAAACTACATTTACAACGCATTCCATTACAACGCATACCATTACAATGCATACCATTACAACGCATATTACTTTTAGGGCAACAGTAGGGTTAGTGTTGGATAGTGTAGGGGTAAAAATTACTATTCCCACTCCAGTGAGTGCAACAGTAGGGTAAGTGTTGGATAGTGTAGGGGTAAAAATTACTATTCCCACTCCAGTGAGTGCAACAGAAGGGTAAGTTGGATAGGGGAGGTGTAAAAATGAGTATTCCCCAATACTTACCTTATATTGCGTTGTAATGGCATGCGTTGTAGTGACATGCGTTCTAATGATATGCATTGTAGTGACATGCGATGTAATGGCTGCATTGTAATGGCATGCGATGTTGAGGATGTTGCGTTGTAATGACTGCATTGTAAAGGTTGTTTCCCTCATCTAACAGATATTCAGTTAGTGAGGCCCAAATTGTTTCTAAGATTTTCTAAGCATCAGACAAAACATTTGCTAGCCTTCCCATCGTCAATATGTTACAAAGTCTGAGAAGCCACATAGCCAAAGGCGGGGCATCCCACTTTTTCCAATAGGCTTCCAGTGTAGTTTTATCTGATCCAAAACAGTTACACACCGACTGTGAGATCTGCAACTGTTTAGTATTTGAGGGTGTTGGAGCATAAACCCAAAAGGATGAATTCCGGTGCAGCTGGAATAGGGTAATCCAAAATTGATTTAATCTGCATTAACTTCTCATTCCAGAATTGGTAGAAAGATCGGCAGTCCCACCTGGGGCCGTATTACACAAAGTGCCCCGAGGGCGCAACGGACATTGGTGCATGCTTTGTGTGCCCTGTGACACTTTGGTATTACAGAAGAGGCTACAGATGCTAGTGCATCCCCTTCTGTAATACCGATAGCGCTGGTGCATATAAAGCGCCAGTGCTTCTTCAGGGGGTGTTTCTTCATTTGCATGGGAGCATGGCCCATGCAAATGATGGAATCCCTTTGCCTCAGCATCGGTGCCATATTACACATGCAGGTGCAGAGGCAAAGAAGCTCTCAGGAGGCGCATTGACTGTGTGCCACCTAAAAAGTGGTACACTGTCAGTGCGCCACCTAAAAGGTAGCACACTGTCAGTGCACCCCCTGAGATAAGCCCTCTGGCAGGGGTCCCATGGACCTCCCCAATCCTCCCCTTGCAGGTGGGTGCAGTCACTGACTGCACCCGCCTGCAATGGGATCTCTAATCCCCCTTGAAAGTGCGGGTGGGTTGCCGCCTGTACTGTGAAAACATGGAGCAGCTTCAAAGCAGCCGCTCCCATTTTCAATTGAATGCACTGCCTTGGGGGCAGTGTGAGCTAGCGGCTACTCTGAGGGCAGCGCATTCACCATAATGCAGTGCATTTTTCTGGGTTGTGCTGGGGGCACGTTTTGAAGGTGTGCCCTGCGCCATTCAGGAAAATGAACTGCATCTGTAATATGCCCCCAGATATGTTTAACATTACCCAATAGCCCACACCCCAAACGAGTACCTGCTGTGGAACAGAATTACCCTAATTTGGTTGGGTACAAGTCCCAATCAAATACAACCTTCTAGTGGGCCGCTCTCCCTCTACGGAATGCAAACCTTTTAGAATATCCCGCCAATACCATTGGGCTTCTCTTATGTTCATCATTATATTTTTATCCCAAATGATTTAAAGGAAAGGATGGGGGCTTGTTCTGATGTCATCAGAAGGGTATAGAGGTTTGTAATCTACCTCTGGAGTCTCCAGCTGCTTGCACAAATGTTTACATTTGAAGGAAATCCCTTGTGGCAGGCTAGCTTACAGTGGGTGTAGAACCCAGTGTCTTAATTGGGTTTAATTAAATTGGTCTGTCTCGTCTAATTGAAGTCTAAATTACATTTCTTCTTGCCTACCTCAAAGGTTAAGATATCTGTGCGGGTGTGAAGGTGGAGTAGTTGTGAATAGGTGCATGTGGGAAAGAAAATGTCATCCAGGCTGTTTTACTCAAAATGGCATCTCACACTGAGAGTAGCTTTTGGGGGTGTGCTTAAATAAACATTTGATGGCCTGTGAGTCTTCGGCTTCCAGATAAGATCCCAGATATATTGTCCTTTTACTGCCCTGTCCATATGCAGCCAGTGCATCTCCATCTCTGGAAGGGACCATTCTGTGATGACTCTTATCTTTGAGGCGCTGGCGCTATAATATGTGACAAAGTCAGGTAGTGCCAGCCCGCCCAGGTGTTTGAGCAGTAGTAAGTGTTTGTATGAGAGTCTAGCCCATTGTGCCTGCCAAATAAATTGAAATATTAGCTTTTTTAAGAGAAACAATGAATTCCCTCCAAACTAGAACTGAAAGTGCCTGGAATAGACAATTTTCTTGGCAGGTTGTATATTTTAACAGAATTACGACTTTCGCGCCAGGACAAATAAGAAGGTGAACATCTACTGTAGTCGTCCTTCAGTGTTTGTAACAGGGTCGGAAAGTTAACTTTTTTTACATGTCCTCAACATTCGGGACAATCTTGATACAAGGCATGTGATTGCTTACTGTCTTCGGCCACTGTAAGGAGACTATCTCATTAACCTAATCCTGTGGAAGGGTGAAGTTAGGGTTGAATGACTTGGACAGCTTAACCTTAACCTTAAAGAGTTGTATCTTCAAGATAGAGTGGATTAATTTGTGAGAGACAGGTGGACCTCATCAGCAAATTATGATACTTTATGCTCCACCTGCCCGAAGGTAAGCACTGCCACTACATCACCACCTAAACATTGCTGCAATAGGCTCTATATGGAGAGCAAGTAAGAGAGGGGAGATAGCAGACAAAGCCCTGAAATACTTCCCAACTGGACACCGCAAAAGGTGCTACCATTAACCAGGACAAATGAAAGGGGGCTTTGATAATAAGCTAGAACCATGCCAATGAACTTGGGGTAGAAACCAAACTTCCAGATGGATTTGGGAGGAAAAGCCCAGTCTACTCAATCAAAAAACTTTTCTGCATGACAATAAAACTTCAGGGATCATTTGATTTTTGACTAGTGGACTCATGTTGAATTGTATTGTGTTATCCAGTTATTGTTTATGTACTGTTTTATTTACCTTGAAGCCTAAATAAAGTTATTTGACTGACTGACTAGTGGACTATTCAATGGAGATTATTGTGTGTCAACGAAACCAAGCTGACATGAATAAAAGCAACCCCTGACACATATTTAGCTCTCATTAGAGCTCTTCAGAGAAGTATAGCTTTGTCATTCATTTCAGGTTGGCTTGGTTGATATTTTACCAATTCAAAACTGTATTACAGTGCCTGGAGTGGTAACATGCTTTTGTCATTTTACAGCTCGGCATGCATAGCACTGTGCTAGTCCAATGCTTAAAAACTTTGCTGTAGAAATGGCAAAATACTTTGTCTCTTTTTATCTCTGTGTGGATGGCACTATGCTAATCCTATGCCTAAAGACTTTGATAAAAAAGCAGACATTTGCGACGAGCATATTTAGAGTGTTGCTGGTGTTGAGGGTTCTCTATACAGGAGATGCGTTCCACTTAAACTTGAGACCTATCCAGAGTTTTCTGCTTCTTGTTTTCATAATTAATGCATCACTCTATGCCTGAAAGGGTATTGTTTTGACTTATGTCGGTCTCTCGGTCTCTCGGTCTCTCTCTCTCTCTCTCTCTCTCTCTCTCTCTCTCTCTCTCTCTCTCACTCTCTCTCTCACTCTCTCTCTCTCCACAATTGGTTTTGGCAAGGCTGTCATTCAGTGCTGTAGTTGTGCTAGGATTTGTGAATCATATACTAGTAGAAATATTCTATGTATGATTGTGCAACACTGAGAAGAAGGAATTCAAATATGTGAAAGGCGTGTTGCTCCTGAACCTGTGTCTGCACATCCTTTCGTCTATCTATGCACTTACTGACAACCCTATTTTTATCTGTGCAGTTTTACTGCTAGGTTAAGTAGGTATTTAAAAGTTCTTGCCACAATTTTAATTT
This sequence comes from Triturus cristatus, assembly GCF_964204655.1. Taxonomy (NCBI): domain Eukaryota; kingdom Metazoa; phylum Chordata; class Amphibia; order Caudata; family Salamandridae; genus Triturus; species Triturus cristatus. The sequence goes on along the minus strand of NC_140595.1, from coordinate 516,133,480 downwards.
CTCTTCTAGTAAATAGAAGTCACCCCTTTGTTAGGTTGTATGTAGGCTGAAGGATAGAGTGCTATGTGCCCAGAAGGTACGACATACACTCTGAAATGTCAGTGAGTCATATGAGTGGGTATGTGAGAGGTTGTATGGGTTAGGTGAGAAGGTGTACCATCCATACTGCAAGTTTGATACTTATTTAGAAAAGGAATGAGCCACTCATAAACCCAGTCTCACAATGACTGAGCTATTCACACTTCCAGTTACTCACCCATACAGCACTTGTGTATCCAGGGGTAAAAGAGCTGTCTAAACATGTCTAGGGCCTGCTACTTTAGAGTGTGTGTATGCTGCTTTCCTGCTAGGCCCAGTTGACATTAAAATATGTTGGTAAGTCTTAAACTACTCCTCTTCTAGATAAGCCATAGGGCAGGGAGCTATCAACTTAAACAATAACACATGATCTTTCAAGTTTGAGTGAGTTACATGTACACTTGCGGATGCATATGTTCACTTATAGATCCAGTCTCCTATCTATACTGGAATCTGTATACCTATGTATGACATGATAAACTCACTAATATACATAGTTACAGGGTCAGAGGTACTTAAACATTCACTCACACACACATAGAGCATTATGTATCCAGCAGTGATGGAGGCAGTCGCACACATAGTTACATACCTCAAATAGTCACTAGCAGAGCGAGCAACCAATGCATGCAGCACCTTACATACACATTGAGAAACCCATAGAGTAACTAAGTGACCCAAGCATATATCAACATATTTACTTACATATCCAATGATGCACCCATATAGAGACTGAGTCACTCATTCAGATATGTACTGAAGAAGTGACACTAACAAGTTCTCCATCCAGACAAGTAGCTCTTTAAACATGTATTAGGCCTGCTACTGCAGAGTCTGTGTGTACAGTTTTAGTTCTATGTCAAGTTGGCATTTAAAACCCTTTTCAAAGCCTTACTCTTGTCTTCTACTACATATAAGTAGCACTTAAGGTCAGCCACAGGTAAGCATAGGAGAGGGTACTATGTGCCTAAAAGTTAACACTTATAATTTAAAGTTTCAGTGAGTTACATGGACACTTACAGTCCCAAACGCTCAGTTGTGAATCCAATTTGTCCCTCATCCTGCAACTCCCATATATATTTACAAAAGCGTAGACACACTCACATATCCAGTCAGACAGTGACACAGGCAGTTAAATATTCACTCACACACTCACACAGTACTTATTACTGCAATAGTATGTATGCAGTAGTAGCAGAGCTAGTTGCACACACGGTTATATGCCCCAATATTCACTAACACAGTCAGTAAGTTATCCATATAACCAAGTGAATATGGCTTTGCATACCCATATAGTTAATAAAAGAGCCACTCTTACACTGATATACTTTGTTATACAAACACTCACGCAACCATGCACGGACTGATACAGTTACTCAGATATGTACTCAAGTACTGACACAACCGACCAAATCACTCATCCAGAAAAGTAGCCGTTCACGTATCATGGGCCTGCTACTGCAGAGACTGTGTGAGCAGTTTTAGTGCCATGTCAGCTTGACATTTACACGTTTTTGTCACGCCTTAAAGTACTCTTGCACTACATATGAGTAAAAGACCTCCAGTGGCTATTAAATAGTGTTATAAGTACTTGTATAAGAAATTAAATGGTTAAATTATGTGATTTTATGATATATAATAAAAAGCTAAATATATTTATTTCATTTTTGTGTGAGAGTTCTACAGCTACTTAAAAACAGATACTTAAAATACTGAATAAAAACACAAAGAAGATAGAAAAAGAAGAAAGGATACTATCTCCTAATAATACAAAAAGAAAAGGGACAGAATGTGGACAATGTGGTTAATGAAAAAAAAAACTACTGGTAAGTAAAGTAAAACATTTCTTAAAATAGTATGTCAAAAACTAGAAAGTAAGCAAAACCAAGTCAATAAAATGGGACACCTCAAATCAGCTAAGAAATTAAGTGACAGCAAGAATATTAAATTGTATAAGGAAGGAGATACTTTAACATACACCTAAGAATACAGCAGATTTTAAAAACAGTATGACGTGCTGTTTGGAGGAAAGCATTTAATTGTCTTTGGTGACCTACTGCAACTTACCCCAGTGAAAGGACAGCCTGTTTTCAAGACACTTCTCCATAATGAAACTAGAAATACTTTGGTAAGTATTGACAATGTAAATATTTGGTTAAACTTACAATACAAGGAACTAGTGAAGAATATGCATCAACCATCTGAGATGGAATATGGAGGCATCCTGATGGATTTTAGAGATGGAGCTCTAACAAAGGAGGGAAAAAGAAAGTGCTTTGGAAAGTCAACTTACAAAGAAACCATTTTCATCAGACAACACAGCAGCACAACTAATGTACAATTTCATTGAACAAGACAAATCCATTGTAGTTTTAATGCCTACACTTCAAGAGCTCTCCAACTTCAACAAATACTGAAGCTGGAGAAAGGAGATATTTTGAAAATTACAATTATCGACAAAATGGATTACCAGGGAGTTACAATAATACTAACTGAGAAACTACAAGCAAAATTGGATTATTTGGAGAAGCCTATGTCGGGGACTGCAGGATTACAAAAGTGTTTATGCATATGGAAAAAGGGTCGAGTAATTTTGCAGCATAATTTAAATGTGAAGGAAGGGTTAGTAAACGGGGCTATGGCCAAAGTTATTGTTTCCATCAATTTTCCAAATAGGGACGAGGTTGCGTACTGAGCTATACAATTTGATCAGATTGGTGGTTTGAAGCAGATTGGCCAATGTATTGTACGTTTGTGCTTCTGAAGGACTTATATATGTGACAGCAACAGTTTTCAGTGTCTCTAGCATATGCTGGAACTATCCATAAATCTCAAGGTTTAAGTGTAGATGCAGCTTTTAAAAATATTGAAGTACAGTATTTAAAGAAGCTGTGTCAAATGTAGCATTTTCCTGAGTTAGAACATTGTCCAGTTTGTTTTTAGTTGAATTTGATGATAAGATGCAAGCCGTGTAAGAAAGTACAATTGGTTAAGAAGTCTATATGTTCCTCATTTAGGTCAGTACCCTATCTATGAGAAATGGGTAATCCATGAAAAACGGAAGCTTACAAAAGAAACTGATGTTCAAGAAAAGAAGGCAATCCAGCACAAGCTAGAAAGTGTTCAGAAGAGAAAACTGGAAAATCAGAGAGATATTTTAGGAAACCAGTTGGCAAACAGTTCAGATGTCACCTGCCAGGCAAATGTTGTTATCAATGCACTGTTTTATTTACCACATCTTGTAAATGAAATTGAACGAAAACAAGATGAGAGATTGTGTTCTGCACTATATCATTTGCTTCAATGCGTACTCGGTGACAGACCTGTAATACATTCTGCTTCAGGCATTCAAAACCTTTTAGCTATATATAGTGGATCATTAATATTTACTCTAAACACTCAATAAGACACACAGGAATTTATAATGGTCTTGCCTAGTTTTTCTAGAAGAAGTAGTAAATGTTGATTACCTAATTGGAAAGAGTTACAAATAAAAACCATGACTGAAGATTGCACATTTACATCCACCACTCAAATACATTCTGAGCGATTTCTGTGCATAACACTACCAGATTGCAAAACTGTGCCTTTTGGCAGATTGATTAAATGTGCAAACCAAAATAAGTCCTGTTCAAATTGTAGACATCCACGTTGCACCTACAAAGAACTGGGAAATACCTTATATAATGTTACAACTATGCAGAGCAGATGGATCTAAAAAGGAAACCAAATTTACAAACTTTGAACCAGTACAAATGACAATTTATGGAAGAACTAAGGGCCAGATGTAGGACCAAAGAATTTGCGACTCACAAATTGTGTTGCAATAGCGACTCGCAATTTGCGTGTCATAAATTGGCAGGTACAACAGTGTCTGTGACACTGATTCCCAATGGGGTCGCAAATTGCATCCCTCATGCATATTCATGAGGCACTCGCAATTTGCGACCCCATTGGGAATGGCTGGCCATCCCAGGTATGGTGGCCTGCTGAGCTCAGCAGACCTCCTTGTCTGGGACTCCTTTACAATAAAGAAGTTTTTTTTAAAATGCAGCCCAATTTCCCTAAAGAAAAACGGGATGCAATTAAAAGAAGAAAAATGAAAAGTTTTTGCTTCATTTTTTTAAGGGCAGGTAGTGGTCCCTGGGACCACTGCCTGCCCATAAAATATATTTTTAGAGCCAGTCACAAAGGGGAAAGGGATCCCCTGGGAACCCCTTCCTGTTTGCGAGGGTGGTAAACTGTGACTGTTGTGAAAAAGTAATAAACAGTGTTTCTTGAACATGAATCTTCAGTTTTTTAGACATCATTCAGCCTATCAGAGGTGATATCTTCAAAAAGTTCCCCAAAATTCAAGAGTCCTTAAATCGTCCACAAATAAGCTAATTTAGCATGTGGATACTACACTCTCTCATTAAAGACTGTAACAGGAAGGACACAATGGAATCACAGCAACCTTCAATTGACACCAAAACTGTCTTTCAAACTATGAAATTGTCACCTTTTGTTTTTTGAACCTAACTTCTACGTACTATTTCTGAGAAAATAGTAAGTTATTGTATTTTGTCTACATGGCTCATCAGTATTTTAGACATCATTTGGCCTACTAGGGGTGATGTGTGGTTTATATTTATTAGTAGTTGTGTACTAGGTATGATAATACAGGGAAACCTTTTAAGATGCATTTGATTACATTAGTGTAGTAAGTGTAGGAAAGGCAACTGTTTAACCCCTTCTGTGCCCATGGCGAGCTGGACTCGTCATGGGCCGCGGTTGCGCTGTGCCCATGACGAGTCCAGCTCGTCATGAACCCCGCCCGCTAATGAAACACCCGGCACAGGGAGTGGAAAGGGCGGGGCACTGAAGGGGTTAATACATTGTGACGAGTGCAATACATAGTGTCACTTATTTACAGTGATGTATTGTGCAGTTATGTTTTTTTTCTATAATCCATGCAATTGTTTTTTCCCCACTGTTCAAGGATGAAGTTTCATATAGTACATCGTTTATGGTGTAAAAGTATGAAAACTGACAACAGTAAAAAGGGAAAATTAAATGTTTTGCTATATTGTGAGACAGTGTTACAGCATGAGCAAAGTGTACTGATATATTTCTCAACTTTTGCAAATCAAATCCTAACTTAGATTTCTATTCTTTGTCTTTGACAACAGGTGTTCGAGTGATACATGTTTAGATGTATCAAGATACATCTAGTGCCTCAGAAATATTTCTTTGATATACTTGTGTATAAAGAACACTTGATCTCCTTTCCCACCAGATTCATTTACCAGGAGGGGATGCTAGAAAACTCTCATACAATTGATTACCACTTTTCTGAGCTCTGCCAACTGATCATTCACTCACTTATACACACATCCACTCATACACCCACTCACTCACACATACAGTACTCATGTATCTTTTTACTCACCTATGCACTACTTTACTTACACAGCCACTCACTCACCAATACAGCCTCTGACACACCCACAGACTCACCCATACAGCCATTCATGCATCCATTCACTCACTCATACAGCCGCTCAGATACCCACTCACTCACCCACACACCCACTTACACAGCCACTCATTCACCCATAGAGTCACTCACACCCCCACTCCCTTACTCATACAACCATTCATGCACCCTTTTTATCACTCATATAGTCATTCAGATACCCACTCAATCACCCATACAACCACTTACACAGCCACTCACTCACCCATGCAGTCACTCACACTTCTACCCACACACCCATATAGCTATTAACCCTGGGCAATGAACTCCGCTCCACTCGGAGTTTGCGGAGATTTTTTAACTACGCATTCCATGAAAAACATGTAGTCAGGCAAAAAATCCGCTGCTCCAAGTAGCGGAGTCAGCTTCTAAACTGTACCCACAAATTCTTTGACAAAGCAACCTTACAGGTTAAAAAGCATATAACCAATTCACAAAAGTGAACTTTGAAATTGAAAAATCAGGCAATGAGAGAGGTGATGATTTTGGGGTCCCTCCTAACCTAGGGGAAGGAGGAGCAAGCAGATGCCTTGAACACAAAGAGCATATGAAGCTGCAGTTCAGCTCTTTGTAGAATTTATAGTATTAGCTCTCCGCTCAGGGTTTCAACGCTTTTGCATTTGATTCGTGAGGGACATCTAGTAACGACTAGTGGAACTGCAGCTTGATGTAATATTTTCAATGCTTTTGCATTTGACTCGTGAGGGACATCTAGTAAGAGCCTGTAAAAAACATATAGAAAGCCCAGGTGCAGTGGTGGTCCCTGGGTGTCCACATTGACCCTCTCTTTAATGTGTCATTTAGTCTCAGGGAGGAGGTGATCCCCGAGGCTGTGTGAGTATGCACACCCTATAATAGTTTTGTATATAACCTCGGGGAGGTGGTGGTCCCCCAGGCCCAGGGGGGTCAATGTGGCCCTCCCGCATTAATAAAATCTAAAACCCGGGGAGGTGGTGGTCCCAGGGCATAAATAGGCCCAACGAGAGGGCCTGTGTTCCCCCTCCTTATTAATAAAACTCAGCATGCCCCCAGGACCTGGACCACCCAGGCACCCACCTGAGCCCTGCGCTTGTTTTTCTTTTTTTAATCCACAGCAATATTTGTGATTTTGCTGTGAATTTTTTAAAAAAATGCTTTTTCACTCCAGCAGGGTCCCTCTGGGACTCCAGGCCCAGGGCTAGAGTATCATGGTATTCCTACCCAGCCCCCTATTTTTATTTTTGGGGACTCAACTGAAGCCAAGCCCCAAGATGGCTGCCAAGACATCCTGATTGAAGTGTTGGTAGGCAATTAGAACTCTGCAGATCTCTGCACAAGCTTGTTACTATTCGCGAAGGCTTCGCAACCTGATATATACAAATTTGGATTTCCTTTAATTTCTTGCAAACTACAGAACAGATTTACACCAAATAACTGAAAGCATAATCTGAGAACCAAAAGCTAAATTTCTGCTAAATTTGGTGTAATTCCATCCAGCAGTTCGGGCTGCAGGCGTGTCAAAAGAACTACATCTGAATTAACACTCTTTTATTTTTGACGACCACCTTTTTTTTCCTGCCCTGCAAATCACTGCAGCCCCTTTTAGGGAATATTTTATGAAGATCCGTCAAACAGCACCAAAGATATAGGCAAGTACAAAAATGCTTTTCCTATAGAAACATGGTCCTAACTATAACTACGTACATATATATATATATATATATATATATGTATATTACCTACTGGCGGTCGCCAGTAGGTAGTTATAGTTAGGACCCCTTTTCCATAGGAAATCCGCAACATTCTATTTTGAATAACTTTGGCGCCGGTCGACGAATCCTCGCGAATTTCTCAAAATAGGTGGGGCGCTACGCTCCGCTCCTACCCTGAAAGTCTCGGGGGGATTCGTCAAGCGGGGGCTGAGATAAAAGGGGGGTCCCAAAACGTGTTTTTCTCATGCATTTTTCCATAGGACCTTTAGACAGGGCTACAGCCCGAACGGCTGAACAGAATTACTAGAAATTTGGCAGAGAGGTAGTCCTCAGGTCAAGGAAGTGCCTTTTGTAGGTTTGGTGTAAATCTGTTCAGTATATTCTGAGAAAATAGCCTTTAAATCAATATATATATCTGAGCCAGCTTACGGTACGCTTACCGTAAGCTTACCGTACGCGTACGGTGGCGTGCGCGAGCGCGATTCTGATTGGCTCTTAGATCTTAGTAAACATTCGAAACAGCCGAAACCAGGAAGCGGCGGCCGCCATTTTCTCTCTCGCACTGAGAGCTAGGTTGTTAAATAAAACCAATAAACTTGTAAAGGGGCTGTTTAGACAGCTCCCACACACATAGCCATGTTGAGGGAGTCCCCAAAGACCCCCCAAGGCCAAAAATGCAATTTTTATTTTTTCGCTAATTTCGCCGATTACGCTTACCGTACGCGTACGGTAAAAAATGTAAAAAAAAAACACTATCCCCAATCTCCCCTCCACCTGTGTTTTTGGTGGCCCAAACCCCCAAATGTGCATGGCTCATTATATTTGTGAAAAACCACAATATTTTAAACAAAAATAATAAAAGAAAAAATTAACAACACTCTCTCCACCCCGTGTGCAAATGATGCCCGAAGGGCACCATTTGCGCATGGCTTATAAAAATTACGAAAAATTAAAATATTACCTTTCAAAACGAAGTGCATCATAGGTCCTCCATGTGCGCACGGTGCGCGAAGCGCATCGTGCGTACATGGCCCATCCTGCGTAAAGTGGGCGCGCGGTGCGCGAAGCGCACCGCGTGCTTACTGTGCGCGCACGGTGCGCGAAGCGCACCGTGCGCACACGGAACGAACTGCGTTAAGTGGGCGCGCACGCCACGAATGGCGTAAAGTAACTTAGCATTTAAAAAACCGTACAAATTCACTGAAAAAACCATTGGTTTCACACACGTTATAGTTAGGAATTAGCATTTAAAAAACCTTGCAAATTCACTGAAAAAACCATAGGTTTCACACATGTTATAGTTAGCGGAAATTTTACTGATAAAAAACCAGTGAAATTCCCCCGTTATAGTTAGTGCAGGCAACTATAACTCACGCGACTGCAATCTTCTGCTGATGACATATGTGTCTTTATGAAAAAAAAATATTTGAAATATATGTATAGCTAAAAATGTATGGAAGAAGACATGGGCAAATAAGTGTCTAAATACAGTATTAGCATCAGCAGAGGATTGCGGTCGCGTGAGTTATAGTTGCCTGCACTAACTATAACGGGGGAATTTCACTGTTTTTTTATCAGTAAAATTTCCGCTAACTATAACATGTGTGAAACCTATGGTTTTTTCAGTGAATATATATATAAATATATATGTATATATATGTATATTTATATATATGAGTTTCACTGAAAAAACCATAGGTTTCAGGGACATTATAGTTAGTTGAACATTTCACTCATACAAAACAAATTCAGGCATTATCTTATAGTTAGTTAAGCTAACTATAACTCGTGCCCCGCAATGCACTGCTGATAACATCACATATTACTGGAAAAACCAAAGGTTTCAGGAACATTATAGTTAGATGGACATTTCACTCATACAAAACCAAAGAAATTCAGCCGTTATAGTTAGTTAAGCTAGCTATAACTCGCGCCCCCGCCATGCACTGCTGATGACGTCACATATTACATAATTTATGACATGGCCGCTGACATCACTGATGACATCTCAAATGACATCACTGATGACATTACTGATGACATCATCTAGTGACTGTGTGTTTCTGTAAAGTTTAAATATGTTTTATGTGTGTATATATATATATATATATATATATATATTACCTACTGGCGGTCGCCAGTAGGTAGTTATAGTTAGGACCACGTTTCCATAGGAAAACCTCAACATTCTATTTTGAATAACTTTGGCGCCGGTCGACGAATCCTCGCGAATTTCTCAAAATAGGTGGGGCGCTACGCTCCGCTCCTACCCTGAAAGTCTCGGGGGGATTCGTCAAGCGGGGGCTGAGATAAAAGGGGGGTCCCAAAACGCGTTTTTCCCATGCATTTTTCCATAGGACCTTTAGAACGAGCTACAGCCCGAACGGCTGAACAGAATTACTAGAAATTTGGCAGAGAGGTAGTCCCTAGGTCAAGGAAGTGCCTTTTGTAGGTTTGGTGTAAATCTGTTCAGTAGATTCTGAGAAAATAGCCTTTAAATCAATATATATATCTGAGCCCGCTTACGGTACGCTTACCGTACGCTTACCGTAAGCTTACGGTGGCGTGCGCGAGCACGATTCTGATTGGCTCTTAGATCTTAGTAAACATTCGAATCGGCCGAAACCAGGAAGCGGCGTCCGCCATTTTGTCTCTCGCACTGAGTGTTGTTTATCAAACATGATGGCCAAAAACATGTTACGGGGCTGTTTTGACAACTCCCTCCCACATAGTCATGTTGAGGGAGTCCCCAAACATCCCCCAAGAGCAAAAACGGTTTTATTTTTTTTTCGGCAATTTCGCGGGGTACGCTTACCGTACGCTTACCGTACGCTTACCGTAAGCTTACCGTACGCTTACGGTAAAAAAATAAAAATAAAAAAAACACTATCCACACTTACCCCACCCCCTGTGCTTTTGGTGGCCGCAGGCCACCAAATGTGCAGGGCTTATTAATAGAGAAAAAAAACGTAATTTTGGCAACATGAAATTATAAAATCGAAATAAAAAAAACACTATCCACATTGACCTCACCCCCTGTGCTTTTGGTGGCCGAAGGCCACCAAATGTACAGGGCTTATTAAAGTTGATAAAAACCGTGCACGGAACGAACTGCGTTAAGTGGGCGCGCACGCCACAAATGGCGTAAAGTAACTTAGCATTTAAAAAACCGTACAAATTCACTGAAAAAACCATAGGTTTCACACACGTTATAGTTAGGAAATAGCATTTAAAAAACCTTGCTAATTCACTGAAAAAACCATAGGTTTCACACATGTTATAGTTAGCTGGACATTTTACTGATAAAAAACCAATGAAATTCCCCCGTTATAGTTACTGTAGGCAACTATAACTCACGCGACCGTAATCCTCTGCTGATGACATATGTATCTTTATGAAAAAAAAATATTTGTAATATATGTATAGCTAAAATTTAATGGAAGAAGATATGGGCAAATAAGTGTCTAAATACAGTATTAGCATCAGCAGAGGATTACGGTCGCGTGAGTTATAGTTGCCTACAGTAACTATAACGGGGGAATTTCATTGGTTTTTTATCAGTAAAATGTCCAGCTAACTATAACATGTGTGAAACCTATGGTTTTTTCAGTGAATTAGCAAGGTTTTTTAAATGCTATTTCCTAACTATAACGTGTGTGAAACCTATGGTTTTTTCAGTGAATATAGATATATATAGATATATATAGATATATATAGATCTACGCCAAGGTGTATTGAAGAATGAGAGGGTGTATAAGTGTCTGAATGGATGATTTTGTAGGTGCGTGACTGACTGTATAAGTGAGTGATTAAACGTGTCTTACTAAATACATGGGTTAATGACTAAACTGTGTGAATGTCTGTATCAGTCTGTCAGTTGGTGTGTAAGCGGCTTTCTTGGTTTGGTGAGTAGCTACATGAGTGTCTATATGGGTTATTGATTGGTTGTCTAAGTATCTGTATGGGTGCCTGAGTGTCTGTGTGAGTGGGTTTGAGGGTGTGTGAATCTGTACATAGATGTGTGAGTGGGTGATTCACTGGGTATATGGGTTCAAGACTGCATCTGGGAAGGGCTGTATGGGTGGGTGAATGTGTGTATGGGTATGTTGGTGAGTGAATGGATGTCTCAGTGGTACATGCGTGAGTAACCACATATGTGAAAGGTAGTATATGTGAGTGTTGGAGTATATAAATGACTATATGTGAGAATGAGTGATTGTGAGAGTGGCTGTATGGATGAGTGTGTGCTTGTGTCATTGATTGTATAAGAGAGAAAGTATGTGTTAGTATCTGTACGAATAAGTGAGGTGGTGTGTGTATAAATGTATAGGTGAGTAAATGGGAGTGTGATTGATTATTTGCCCGACTGACTAGGTGTGTGAGTAACTCTATGGACGAGTAGCGGTGTGGGAGGGTCTGTATAGGTGTATGAGTGCAAATGATAGTGCTGTATTGGTGAGTGACTGCATGTGTGAGTGACTGTATTGGTGAATGAGTGGATGTGTGTGTAGACCTAGGAATCAGTAAGTGGGTTTGTAGTAACTGGTATTATGGTTTTGAAAATAGTAGTCTTTATTTTAGAGTGGGTGTTTCAAAGATTATAGTAGGGTATGAGGAGGTGCATCAGATGATCATGTGGATGATGTCATCAGTGATGTCATCACGGATGTCATTTGAGATGTCATCAGTGATGTCACTGACCATGTCACGAATTATGTTATATGTGACGTCATCAGCAGTGCATGGCGGGGGCGCGAGTTATAGCTAGCTTAACTAACTATAACGGCTGAATTTCTTTGGTTTTGTATGAGTGAAATGTCCATCTAACTATAATGTTCCTGAAACCTTTGGTTTTTCCAGTGAATTCCTAAGGTTTTTTAAATGCTAATTTCTAACTATAACGTCCCTGAAACTTATGTTTTTTTCCATGAATTTTAAAGGTTCTTTACATGTTAATTTCTATGTATAATGTTCAATAAATAGTTTTTACTTTTTTAATTGTTTTAAAAATAATATAATGTTTTAACTTTTATATATATATATATATATTTTTTCTTTTTTTATTAAAAAAAGTGGATTCGCGTACCCACCGCGAACCTCTCTCTGTGGGTGCGCGAATTCAAGCCACCATATTGGTTAAGTTGTGTACAATGAGCGGTTCATAAGTGACCGGTGCATGAATTTCCACCCCACGTAACGTGAGGTACGTAGTTCTGGAGGTCGTGCCCTGTGCACAAATCCATTGCAAATCTTTAAGTTTTAAAAGTATATTTATATAAGTTTAATATGTATATTATAGCAAAAGATTATTTAAACTAATAATAAAAATCATATATTTGTAACTAAAATAATGATAAATCATTGATAAATGTATTTTCTGGAAGTCGAGCGAATCCCATGTGACTTTAAAAGAAACAATTTGATTGGTTAAGAACCTTTGTATTCGAGAACTTGAAGGACCCACCCATTTTTTTCTTTCCTTCTAGATCATCTCAGAAGATAGACCTACTGTTTTCTGATCCTCTATTTTACCTTTTTTTGGTGTGTTTTTTTCCTAATTGAAAAATGGCAGCTGCAAATATTCCACAGCAAATCCCACCTGAAGAGGAAAAAGAAGAGCTGGAGGAACCACAGAAAAAAAGATATGAGAGTATTGTATGGGCATTTTTCTCAATTCCCGAAGGACAAAAAAAAGTCAATGCCTGAAAAGCTACCTGAACCAAATGGAAAAACATTCTGTCACGTTGTTCAGAAAAAAATATTGTTGTGGCACATCATTGATGCTAAAACACTTGCAAACAATTCATCCTCGACAACTTGTAAGGGAACAGCATCGACGAGATGAAGAAAAAGCGTCGAACTGAAGACAACAGTGGTCAACCAAGCACGTCATCTGGTTCTACTACATCTACCATTCCCAACATCCTTCCTGATTTTGCAAGGCTGGAGCAGCGTTGCGTAAAATGTGCCAAAACTCTGTGTTTTGGTGAACAATCGGTGGATGCCATCCTCTTTGCGGTTAGGATCCACCATTGTTAATTTTATTTTTTTTGTTTTTTCTAATGCAATGACATCCTAATTGCATAATTTGTTGATCATTTGTGCTGTTGGTTCTGCCTAGTTTTTTTTTTTTTTAAACACCAAAAGTAAAAAAAAAATTCAAAACAATATATAAAACAAAAAAGAAGAAAAAAATGGTTCTTGTCAGAATTGCCCACTTGGTTTAAAAAAGAAAAAAATGTAAGTGCTGGATGAATTGTGGTACGTGGAATATATTGAGCAGTGTACAGGTTATGTATACATGATTGAAGCAGTGTATGGGTAACGGCTGGGTGATTGCTAGAGTGCAGAACAAATGGCTGGGTGATTGTAGGTGTTCAGAGCCACTGCATGAGTGTTTGTGTGAGTAGAGAGGTAAACTTTACATGTTTGGAGGAGTTGAAATTCAAGTAAATTGTCCAATGCGTATTCAGCACAGCTAAGTGCAACAAACCACGTAGGGGTCCCTAAGTTCCTTAACATACATTTAAGTTCTCCGTGACGATGATACCAATATTCATTAGTACCACATTGACACGCCATCAAATTAATTAACTGAGATTCTGAATGATCATCTCTTTGTTGTACTTCGTCCATGAATTCCTTTGCAGAAACACATGTAAGATGAATTCCTGTTTTTAATATATGGTTCACTGTCTATGAACATCCAGACAAGTCACTTTCAAACAGAAGATGAAATATATATGGAATACATTGTCGAAATCTTAGATCTTCTGAGTACAAGCTTGTAGTACGATATTCTGAAGCTGGAATCTGCACGGGTCGTTCATCATATCGTCCACCTTTACCAGTGGGGAAGAGCTGTGGAAAACAACGGGCTTCTAAACTTCTTTCCCAAACACTCAAGAGTTCCCTCCACTTTTTTTCATTTGGAATAATTGAATAGTATTTCTAATCACTTATTTTGAATGTACAGGATGTATACTATAATATCATGTAAATTCCAAGATATACCCCTGTAGTCATGCAATCACCCAGGTGTTACCTAATACATAGCAAGTGAGTGGGTGATTTCATAAGTTCATGAGTACTATCTGGATGATTACAGAAATACTAAGATGCTGCCTGAGTAATTACAGGAGTGCAAAGGTAGTGACTAGGTGAGTTTAAAAGTACATGACTACCGGCTGAGTGATTGCATAAGTACAAAAAAGTGTGTGCGTGATTGAAAGAGTGAAAGGATAGTGTCTGGGTGATTGAAGCACTGTATAGCTAATGCATTGGTGATTGCATGAGTACAGGGGTAAAGTCTGGGGGATTACAGGAGTGCATAGATAACACCTGGGTGATTGCATGACTACAGAGATAATATCTGGGGATTGAGTGCACGGATAAGTGTATAAATACCACCTGAATGCATAGATGAGTCATTAAGTAGTGCCTAGGTGAATAGATGAGTACAACAGTATGGCGTGCATGACTCTATGACTGCAAGAGTAGTGTGTGGGTTATTACATGAGTGCATAGATACACTCTGTATGATTCCATATCTACAGGGGTAGTACATAACTAGTGCCTAGGTGATGGCATGACTGCAGGGGTAACGTCTGGGGGATTAAAGGAGTACATCGGTAACACCTGGGTGATTGCATGACTACATAGATAATATCTGGGGATTTTCATGACTACATAGGAAGTGACTGGGTGATTAATTGCAATTAATCAAGCCATTTCAAGAGGCTGGGTTTTAGGCTGTTCTATTGGCTCCAGCAAGGCTAAAAAAGGTTGTTAGAGGGTTTGTTAGATTTTTCACCTCAGAGATCAAGGCCAGAGAGTATCTGGAACAATCTCAGGGGGAGAAGAGAAAAGTATAGGAATTTGATTGTATGCATTCAGTTTTGAGTAGCACAGGGGGCATTTGCTCTTTTTAAAATAAAACAAAAGAGGAAAAACTTTAAATAGTATTCATAGTTTGGGGGGGTGGAGGTGCCGCGACGCTTTGCGCTTTCTCTATCACTCAGACCTGAGAGGTCTGGCTGCTTTCACAGGGTGGGGGGGATGCAGGGGACAAGGGAGGGGGGTAGGGGTGGTTTGGTTTTACTGGTGCTGGTTTGTGGTATCAGAGAGTAATATGGAAAATAATGTAGAAAACACCAAGATAATATATATAATGTCGATGACGAACATACACAGCTATTTTTTGTATGATGCAAACAATTTGCATATGAAGAGCTTGATAATTTTGGAGAGATGCGAATTAATGAACAATGGCTAAACTACGTATTGCAACTATAAATATTTGTGGTCTCAATGATGGGGCTAAAAGAAGAAGGATCCAAGAAGATCTTAAAGTTTTACATGCAGATCTGATCTGTCTTCAAGAGACCCATATATCCTGTAATGATCACAAGTTACTTGATAATTTAGGTTTTAACCTATTTGCATATACGACGCAGGATGTTAGGACTAAAGGGGTGGCAGTTTTGATAAAAAGTAAAAATGTCTTGGGTGAAAGAAAAATTGTTGATAAACATGGTAGATTAATAATTATGGAAGTCAGAGGAGGGTCTTGCTTGTTTACTCTGTGTTCAATTTACGCCCCTGTCCTGGATGATCCTTCGGTGTTGAACTTCTTAGCCACGGAGCTTCCTTCTTGGCCAGCGCCTTATATAATCTGTGGCGATCTCAATATTAACCTTCAAAGGGTATGTTAGATAAATCTGTGGGAGTAAGAAAGAATCGTAAACCCCAATCTTCTAAAGCACTTAAAAATCTGCTTAAAGATATAGGTTTACTCTATGTCTGGCCTAGTCTGAGGCGCTCAGAGCCTGGATATACCTACTTTTCTGCACCTCATCTTAAGTTTGCTAGGTTAGATTATTTTTTTGTGTCTCCATCTCTTGTGAAGGATGCCAAGATAGAGATATTTCCGAGGGTAATGTCTGATCACAATCCTTTGGTCTATGAATTTCCATTGTCAGGAGTAAGGAGCGTACAGAATAAATGGACTTTTGAGAGAGCATTACTCACTGACCAAGGCAGGATTAATGAGTTTTTTAGTCTTAATAAAGACAGTGCACCACCAGGAATGATTTCGGACGCATTTAAAGCTTCCCTGAGAGGGGAGACACTGCGTTATAGTTTGATTAAACAAAGAAAAAGCATAGAATAAATCAAAAGTTACTATCAGAAAATTGCCCTTTTGGAGACTAAATTAATTGAGCTGGGTAATAAAAGTGGGGATATCTCAAGTATCACAGATTTAATTATGGTAACTAAAGCTGCCTTGAGTGATTTTTATTTGGATAAAATGGCTGGCAAGTATTTTGCTAAAAAGCAACAATGCTATGAATATAGCGAGACAGTTGGCCGACTACTAGCTGTTAAGGTGAGACAACAGACAGCTTTAGGACATATTAAACAAATCAGGAAGCTTCAGGGAGATATAGTTACGGACCCTACAGAAATTAGGGAAGTTTTTAAAGAGTACTATGAGGTATTATATACAGCTGCAGCTATACCTGAAGAGACTGGGAGGACATATGAGATTGATTATTTACCTAAAACAAAGTTATCTCAAGAGGAAGCTCTATTCTTGGGCATTGAAATCTCTCAGGAGGAGCTCTATTCGGCTCTGCAAGCTCTTCCATCTGGTAAGGCCACCGGCATGGATAGTATACCATTGGAATTTTCTAAGACCTTTTTCAATTAGGTGGTCCTCGAGGTTTTGGAGTTATTTAAGAAGGTCAGAAATGGGGCAGTGTGTCACCGGCATCATGGAGGGTCGCCAATATTATTATCTTTGTAAAGAAGGGGAAGGACTCTCTGAACCTGGGCTCCTATAGACCTATCACATTGCTAAAAAGCGATACAAAATTATACTCGAAGATATTTGCATCTCACCTTAATAAGGTTATGCCGCAACTAGTGACAGCTTGGCAACATGGTTTTATTCAGGGGAGGGGGACGGACGATCATATCGGGCATCTCATCTCGCTATTTGATGCGGCAGATGTCTTAAAGAAACCTATAGCTGCTGCCTTCCTAGATGCTGAGAAGGCTTTTGACCGCGTGTCATGGAATTATCTCTGGAAGTGTTTGGAAGCTAATGGGTTAGGCTGAGGTTTTATCAGAGCCATTCAGGTATTATATACTAAACCTATAGCTCGCTTACAAATGATGGGTGGGGAGTCCGAGTTGTTTTCTATAGTAAGAGGAACTAGGCAAGGTTGTCCATCTTCTCCCTTTCTGTTCGCATTATACATAGATCCTTTTCTGCATCGTCTTGAGTCCTCTCCCAATATATTTCCAATTACGCTGTGTGGCTGGGTGATAAAAATGATGGCATATGCCGACGATGTAGCGATTATTACATCTGAACCCGATAGAGCGATGGCCGAAGTTGAAACACTGGCCAACCAATATGGCTCACTCTCAGGTTACCGGCTGAACAGAGCTAAAACTCAGATCTTAGCAAATAGATACACTACCTTCACTGATAGTACATTGGTCGAAGAGGCCACATATTTAGGTATACGTGTAAAAGCTAAGGTTGATGACATCATTGATATAAATCTCACCCCCATAATTGACAAAATCAAAAATGATATGTGTCGCTGGGATAATCTAAAATTATCAATAATTGGCAGATGCAATCTGATTAAAATGACCATTTTACCTAAATTATTATATATCTTTCGCACTATTCCGCTTGCAATTTCTAATGATTGGTTCAAACAGATCGAAAGGGAGGTATCCAGGTTTATATGGTCGTATAAGCGTACATGTAGATAAAATGCTTTCTTATCCCTTCCTAGGTAAAGAAGGGGTTTTGGATTACCTAATTTTAAATTCTACTATTTAGCAGCTTCTCTACAATATTATTGGCCTCTTAAAAGGGAGGAACCAATTGAATCTAATTACGTTCCATCAGTTTTTGAATACTTAATTGGCTTTCGGGCCAATGGCTGTCTCTTAAAAATATATGAACCTAACTATTACAAAAAGGCCCACTTCAAGACTTTAATAGCAGCATTTCGAAATTGGTCCAGAATTAGAAAAAAATCAGGGCTTGGCAGATATAATAGATATACACCATTGAGTGAAAATGAGCAGCTACCGGAGGCATTGTCAGATCGGCATTTGCAGGGATGGGATAAAGCAGGGGTCCGTAGGATAGGGGATCTTCTGACAGGGGAACATATTGCCTCTTTTGAAGAATTTAGGTCTAAATTTAATATTGATCATCAAGATTTTTTTAAGTTCTTACAAATAAGAGACTTTCTTTTTTAAAAAGCTGGTGGGGCAACAGGGTTTTCAGTTATACCATTGATGGAAGCCTTAATCTATACATCCGATCTTCCAATCTCTTCTCTCTATAGCTTATTGCTGGAGGATGCAACGGATGATCTCGAAAAGCATGCTTTGAAATGGCAGGCCAGGTTGGATGTCGTCGATTCATGCTTTCTGAAGTCTATAGATATGGGCAATTTGGTATTATGCACTGCCGATCTGCGGGCACAGCACTTTAAGACTCTGGTCGATCTTTATATTATGCCTGCAAAAATTGTTAAATGGGGCGGTACAGATGGTACCCATTGTTTTAGGTGCAAGGTCTATGATGCGGACGTAACTCACATTTTTGCAACCTGCCCCAGCTTGGAGCTATTAAGAAGAGAAATGTCCGTATTTTTGCGAATTGTTCTAAAAAAATAAACTCTTCTATCTCCTCAGCTTATATTACTTGGGGTAACGGCACAAGATAGCCATAATTGTGAGTTCCTATTTATAGCTATGTCAGTGCTTAGACTATGCATCACATCTGCATGGTTAGACCCTTCCCCTCCAACCTTTCTGCAATGGAAAGCCTGGCTGCTTCATATATTTAATCTTGAAAGAGCACTTTATGCACAAAAAGGCAGAAAGGGCAGAACAATAGGACTGAAGATCTGTAATCCATTAAAAGATTGGGTTAACGGAATGACTCAGGAGAGGCAATAGGCCTATTACGTTGCATTCTATGTATCTATTGCTGCCATTTGTTAAATGCCTGTTGTTAGCTTTTCCCTTTTCTTTTGCTGGTGTTTTTTCTTTTTTTTAAATTTCTTTTTGGTCTCTTTTTGATGATTACCTTGCTATGATTAAGAAACTGATGTTATGTGGATTTAAGCTGTATTAACTTTCAGTGATTTTGCTTTTGTTGTCAAAAATAAAATAAAAAAATATGAAGACAAAAAAAAGGAAGTGACTGGGTGATTTTATAAGTGCATGGGTACTTCTTGGGTGATTGCAGGACTACTGAGGTAGAGCCTGAGAAAATAAAGGAGTGCAAAAGTAGTGCCTGTGTGATTTTAAAACAGCATGACTACTAGCTGAGTGATTACATGAGTACAAGGGTAGTGCCTCCGTGATTGAAGAACTGCAACGTCAGTCCTTGGGTGATTAAATAAGTGCATGAGTAGTGCCTACATGATCAAAAGAGTGCATGGGTAATACCTTGGTGATTGCATGAGTGCATAGAAAGTGCATATATGATTGCATCAGTGCAGCAGTAATGCCTGAGTGATTACAACACTGCATATGTACTGTCTGCATCATTGGAAGACTACATGTTGAGTATTTGGGTATTTTTAAAACTGCACAAGAGTTTGGCCTAGCCAAATATGAAGCAGCAGACTATTACATGACTCAACTATAAGTCTCTCCATATTGTTACAAGCACACATACATATGTTTCTACATTATCAAATCATCATGAGATCTAAAACAAATCTGTATACAATATTTCTGGAATATAATGTCACTGGGTAATTGCGGTAAAAGATAAAAAGTGACTGGGTAATTGCATGAGTGCAGATATAGGCTTTGAGTGCACAAATAAGTGTATACATACCACCTGAAGGCATAGATGAGTCATAAAGTAGTGCCTGGGTGAATATCTGAGTGCAACAGTGCGACCTGCATGATTCTATGACTGCAAGAGTAGTGTGTGGGTTATTACATGAGCGCATAGATGCACCCTGCATGATTCCATAACTACAGGGGTAGTACATAACTAGTGCCTAGGTGATGGCATGACTACAGAGGTAATATCTGGTGGATTACTGGAGTACATAGCAAGTGCATGGGTGACTTTATAAGTTCATGAGTACCGCCTGAGTGATTAATGAACTACTAAGATACTGCCTGAGTGATTACAGGAGTGCAAAGGTAGTGACTGGGTGATTTTAAAAGTACCTGAGTACTGGCTGAGTGATTACATAAGTACAAAAAAAGTGCATACGTGATTGAAAGACTGCAAGGATAGTGTCTGGGTGATTGAAGCACTTTATAGCTAATACATTGGTGACCGCATGAGTACAGGGGTAACATCTGGAGTATTAAAGGAGTACATAGGTAACACCTGGGGGATTCCATGACTACAGGGGTAATATCTGGGAATTTACATGACTACATAGGTAGTGACTGGGTGATTTTAAAAGTGCACAAGTACTGGCTGAGTGATTACATAAGTACAAGAGTAGTGCCTGCATCATTGAAAGAGTGGAAAGATAGTGGCTGGCTGATTGAAATACTGTATACCTAATGCATTCGAGATTTCATGACTACAGGGGTAACATATATAAGTGTATGAGCAAGTAGAAACATATCTCAGTGACAACACCATGCACAGCTCAAAACTTCACTAGGTACACTTCAATTTTCAAACAGACACTGTTGCGGTATATGTGAAATATAACTTTCTTCACATCATGCAAATAACTATTATAAATGTAATCTCTACAAACACCTCAAACCTAATTTTCAGGATACTGCTTAACCATTCTACAACTACTTATAATATCACACCTACCCAAATACCAAGTAGGAACCCTTCACAAATCTTTAGTAAAACTCTCACCATAATACTAAAACCATACATGAATATGTCTGTACCATAACACTATCCAAACCTTAAAAATTCACAGAACAAACTTCCAATTTCAAGCAAACATCAAAAATGATGCAGCATACTTCAACTGTACCTCTCTAGATATTTTAAAAAAGAAGCCTTATTAATAACACCTTATGTCAGCATCTTTTAGACCACACTTTTGTGCTACATCTTCACCATTGTACCAGTACTCACAGTCTTCTGCCTACCACATAAAAAGCAACAACACCTCTTTGTTATACATCATGCACCTTCAAATGTATAAGACTTATGAAAATACGTATACAAGTAGAAACATACTTGAGACAGAAGTCCATGCACACCCTAAAACTTGACAGACTCCATCCTCAAATTTTAAACAACAACTAAAATTATGCGGTATACTACAAATGAACATATCTACACACTTAAAAAAACTACCATAATCACTAATCCATATTACAATATACACTTAATACCATACAGAATCTATTTCAAACAACATGTAACTACTATAAAACATACTACAATAAACATCTCTACATTTAATAATATATATATTATTATATATATATATATATCTCAAACATAAAAGTTCTTGATTATTTAACTTGAAAAAGAAAGCTAACACATAATACACCTCACAAATGTATAACTCACCTTCAAAATGGATTTGTAGAATATGAAATATCAGAAACTCTGAAATGATTTTCTTATGCACACAATAATGTAATGCACTGCTCTCAGCAAGGCAAAGCCAGTAATTGGAAAGTTTCCCTCTCTTTCTCCACACAAATTAATGTAAGTAACAAATCACATTGCTTCCTACATTAATTCAAATTGTAAAACCCATTTCTATTGGTTGAACATATTAACCCTTACCAACTGACTTTTAAAAGTGCCCAAACTGCTTCTGGAATTCTTGGGAGTCGCAACTCCACTGTGCACCAAAGCAATGGAGCCCTGAATCCATACGGGAGTTAAAATATATATTCCAAATAAAAATACCACTATTTTTTGAGAACACTCCACTTCTAAAGATACTACTGACTTGGGAAATCTTACTTTAATAAGATATCACTTATATATTAATTAGAATTTCACATTTTAAGTCCACAGTTAAGTTTCAACCCTTCCCCCATTCTGCTTAATGCCAGTTTCCATAGTAACAGTTCATGGAACATTCAACTGAACTCACAGGTCACAAATTCACCATATTTCCAAGTTCACCACACAATGTAACAAATGCAAACAGCAGGTGTGGTTGACATTTCCAAAATATAAGCTTATCCTATCTACTGTACCTTTTAAACATGTTTTACTAACCAATAAAAACATGCTTTTTAAATAGAGTAACATGCACCCTATTTTTTTAATGTACAATGTTCTTAAACAGCCAGTTAATTCTCTACTTTTTAAAAAACTGCATCTGGTCCACCATTTTACATACCTCTCATTCTATCAACTGACAACCACAGCTATGGACATCTTTATATTACTTCCAGACATACCTTCAAGATGCTTACAGTGTGGATTGTTGGACACAGCTATGTTTTCTGGTGCAAAAGGGATGCTGAACGTAGCGGTATTGAGAAAGACCTAGCTTTGCAAAATGTGGATATTAAATGGATTGCACAGAAAGGATTAAAATGGCACCAATTGATGCCTTTAGTTAAAACCTTTTTGCATCTCCATCCCCCTGACCTCATGATTGTGCACTGTGGTGGCAATGACCTAGGCAAATTGACTGGGGTAGGCCTTGAAATGCTGATGAAGGACACCTTTACTCAATTGATATTGCTTATACCTCAAACTGTCTTTGTATACTCTAACATATGCCAAAGACAGAAATGGAAATGGTCAAATCAATTCTGTCCACAGATTGAGAAAGCTAGAAAGAAAGTGAATAAAGCTGTTTCTGCTTACCTCAGAGGCCATAGGATGGTCTCCATATATAACAACAATCTACATTTTGATATGGATGACATCTACAGAAGTGATGGAGTACACTTCACAGATCAAGGAAACAGAGTCTTTCTCAACAATCTAAAGCTCTGCATCCACACTTACATGTAGCTACAACAAACTCACAATGAAAACAAGGGCTCTTTTTAGAGCCAGCCTATAAAATATTACGAATTGTATTTTTTCTTTACACATACATTTTTTTTTTTTTTTGTGGATTTGCGCATCCGACGCGAATCCACAAAACAAAAGTATAAATTCAATGTACTACAACACAACACACTTTTCAAGTTTAATTATTCATTTTTAATTTTTTATATTTTTATCAGCTATATCAAGTATAATCTTGTTATTAACTTCAACCATAGTACCTCTTTAAAACAAATTCACAAATACAACACTACCTTCTAAATTATATAGTACTTAATTATTTATTTAAGGTGAATTCGTGAATCCAAAGGAACGTTACACAGGGGGCCAAGCTGAAAGCCGCGTTGGAGGCGACTCCTGTTCCGAAACAAAAAAAAAAATGCCCTACTCCCATTATTTGGTATACACCCCAGGGGCCACATCCCCCAGGGCCTGCCACGATTTATTTTGCTTTAAAAAAGAGGGGAACTGCATGGCCCCCCTCCCGGGCCAATCCTGGCTCTGGGGGACTCCATCCCCCGGGGCCTAGCCATACATTGGAGACTGTGGGTGGAGACCCAATGCCCCCATGGTCCCTGCCGGCTCCCCGCCTCCTGCGGGAGCTGGCATTGCTTTTGGGCAAGGGAAGATACTAACATGCAGCTCCCCTTGCCCAAAAGCAATTCTTCTTTGCTTCGTTGAAGCTCACTTCAATGATGCAAAGCAGTGTTTGCTATGACAGGGCGGGAACCGTGCTCCCGCCCTGTCATAGCAAACGTCAATGTCACGGGGGTGGGCACCCTGAGACATTGCAGGAGCCGGCCCTGGGGGGTGGTGGTCCCCAGGACCATGAAGGGCTCCAGGGAGGGGTCCGCACAGCCCCCTCCCAATATTTGTAAAGCCCCAAGGAGGTGGTGGTCCCCGGGGCCCGGAGGTCTGCAACACGGACCCCCGCATCCCAAGAACTGTATGCCCCAGGGAAGTGGTAGTCCCCAGGGCGTGTGGGGATGCTCGAACCCCCCCACACATTTTCTTTTTTAAAACAGAGCCCCAGGGAGGTGGTGGTCCCTGGGGCCTGGGGGTCCATAACGGACCCCCGCATCCCAAAAACTGTATGCCCCGGGGAGGTGGTGGCCCCCAGGGCATAGGGGGGCTCGAACCCCCACACATTATTTTTTTTAAACAGAGCCCCGGGTAGTTGGTGGTCCCCGGGGCTGAGGGGGGCCATGTGCCCCCACGTAAAATTGTCTAATCCCCAGGGAGGTGGTGTTCTCTGGGTTCTGTGGGGGGGCTCAAGCCCCCCAGACACATTATATTTTTTTAAAAACAGTCATCAGTGATGTCATGAGTGATGTGACTGACCATGTCATGAGTGATCTAATATGTGATGTCATCATCAGTGCATTGCGGGGGCATGAGTTATAGTTAGCTCAGCTAACTATAATGGCTGAATTTCTCTGGTTTTGTACAAGTCAAATGTCCAACTAACTACAACGTTCCTGAAACCTGTGGTTTTTCAGTGAATTTCAAAGGTTTTTTAAATGCTAATTTCTAACTATAATGTCCCTGAAACCTATGGTTTTTTGCTGAATTTCAAAGGTATTTTAAATGCTGATTTCTAACTATAACGTCCCTGAAACCTATGTTTTTTTCAGCGAATTTCAAAGGTTTTTCAAATGCAAATTTCTAGCTATAATGTCCAAAAAAGCTTTTTCTAAATTTTCAAACTTTTATAAAAATAATGTTATGTTTTCTCCTTTCTGAAATAATGTGCATTTACATTTAATATTTTTTTCTAAAGAGGATGTGCATACCGATCGTGTAGTGGGTGTGCGAATCCAAGAATTTTGCCGCCATGTTGGTTAAGTCGTGTACGATACGCGTACGGTATGGTATGCAATGGGTGCGCGGTTCTCGGTCCTGCTCAACGTCACTTACGTATTTCCATGGGTCGGGCCAGGTGCTTGAATCCACCGTAAAATATTTTGATTAAAAAGTATGTGTATATCACTTTATTATATATATTATACCAAGAGATTATTTTACATAATTGTAAATATCATATATTTGTAACTGGAATAAAGATATATTATTGTTAAATATAGTTTTCAGGAATCGCTTGCGCACCCAGTGCGCGAATCCCATGTGACTTCAAAAGAAAGCATTTAATTGGTTAAGAAACTTTTGATTCTAGAACTTGCAGGCCCCCACCCAATGTTTTCATTCTTTCAACTGCATCTACAGAGACCCAGCTCTTGTGTTTTTCTCTTCTTTTCTGGATTTTTTTGGTGTTTTTTACACATCAAGATATAATGGCTTCTTCAAATCCTGCGCAACAGCTTCTTCCAGAAGAAGAAGAAGAGTTGGAAGAACCTATCAAACAAAGGAGAGGGTGCTATGTGCCTAAAAGTTAACACTTATAAATTAAAGTTTCAGTGAGTTACATGCACACTTACAGTCCCATACATACATACTTCTCAGATGGCAGACTGCTGTACTCAAGTGCCACAATGATCTTGCAGACTATTTCGATGCTGAAACACCTCCAACCTATGCATCCACTGCGTCTTCAAGAGAAAAACAGCGTCAAGACCAACTAAGACAGACAACTCAGGACGAAGTTGCAGGGCCAAGCACATTATCTGGTTCTTCCACTTCTGCCACACCTCATATTATATCTGAATTTGCTGGAGAGGAGCAACTGTGTCAAGTTGGCATGCAATGAATACATATGGGAGTTGCAGTATGAGTTAGAAATTGGATGCACGTCTGAGCGTATCCATGGTGCATCGGCGCAAAAAAGTTCTTTGCTATGGTGATTCTGTCCCTTCGTGCTGTTCCTGCATCCATGGCTGGGGGGTTTTCACCACTCATCAGCCAGGATAACTTGACTTCAGTGTCATGGAGAGCATGGGACCCACGTCTGGACATACCCGTCCCACTCGGGGAGACAAATGCAAAAACAACTGATGGACAGAATGCAGAACAATGTCATACGTTCACCCAAGTACAGAGATCTGGGCCTAAATCCATTGTTTCTTTTGCTCCCCATGCCTTTCAAGTTGGAACCCAGCCATATGCAAATCAGTCTTGACCCTGCACCCAATGGGAACAGTCCAGCCCGAACTGCCAGGCCAGGTCCTCCCTGGACTGAAACAAGCATCTTAGGACTGGTTTCAGGGTAACACCCCTCATCATCCAGGATAGCTTCACTCCAGTGGCATAGAGAGTACGGGAACCACGTCTGGGCATACCCGTCCCACTCGTGGTGACAAATGCAGACACACAACTGATGGACAGAATGCAGAAGAATGTCAAACATTCACCCCATGTTAGACCTGGCACCATTGGCGTGGGTCTCCCTTCCATTTTTTGCTGTTGCCTCATGTGTTTTTGCTGGTTATAGATGCTTTTGGCACTGTGCCCCTGCTGTTCAGGGCCGCAGTGCAAGTGCTCCCTATGGTAAATTGATGTATGGATTAGTGACTCCATGATTGGCTTGATTGGTTTACTTGTCAGACCCTAGTACAGTGCACTGCGTGTGCCCAGGGCTTGTATCCAATGCTGCTGGTGGGCTTGCAGCACTGATTATGCCACCCACTGGAGCAGCTTGTAAAGTGTGCATCAAGTCTGCCATTGCAGAGCCTGTGAGCAGTCTGGTACTGCCATGTTGACTGGGCAATTGCACCCACTTGCCAGTCCCTAAACCTTCCCTTTTATACATATTAGTCACCCCTATGGTAGGCCCAAAGTCATGGTGCATTGTAGGTAAAAGGTAGGACATGCCCTGATGTGTGTGGCATGTCCTAATAGTGAATTACAGCCATTTTCGTTCTTCACTATTGCAAGGCTACCTGTTCTCCATAGGCCAGAATGGGCAGTTTGATTATTACATTTTATAATCCTAACTGACTCAGGGAACATGGTAGAAATTCAAGTTTAGTATGCCTGAACTCAGAATGATAAAATACATCTTCTAGTAAAGTTGGTTTTAACATTCTGTGTTTGAAAATGCCCCTTTTAGAAAGTAGGCATTTTCTTGTCTAACCATCCAAACCTGCCTCTGCTGTGTCTGGAGTCTGGAGTTTGAGTGACAGGGGTTGGGGGATTCCAGGAGACAGGGTGAGTCAGCACAAGGCTGAATAGAGAGATCTGCATCTAGATGGGTGGGAGGGGTTGCACCTGGGACATGAATAGGGTTGGGCCTTCCCTCCACAATGCTGGCTCCACCTCCTGTGGTGTGTCTGATGTCCCTGCCCTGCACTATGAAAGGAAAGTAGGAGACCTGTCAATAAAGTGCTCCAGGACTGACCAGAACTGCTTTGGACTAAGTAAAGGCCTCTCTGCCTTCAGAGAACAAAGAGAAAAGGAGTATAAATATTGGGACCCAGACCCAAGAACTTTAGATCAATTCTGGGAATCAAGACAAACCTTTGCTGAGGAGAAGAACCAGGAAGCTGAAGGAGGAGACTACCCCAGTGCTGTGTGTTTGGGGGTTGGCCTGCAGTGGCCGCTTCATTACCAAAGAGAGGAGAAAAGGACTGAGTGGGCTTTCTATCAACTTGAAGAAGAATCTCCAAGGGCTTGAACTAGGGCTTGCCTCCTGCCTGAAGTCTCAGGGATACAAGACTTCACCAAACAGCTCCCCCCTAAATTTCCTTGCTGGGAATTGAAGTGCCTACTGTTGTGCTGGACCTTCTGAGAGACTGGGAGCTGGAAGCGCGACGCAACAACGAGAAGCATGTCGCCGCCACAGCCGCTGTCATTGCATCGCCGAGGAAGCGAGCCGCCGCTGTCATCATCGCACCACCGAAGCGCGGCGTATCGCCGGAGAAGCGGGACGCTGCCACAGAGGTCTTCGTCGCATCACCGGAGAAGCGCGTCTCAGGGCCTGTCACGGCTCCAAAGATCATCGAGTCGCCACACGGCCGTCGGGCATGCACTCATCACACCAACATTGTCGCATCACAAACAAGACGCCATTTTGTCACATCGCACCAGAGAAGAGTATCGCATCGAGGTGCCAGCGTGTCGCATCGTACCGGAGAGCAGTAAGAAACCGACGCATTAACTCCCCACACAGTAAGGAAGCGAGCATCAAGTCCCCTGCGCAGCAGTAAAAAAGTAATGCATCCACTCCCCTGCGTGTAAGGAACCGAAACATCACTTCCCTGCAACCCTTTTGCTTTCTTTGAGCTACGCATCTAAGGTACATTGAGAGTAAAGTGTCACATTAACAACTTGAGAGAACTGAGCTATTTTATAACATTTGAGAGACTATTTTCGAGTACGGTATTGTGGATTTTTGTTGTTTGGTCTTGTGTTAAGTCTATATAAAAATACTTATTTTTATAATACAACCTCTGTGGTGTCCATTTGTAGTGTTGTCACTGTATTACTGTATGTGTTCACAAATGCTTTACACACTGCCTCTGAGATAAGCCTGCCTGCTCATGCCAAGCTACCAAGGGGGTGAGCAGGGGTTATTTTAGAAGTGTAGCCCCTTACTCTGACTAGACTCAAGGGTCCCTATTTGTCACAGGTACCTACCTATGCCAACTAGAGATGCCCAAATCTAACATTGGTTGTCAGCGGTGAAGACTTGGATTTGTATTTGTGAGTCATATACAGTGATTGGTGTACACTACTAGTGAGTGCAGACCATAATGCAGCCACATACTTTGAGAGAATTTTCCCTGGGAACTTCTTTTTTATTTTTGATTCCTGAGAATTGCCAGTCTTTTTGCTACCATGAGCAAGTCAGCATCCGTAGTATCTGTAGACATTGTGTTGGAAGAAGAGAGAATTGATACTTACACTGTGCCTTATCTCAAAGCTTTGTGCAAGAAATTTAAAATCTCTGTGAAAGGCCTTACCAAGAAGGAGGAAATCCAAAAGGCGCTGAGGGCCTGGGTGGAATCTAGGAATGCCCTTGAGCATCCTGAGGAGCCAGCAGTGGAGGCAGAGGATTTAAATGGGCAGCTTGAGTGGCCAGTGGGCCTAGCTGGAGGGAAAGCACCTTCAGGGGCGGGCCGCAGTGTTTCTTCCAAAGGATTGTCCCGAGGAGAGCTGGAGGACATAGCAAAGGAGAGGATGCATAAGTTGGAGCTGGCTAGGCTCAAAATGAATGGTCAGAAGGACATAGAGAGCAATAAAATAGGGTTTGAGATGGAATTAGAAATGAAGAAGTTATCCTTAGAGGAAGAGAGGATGCATTTTGAGCATGTGAGAGGATTGAGGGAATTGGAACTCAAGGCCAAAAGTTTAGAGGTTCCTCACTCTGGTGGCAGCATACCGCCAGTGCAGGTAGAAGCAAGAGCTTACATCCCCAAAGATGTAGTTAAAGATTTCCACAAGAATGAGGATATTGGTGAGTGGTTTAGGGCTTATGAAGCTGCAATGTTGGCCCACCGGGTCCCTGAGAAGGATTGGGGAGCAGGGTTGTGGGGCTGCTTTGTTAGTGATGGGAGGGACACTTTGTTGAATTTGCCTACAGAGGAGCAGATGAACTATATCCACATGAAGGGAGCCCTAATGTCCAGATTTGGTTTGACCCCAGAGTTATACAGACAAAGGTTTAGAAATTGCAGGAAACTGGAGTCTACCACTTGGGTGTAATATGTGTCTTTCTTTTGCAGAGCATTGGATGGTTGGGTGAAGGATGGCAAAGTGGATAAGTTTGAAGCACTCTATGATTTTTTAGCATGGGAGCACTTGTCTAATAACTGTTTTCCAGAGCTATGCCAGCATCTTATTAATAGCAAGCTAACTAACCCTAGGAAGCTTGCTGAGGAGGCGGACCACTGGGTGAGCACCTGGGTCCAGAAGGGTCATGTGGGAGACTTCGCCAACGGTGGGCAGGGTCTCCAGCAGAAGAGTGGGGGGGACAAGGGTAAACAGAGGGAGTTCCAGAAAGGGCCCCAAAGTAATCCCCAAGGGAACCAAGGGAAAGGTTCCCAGCCTCCCCCTGAGAAGAAGGCAGTGGCCCCGACAGATAAGCCTGTTCACAAGGGGCCCAAGACCTGTTTTAAGTGTGGTCAGGTAGGCCACTGTTCTTATGACGCGCACCACCCCTGCAGTTGGGTAGTGTAGCCCTGGAGGAAAAGATGGGTGCCCAAGGTGGGTGGGGTCCTGCAGAGATGTTCCTTGTCTCTTTAGTAGACTGTGATGTGGTCCCCAGGACCCAGCTGCCTGATACCACTAAGAAATACAGGCAGTGGGTGACCATAAATGGCAAGAGGGTGGAAGCTCTCAGAGACACCGGAGCCAGTGTGACAGCTGTCAGTTGTCGGCTGGTGTCTGAAGAGCAGGTAGTCCCAAATGCATTTTACCTAGTTGTTGCCACTGACAACACAGAGAGCCACTGCAAGGTGGCACATGTTCCATTTGAGTGGGGGGGTCTCAGGGACTCTTCAAGTAGCTGTGAGGCCAGCCATGCCTGTTGAATGTCTCTTAGGTAATGATCTGGAGAGCTCCCCTTGGGCTAAGGTGGAGCGGAGAGCTCATTAAGAGATGTTGGGTTTGCCTGAGTGGGCCTGCGTGACCACTTGGTCTATGGCAGCCAGTAAGGGTGTTCAAGAGGACCTGGAGCCTGAGAAAATGGCCCAGGTGCCTGCCCTAAAGAGAAGAGGTAGGGGCCGCAGGAAATCGGCCCCTGAGATTCCCATGGCCCAGGAGGAGGCGGACCCTGAGGGGGATGCCCCGGAGCCTACCGGGGAAGAGATTGCTGAACTGGGAGACCTGCCTGAGCTGACCCATTAGCAGCAGGAAGGAGGTCCCTCCAGGGAGGAGTTCTGTGAGGAGCAGAACAAGTGCCCTTCTCTAGTGGGTTTGCGGCAATAGGCTGCAAACCAGGCAGCAGGTGATCAGTCTGGATCACATTAGATCTACAGGGAGAATGGTCTCCTGTATAGTGAGCCTAAGGTTGCTGAGCATGGGTCAGCCCGTGTGCTGGTGGTACCCCAGCGCTTCAGAGCCTTCCTACTGGGGCTGGCTCATGATGTGTCTTCAGCAGGACATTTGGGGCAGGACAAGACCTTTGAAAGGCTTGTCACCCCCTTTTATTGGCCCCAAATGCGCAAGAGTTCAGACACTCATTGCAGGACCTGTCAGACTTGCCAGGCAAGTGGAAAGAGTGGGATGAAACACAAGGCTCCTCTCAGCCATTTCCTGTGGTCAGCACCCCCTTTGAGAGGGTGGTCATTGACATTGTAGGGCCTCTAGATCCCAAGACAGCCATGGGCAACAGGTTCATCCTGGTCTTGGTTGACCATGCCACCCGGTACCTGGAAGCCATACCACTGAGGACATTGACAGCCCCCGTGGTGGGACGAGCACTGATGGTTATTTTCTCATGAGTAGGATTCCCTAGAGAGGTGGTGTTTGACCACGGTACCAACTTAATTTCTAAGTATATGAAGTCCCTGTGGCAGGAGTGTGGTGTAACATACAAGTTCACCACTCCTTACCACTCCCAAGGAAATGGGTGTGTTGAAAGGTTCAACCAAACCCTAAAAGGCATGATAATAGGTCTTGAGGAGCCTATGAGGCGTAAGTGGGACGTCCTCTTACCATGCCTTCTCTTTGCATACCGCGAGGTGCCACAGAAATCTCCAGGGTTCAGTCCCTTTGAGCTTCTCTATGGACACCCAGTGAGAGGACCTTTGAGGACCTTTGAGTTTGGTCAAGGAAAGCTGGGAGCAATCTCCCAGGAAACCTCTCCAGGAAATATATGGCTACATGCTGGCCTTCAGGAACCAAACTCGGCGTTTCAGAAAACTCGTTGAGGCGAATCTGGAAGCCAGCCAGGAGGAGATGAAGCGGTGGTACGACCAGAATGCCACTCTGGCAGAGTTTCAGCCTGGTCAGAGAGTGTGAGTCATGGCCCCAGTGGAGCCCTGTGCGCTCCAGGATAAGTGGACCGGACCATTTGAGGAGGTGGAGCGCAAGAGTCCGGTTACCTACTTGGTGGACTTGCGGTCTCCCAGGAACCCCTTGCAGGTCCTGCATGTCAACCGCCTGAAGTCCCACTTAGAGGGGTCCGAAGTGGGCATGCTCCTAGCAACAGATGCTGGAATGGAGGAGGAGACTGAGCCTCTTTCTGACCTCCTGTCTGCAACAGAGCAAGATGGGTCAGTGGATGGAGTAAACCTCTCTTCCACCCTGACCCCTGAGCAACAGAATGACTGTCACCAGTTGCTGGGACAGTTTTCTGACCTCTTCTCCCTGATTCCCAGTGTCACTGATTGGTGCGTCCATGATGTAGACAGGGACAGTCCTCCTGTCAAGCACAAAACTTACAGGGTGACTGACAGGGTGAGAGCTTGCATCAAGGAGGAGGTCTCCAAGATGGTTGCGTTGGGGGTGATTGAGTCCTCTAACAGTCCTTGGGCCAGCCCAGTGGTCTTGGTCCCAAAGGCTGCCGCACCGGGTGTCATGCCAGAACTGCGGTTCTGTGTGGACTACCAAGAGCTCAATTCAGTCACCAGGACTGACGCGCACCCCATCCCCAGAGCTGATGAGCTCATTGACCGGTTAGGGGCTGCCCGGTACCTCAGCACATTTGACTTAACGTCTGGGTACTGGCAGATCCCCTTGGGGCAAGAAAGAGGTCAGCATTCTCCACACCAGATGGGCACTAACAATTCCAGGTTATACCCTTTGGGATAAAGAATGCCCCTGCCACCTTTCAGAGGTTGGTCGACCAGGTGTTGGTTGGACTGGATGAGTTCAGTGCCACCTATCTGGATGACATTGCATTGTTCAGCGCCAGTTGGGAAGAACATCTGCGCCACCTCTGGGAAGTGTTGATGGAGCTGCGGAGAGCAGGCCTCATGATCAAGGCGAGTAATTGCCAGAACGGGCAGGGTTCCGTGGTGTACTTGGGACACCAGGTTGGGAGAGGCCAGGTGGCACCCCTACAGCCCAAGATTGAAACCATCTTGGCTTGGGAACCCCCCAAGACCCAGACAGAGGTGAGAGCCTTTTTAGGAATCACCGGGTATTACAGGAGGTTTGTCAAGGGGTATGGCAGCATTGTTGCTCCCTTGACAGAGCTGACTTCCAGGAAGCAGCCCAAGAGAGTGATTTGGACACCTGTCAGAGAGCTTCTGATGCCCTGAAGACTGCCATGTGCACGGCACCTGTGCTCCTGGCACCCAACTTCTCAAAAGAGTTTATTGTGCAAACAGACGCTTCAGAGCATGGTGTGGGAGCTGTTCTATCACAGATTAATGAAGAGGGCCTAGATCAACCTGTAGCCTTCATCAGTAGGAAGTTACTTCCATGGGAACAGAGGTGGAGTGCAATTGAGTGTGAGGCATTTGCTGTTGTCTGGGCACTGAAGAAGTTGAGGCCATACTTGTTTGGGACTCACTTCCGGGTTCAGACAGACCACAGGCCCCTCAGATGGTTGATGCAGATGAGGGGTGAGAATCCAAAGCTGGTGAGGTGGTCCATTTCCCTACAGGGGATGGATTTCACAGTGGAACACCGTCCTGGTACAGAACACACCATGCTGATGGTCTGTCCAGGTTTTTCCGCCTTAGTGATGTGAACTCCCAGGAGGTAGGGTAGTTCTCCCCACATTTCAGCTGGAGGGGACACGTGTTAGACCTGGCACCATTAGAGTGGGTACCCCTTCAATGTTTTGCTGTTGCCTCATGTGTTTTTGTTGGTTATAGATGCTTTGGGCACTGTGCCACTGCTGTTCAGTGCCACAGTGCAAGTGCTCCCTATGGTTATGTTATGTTAGCGAAGCTTATAAAGCGCACTTCTACCCATGGGTGTCCTGGTGCTACACACTGACACACTGGAAGCGGGGTGCCTAAACCATGAATAACCAAGTCTTCAGCCCCATTCTGATGGAAAGGAGCTCTGAGGCCTTCCTAAGGTGTACTGGCAGGCTGTTCCAGGCTTTCGTCGCCCCATAGGAGAAACTTTTGCCTCCCCAACTGGCCTTCTTTATCCGGGGAATGGCTACTAGTCCTCCTTCGGTGGAACGCAGCTCTCTGCCCGGAACATACCATTCAAAGCACTTAGTCAGAAAATCCGGGCCAGTGCCACTCAGTGCCTTAAAAGCCATGCACAGTGGCTTGAATTGTGCTCATTTTGTGACCAGTAGCCAGTGCAATTGCCGGAGATCATCTCAAGCAGAGGCAAACCTCGGTATCCCAATTAGCAGTCTTGCCGCTGCATTTTTTACTGTCTGTAGTCTGACCAGATTTTTTTTTTCAAGTTAAGGTACAGACTATTGCAGTAATCGAGGCGGGACAAAATGAGGGCTGGGACAGCTGTCCTGAAACCTTCTGCTGGAAGGAGAAATGTAATTTTTCTCAGAGTCCTAAGGAGGTAGAAGCAGGTAGATACCATTCCGCTGACCTGGTCCCCAAAATCGAGTTTATGATCCAGGATCAACCCCAAGTTTTTGGCTTTGTCTACAGGAGCTGGAAGTTTGCCCATACCCTCCGGCCACATATCAGGAGGCCAGATGTGTGGATTGTTCCCAAATATAATTACCTCGGTCTTGCCTGCATTCAATTTCAGGCAATTAGATGCCATCCAGCCAGAGATTCCGTTCAGACAGTCATGACATCTTGTGCCCATCATGTCTTTAGTCCCTCGTTGAATGGACAACACAATTTGTGTGTCATCTGCATAAGATGTTAATTGCAGCCCGAGGGACCTTATCAGTGCCACCAACGGACTGACATAGACATTAAAGAGCGTTGGGCTCAAGGAGGAACCCTGCGGCACCCCAAATGGGAGGGTAAACGGCTTGGATTTGTCCTGCCCCATCTCAACTGTTTGGACTCTGTCTGCCAAGAAAGATTTCAGAAGGTGCCAGGCCCTCCCTTCCACCCCTGCATTCGACAAACGGTCCATCAGCACATGGTGATGGACCGTATTGAAGACCGCGGACAGATCCAACAGGATCAGGACGGCTACACCTCCCTGTCCAACTGCTGCTCTAACCTCCTCAGTGGCCTTGATCAGAGCCATCTCCGTGCTATGCCCTGCACAAAACCCAAACTGCGTGGGGTCAAGCGCATTAGTGCTTTGAAAGAAAGCGCTGAGGTGCCTGTTAATGGCTTTCTCCAGCAACTTGGCCGGCA
This sequence comes from Triturus cristatus, assembly GCF_964204655.1. NCBI lineage: Eukaryota > Metazoa > Chordata > Amphibia > Caudata > Salamandridae > Triturus > Triturus cristatus. Next base: position 516,098,074 of record NC_140595.1, on the reverse strand, counting down.
GCGGGAGACGAGATATGGGTCTATAGTTATTGGGATCCTCTTTATCCAATTTTTTTTTTTTATTAGAGGTAGTATAGAGGCGGAATTCCAAGGCCTAGGGTATTCGCCCACGTCTATGATGGTATTAAACAAGGGTGTAAGGATGGAAGCCACGACCTCAGGAATGTTTTTAAGTACCGCAGCTGGGCAGGGGTCCATTGGTGACCCGGACCGCAATGTCTGCAGCAGGTTTGTAACCTCTGAGACCTGAATCGGATTAAAACCCACCAATCTGTCAGACACCAGCATCACCCCTGAGACACGGCTGGCTGCCGCCTCTCCTGTCTCCCCTTGACCCTTGACCCTTAGAAAAGGAAGAATAGATAGCCTCCACCTTATTCTGGAAGAAAGAGGCAAGCGATTCACAAAGGGCAGGGCTACTATGTGAAGTGGGTTTGGTAGGTTTAGTCAGATTGGCGATGGTGCTAAAGAGTTCTTTGGAGGATGCATTGGCATCCTTTATCTGCTTCGCAAAATACACTTTCTGGGTCTCTAGGATTAATTTCTTGTAGCTGCTTAGGCTTTCTTTATATTTTTCTCTATTATTAATGCTGTACCCTTTCCTCCAGGCCCTTTTAAGCCTTTTGCACTCAGTTTTATGCTCTTGCAGTTTCACTGAGAACCACAGTGCTGAGGGCTGGGCTCTCCTGGGGGTAATAAGCTTACTTGGCGCAAATTTGTCACATGCGTTCTTAATCCACCCAGAGTACAGGTCCGCTGCTGTGACAACATTTGCTGGAAAAGTTGGCGTATTCAAAGACAGAAAATTCCCCATCTCCGTACTGTCTATGTTTTTCCAGGCCCGGATGGAGATTCTCTCCCTGGGCTTGTGATTAGACGGATTTAGCGGGTTTTGATGGAGCATAAAGATAATGGCCATGTGGTTCGACCAAGGGATCTGCACAGTTTTAGATATGGCCAGATCATTATCATTAGAGAAAATGCCATCCAAGGTGCGTACCGCAACATGTGAGGGACCAACTACACGTCGTTCTAAGCCCCCTCCACTCATGATTTTCATCAGTCTCAAATTGTCTGGATCTAGTACATTCTCTAGGTGAAAATTAAAGTCTCCCATGACCGTAAAGGACTTCGACCAAATCCGCTCCTCTAAAAGAGCTCCAAACGAGTCCAAAAATGTACTGTTAAATTGATGTATGGATTAGTGACTCCATGATTGGCTTGATTGGTTTACTTGTCAGACCCTAGTGGAGTGCACTGCGTGTGCCCAGGGCTTGTAACCAATGCTGCTGGTTGTGCCACTGATTGGGCCACCCACCGGAACAGCTTGTAAAGTGTGTCTCAGGTCTGCCATTGCAGAGCCTGTGTGAAGTCTGGTACTGCCATGCTGACTGGGCAAGTGCACCCACTTGCCAGTTTCTAAACATTCCCTTTTATACATATTAGTCACCCCTATGGTAGGCCCAAGGGCAGGGTGCATTGTAGGTAAAAGGTAGAACATGCCCTGATGTGTGTGGCATGTCCTAATAGTGAATTACAGCCATTTTTGTTTTTCACTATTGCAAGGCTACCTGTTCTCCATAGGCCAGAATGGGCAGTTTGATTATTACATTTTATAATCCTAACTGACTCAGGGAACATGGTAGAAATTCTAGTTTAGTATGCCTGAACTCAGATTGATAAAAAACATCTTTTAGTGAAGTTGGTTTTAAGATTCTGTTGCACTCTACACTGTCGCACTGTGCAAAGTGGGAATCATTTCCCGCCAATATATTCAAATAATCCAGTTACTCCAATGTAAACTCTTATAACTGTAGCCTTTTTGTTGCTAATATTACATCCATTCACTATTTCTCTTCATCACAACGGAGACAGCATGATTGAATCTGCAATCTTTACTGAATTCTTCCAATACCAACTGCTCTGCCACTCCAGGCTTTTAACAATGGTACGTACAGATCAATCACGGATTGAAGTTGACACAGTGTGTAACTATCCAATGCATTTCGAGCCCTCTTGGCTCTTCGTCAGGGATTGCTAGAACAAATACAATGAACAGCTTAGCCACGCATTTCATTATAAACAATATTAAATATTAAAGGGCCCAACATCAATTGTGAAAACACATAGCCACCTCCGTGTACCAAACCCTAGTCAAACATAATTTAAATGCAACTATTTTCTGCCCCTACACCACCCAAACCTGTGATTACCCTAAAAACACTGTGAACATAAGAGAAACCCCATAATGAGCATTCCACAAAAGACCCAATGCCCCACTCGTAAATCTACCTTATCCTCCTACCCCTTCTCTTTCCAACTCGCTTTCCCTCCGCCTCCATGTCTCTCACTTTTACCTTTTGTTAACTAACGTTCACCATCAGCACTCTGGTCTCCTCATGCTGTTCACCATGAATGCACTGCTTCCTCCCTCTTCCTGGCCATTAGTTCAAATTATCAGCTGCACTCACTCTCGCTCTTATGTCTTCGCGCTGTATGTTCCCAAACGAGCACCACATGACTATTTTCCCCAGCAACTGCATTCAATTTCCTCCGCTGTTCTGCCGAGAGACTCTCACTCCCATAATTCACCACCATCCCCCTCACACAAAATGACCCATTACTCTTCTCCACTGAATCTTTTGCTTATAGATGTGTCAATCTAATTCATAATTAAATACCCTAACCAAAATCACCCCTTCCCACAAACTATGTTACACAAAATCATTGCTGTATCTAATCTGAATACATTAAATGAACACAATGTTAAAAAATCTATGTTGAAAAATTCAATGCAATAAGAAACTACATTTCCTGAAAAACACATACAATAAATTATGCTTTAAATAACTAAATCCTCTACTTGTGAATGACAAATAATAAAAATGAAAATTACGTTTGACTAGGGTTTGGTACACGGAGGTGATTATGTGTTTTCACAACTGATGTTGGGCCCTTTAATATTTAATATTGTTTATAATGAAATGCGTGGCTAAGCTGTTCATTGTATTTGTTCTAGCAATCCCTGACGAAGAGCCAAGAGGGCTCGAAATGCATTGGATATTTACACACTGTGTCAACTTCAATCCGTGATTGATCTGTACGTACCATTGTTAAAAGCCTGGAGTGGCAAGCAGTTGGTATTGGAAGAGTTCAATAAAGATTGCAGATTCAATCATGCTGTCTCCGTTGTGATGAAGAGAAATAGTGAATGGATGTAATATTGGACAACAAAAAGGCTACGGTTATAAGAGTTTACATTGGAGTACCTGGATTATTTGAATATATTGGCGGGAAATGATTCCCACTTTGCGCAGTGTGACAGTGTAGAGTGCGAGAGGAGTGCTCTTTTGGAATACGTTTGTATTGACTGTGGTTCGGGCCGATCCACGGACACTGGTCGCACGCATCTACATAGACGTTTTTGAAGCATGGAGTCAAATGAAAGGGAAGGAGTGCATGCTCTACCATATTTTCTTACTTTTAGAAAGTAGGCATTTTCTTGTCTAACCATCCAAACCTGCCTCTGCTAGGCTGTGTATTTCTTGTCTGGAGTTTGAGTGACAGGGCCTGGGGGATTCCAGGAGACAGGGTGAGTCAGCACAAGGCTGAATGGAGAGATCTGCATCTAGATGGGTGGGAGGGGTTGCACCTGGGACCTGAATAGGGCTGGACCTTCCCTCCACAATGCTGGCTCCACCTCCTGTGGTGTGTCTGATGTCCCTGCCCTGCACTGTGAAAGGAAAGTAAGAGAAATGTCAACAAAGTGCTCCAGGACTGACCAGAACTGGTTTGGACTAGGAAAAGGCCTCTCTGCCTTCAGAGAACAAAGATAAAAGGAGTATAAATATTGGGACCCAGACCCAAGAACTTTAGATCACTTCTGGGAATCAAGACGAACCTTTGCTGAGGAGAAGAACCAGGAAGCTGAAGGAGGAGACTACCCCTGTAATGTGTGTTTGGGGGTTAGCCTGCAGTGGTTGCTTCATTACCAAAGAGAGGAGAAAAGGACTGAGTGTGCTTTCTATCAACTTGAAGAAGAATCTCCAAGGGCTTGAACTAGAGCTTGCTTCCTGCCTGAAGTCTCAGGGATACAAGACTTCACCAACCAGCTCCCCCCTGAATTCCCTTGCTGGGAATTGAAGTGCCTACTGTTGTGCTGGGCCTTCTGAGAGACTGCGTGTCGCTGGGAGCTGGAAGCGCGACGCAACAACGAGAAGCATGTCGCCGCCACTGTCATCGCAACGCCGGAGAAGCGGGACACTGCCACAGAGGTCATCGTCGCATCACCGGAGAAGCGCGACGCAGGGCCTGTAGCGGCTCCAAAGATCATCGATTCGCCGCACAGCCGTCGGGCATGCACGCATCACACAAACGTTGTCGCATCGCAACCAAGACGCCATTTTGACGCATCGCACCGGAGAAGAGTATCGCATCGAGGTGCCAGAGTGTCGCATCGCACCGGAGAGCAGTAAGAAACCGACGCACACACTCCCCTGCGTGTAAGGAACTGACGCATCACTTTCCCTGCAACCCTTTTGTTTTCTTTGCGCTACGCATCTAAGGTACATTGAGAGTAAAGTGTTGCATTTACAACTTGAGAGAACTGAGCTATTTTATAACATTTGAGAGACTATTTCCGAGTACAGTATTGTGGATTTTTGTCATTTGGTCTTGTGTTAAGTCTATATAAAAATACTTATTTTTATAATACAGTCTGTGTGGTGTCCATTTGTAGTGTTGTCACTGTATTACTGTATATGTTCACAAATGCTTTACACACTGCCTCTGAGATAAGCCTGCCTGCTCTTACCAAGCTACCAAGGGGGTGAGCAGGGGTTATTTTAGGAGTGTAGCCCCTTACCCTGACTAGACGCAAGGGTCCCTATTTGTCACAGGTACCTACCTATGCCAACTAGAGACACCCAAATCTATCACCCCAGTACATAGATCTAGGCCTAAATCCATTGTTTTTTTGCTCCCCATGCCATTCCAGTTTGAACCCAGCCATATGCAAATCAGTCTTGACCCTGTGCCCATAAGGGACAGTCCAGCCCGAACTGCCAGGCCAGGTCCTCCCTGGACTGGAAACAAGCATCCATATGCAAATCAGTCTTGACCCTGTGCCCATAATGGACAGTCCAACCCGAACTGCCAGGCCTGATCCTCCCTAGACTGGAAACAAGCATCCTGGAACCGGTTTTGGGGTTTCACCTCTCATATGCCAGGATAGCTTGACTCCAGTGGCATGGAGAGCACGGGACACACGTCTGGGCATACCTGTCCCACTCAGGGTGACGAATGCAAAAACAACAACTAACGGACAGAATGCAGAACAATGTCATATGTTCAGCCCAGTACAGAGATCTGGGCCTAAATCCATTGTTTTTTTTGCTCCCCATGCCATTCCAGTTTGAACTTAGCCATATGAAAATCAGTCTTCACACTGTGCATAATGGGAACCGTCCAGCCCAAACTGCCTGGCAGGTCCTCCCTGGACTGAAACAAGCATCCTAGGACCAGTTTCGGGGTTTCACCCCATATCAGCCAGGATAGCTTGACTCAAGTGAAATGGAGAGCACAGGACCCACGTCTATGCATACCGTCCCACTCGGGGTGACAAATGCAAAAAACAACTGATGGACAGAATGCAGAACAATGTCATACATTCATTCCAGTCCTAAATTGATCTTTTTTTGCTCCTCATGCCATTCCTGTTTGAACCCAGCCGTATGCAAATCAGTCTCGACCCTGCCTCCATAGGGAACATTCCAGCCCAAACTGCCAGGCCAGGTCCTCCCTGGACAGGAAACAAGCATCCTGGGACCGGTTTTGGGGTTTCACCGCTCATCAGCCAGGATAACTTGACTTCAGTGGCATGGAGAGCATGTGACCCACGTCTGGGCATACCCGTCCCACTCGGGGTGACAAATGCAAAAACAACAACTGATGGACAGAATGCAGAACAATGTCATACATTCACCCCAGTAGAGTGATCTGGGCCTAAAGCCATTGTTTTTTTCCTCCATGCCCCATTCCAGTTTGCACCCAGCAATATGCAAATCAGTCTTGACCCTACGCCCAATGGGAACAGTCCAGCCTGAACTGCCAACCAGGCCTTCCATGGACTGTAACCAAGCATCTTAGGACCGGTTTCGGGATTTCACCCCTCATCAGCCAGGATGGCTTGACTCCAGTGGCATGGAGAGCACGGTACTGACGTCTGTGCATACCGACCCACTCGGGGTGACAAATGCAAAAAACAACTGATGGACAGAATGCAGAACAATGTCATACATTCATTCCAGTACAGAGACCTGGTCCTAAATTGATCTTTTTTTGCTCCTCATGCTATCTAGTTTGAACCCAGCCGTATGCAAATCAGTCTCGACCCTGCCCCCATAGGGAACAGTCCAGCCTAAACTGCCAGGCCAGGTCCTCCCTGGACAGGAAACAAGCATTCTGGGACCGGTTTTGGGGTTTCACCGCTCATCAGCCAGGATAACTTGACTTCAGAGGCATGGAGAGCATGTGACCCACGTCTGGGCATACCCATCCCACTCGGGGTGACAAATGCAAAAACAACAACTAATGGACAGAATGCAGAACAATGTTATACATTCAACCCAACACAGAGATCTGGGCCTAAATCCATCTTTTTTATGCACCCCACGCCATTCCAGTTTGAAACCAGCGACATGCAAATCAGTTTTGATTCTGCACCCAATAGGAACAGTCCAGCCCGAGCTGCCAGGCCAGGTCCTCCCTGGACTGGAAACAAGCATCCTAGGACCGTTTTCGGTATTTCACCCCTCATCAGCCAGGACAGCTTCACTCCAGTGGCATGGAGAGCAAAGGACCCACGTCTGTGCATACCCGTCCCACTTAGAGTGTCAAATGCAAAAACAACTGAAGGACAGAATGCAGATTAATATCATACATTTCACCCCAGTACAGAGATCTGGGCCAAAACCCATCCTTTTTTTGCTCCCCATGCAATTCCATTTTGAACCCAGCCATATGCATATCAGTCTTGACCCTGAGGCAAAGAGTCAAGACTGTCTTGCATATGGCCAGGTCTAAACTGGGGTGGCATGGTGAGTAAAGGAATGATAGATTTAACCCAAATCTCTTGACTGGGGGTTAATGTTTTGATTTGTTCTCCATTCCGTCCAACCATTGTGTGTCTTTTACTTTCTCACCCTAAGTGCACCGGGTATGCCCAGATGTGGGTTCCGGGCTCAGTGTGCCACTGGATTCAAGCTATCTTGGATGATGAGGGGTGAAACCCAGAAACTGGTCCTAGGTTGCTTGTTTCTGTTCCAGGGAGGACCTGGCTTGGCAGTTCAAGCTGGACTGTTCCCATGAGGCACAGGGTCAAGACTGATTTGCATATGGCCAGGTCTAAACTGGGGTGGCATGGTGAGAAAGAGACTGATGGATTTAACCCAGATTTCTTGACTAGGGTGAATGTTTTGATTTGTTCTGCATTCCGTCTATCAATTGTATGTCTTTTGTTTTCTCGCCCTAAGTGCGCTGGGTAAGCCCAGACGTGGGTCCCAGGCTCACTGTGCCACTGGATGCAAGCTATCCTGGCTGATGAGGGGTGGACCCCTGAAACCTGTCCAAGGATACTGGTTTCCTGTTCAGGGAGGATCTGGCTTGGCAGTTTGTCCTGGACTGTTCACATGAGGTACAGGGTCAAGACTTATTTGAGTTTGCCAGGTCTAATCTGGGGTGGCATGGTGAGCAAAGGAATGATGGATTTAACCCAGATCTCTTGACTGGGGTGAATATTTTGATTTGTTCTGCATTCCATTCATCAATTTTGTGTCTTTTGCTTTCTCGCCCTAAGTTTGCCGGGTATGCCAAGACGTGGGTCCCGGGTTCACTGTGCCACTGGATTCAAGCTATCCTGGCTAATGAGGGGTGAAACCCCGAAACAAGTCCTAGGATGCTTGTTTCTGGTCCTGGGAGGAACTTTATGTTAAGGGTTCCTAAGCTTAAAAGTAAGCAAGCAATAGTCGTACGCCTGCATTCAACAGAGCTCTTGAGAGATAGGAGTTGCAGCGAAGAAGACTGAAAGGATTGAGAAATGGTACACAGGGGACACTGGCGAGGGTGGAGCACACATGAGCCTCAATTATATTTGTGGAAAGTATGTGATAGCCAGGAACATGAGTACAAACCTCACAGAAGTAGCAAAAAAGTACAACGAGCACATGCACAGTTGCCTACAAGCACAGGGGTAAAACAAGGATGCGTGCTTGCACCAACATTATTTAATCTTTTCATGGTTGAACTGTCAATCTTGTTGAACGAAAGTAATTCCCACGCATCCAAGTTAGGGGGCATCCAGCTGTCCAATTTATTCTACGTGGATGAACTGGTGCTCATCAGCCGGACCCCGATAGGCCTACAGCGGCTGCTGGACATCACATCATGATACTCTATAACAAACAAACTCAGAATTAACCAAGAAAAATCTAAAGTTATGTGTATCAGCACTCGCAAAACGAAAACAACGTACAACTGGTTATTGGACTCAAGGAAACTGGACGCTGTAAGCGAATATAGATACTTAAGGGTCATTTTAGACTCCAAGGGCAGCTTCAAGCCACAATGCGAGGCCATAAAATAGAGAGGATTAATGACCGCAGTATCTCTAAGAAACCCAAAAAACAAGTTCACTGGATCAAGCCTCCTCCCACTAATAAAGGTGATTCAGGCAAAACTGATTCCATCTATCACTTACGGAAGCAAAGCAATGAGAGGAAGGGACGCTGAAACTGTAGATGGTACGGTAGCAAGAGCATTGCGCATGATCTTTGGCTTGCCGAGGTACACATCACCTGCGCAGATGAGGCTCGAATTTGGGTTTGCAAAGGAAGAGCTGGCACGCAAAGGAGTATATTTAAAAAGCTGATACAAAATAAGCAGGGGAGAAGCAAAAACCCTCAACGCTCTCCTGTGAAAAGAACTGCAAACTAAAGAAAACTGCCCGGCAAGGCTTTACCTGGCGGACACAATCAAACAGTTGGGGCTGTGTCAATTATGAGATCTCCCCGTGCCCTTGGCAGGCTTCAAAAAAGCAGTAAATAACATCATCAGAAAAGAATCTCTCTTGCAGGACAAAGCCTCACTGGTGGAGCGAGCACACAGCTGGCTAACTATACAATCTTATACCAAACTCAGGCCCCAAACATATCTTCAGACCAGCTTCACCATAAAGACAAAAGAGAAGTTTTTGAAATTTCAATTAGGACTGTTGCCCTCTGCAAATCATTTGGCCCCATGTCTGCGCCCCTCAATACCAGCTAGGTGCCGCCTTTGTGGTAATGGCGAAGAAAACATCGCACACCTCATCACCATCTGTGAGGACCTGCTACAAGAACGCCACACCCTTTTGAGACCACTATTTAATAAAAACCGGATAAGGTCATTCAGGCAAGCAGTCCTGGCATGCTTCTCCGGCGATGAAGTCCAACTGAGCTGCCGACTGGTACAATATCTTGAAGCTGTAGATGTCCACTTTAATAAAGTGAAAGAATTAACAGGAAAAGTCAAATTGGTCTGGTTGTAGAGCAGAAACTAGAGCCATAATCCTCACGAAGAAGGCATCGCACTCGCATTAGTGGAAAAACAGGAAGGACAGCGACGGAACCCAGCGCAACCTTTGTATCCTCAGAGCCAAAATAATCGGATGACAACAAGGGTCTAGTCGGTATCTTGGTGTTCCTTGAGTTTTATTGCTATAAACTCTAAAACCTTGAACAGTTAATGGTCAGAGCTCAAGAACCGAATAACTACGGCTCAGATGTCTCCCTGAAACCTTTTGTTCTTCAAGCAATGAATTGCTTGTGTTGCTACAAGGGCACTATTGGGATTTCTTGTTTCTTTTCTACCTCCTATTCTACTGTTTACTTTTTTTGTAGTACACATGGTAATTCTCTCTTGGGCGGGATCAAGCAAGCACAAGTCTATGCGGAAGGGTCATCTCTTGTGGCCCAGGCACATTAAGGACTGTAATAATTAGCTGGATTTGAATGGGAATGCAAGTAAGCCCAACCATGCAAAGTTTTTAATGGCATGACAGAATTGAGTCAGTTCTTAGGCCAATCTTACACTCTGCCCGTATTTTAAAAGTTTTAGCTTTAGTACTTTTTAATAGCAGTTTTTACACAAAGTTTACCATAGTATCATCGTAATTTGTTATGGCTGTTTCGAAACATGAAACTTTTAATTGATGATGGTTTGTAATGGTTTTAATTAACTGTACAATAAAGTATTGCCTTACCTTACCTTACATGCACAGTTGCAATGTCAAAGAAGCCGCATGACTATCAGTTGCGGGTCTGATGGGGGTAAAAGTATTAGCACTAGTACATGATTAAAGTTGATTGTTTGCATGACACTTTAGTATCAGGTGCATGTTTGGTGGATACATGGATTTCAGAGATTTGTGAAACAAATGTAGACACAGAATACTGTTGCTGTGAATCTATGCTGAAAGCAGAATGATAGGTTTAGCAGCACATCTATATTTGTAAATATTGTCTTGTGTGATTTTATCCATGAAATCAACAATAGTTGTCTTTTTAATGCAAAAAATATATATAACTGATTATTTCTGAAAAACACCTATTTATAGGGCATGTACGTGTTGTAATATACAGCCCATAATATGGATAGTACCGCTTGTTTTCAAAAGCATGAACATAAATGATTTACTTTTTATATCTTCCTAATGTAATGCTTACAGTGTGTACAAACTTGAGGGGGCCCCACTGCCAAATACATAGAGGGCCCCCTCCAGACTCACTCAGGAGCTCTCAAGTACTGTGCAGAGGGAGGGCCCTGGAGCTCGTTGAATTTGAAGCAAACACTATAGTTCTGCCAACAACAGGTAGAGCAGGATAGGTTTGGCATGATTCACTAGTGATGAATTACCTTAGTAACTTCTTTATTAAGGCCTACTCAAAAATATTCCAGGAACGATGTTTACAGAGAGCCCAGGAGGGGGCCTCGACTGTCATTTCAGGCTGGACGGTTCCTATTGGAGCAGGGCCCGTACTGATTTGCATAAAGCTAGTCTCTGTCAGAGTGTGACAGTTGGATAGTGGAATGCTGCGCCGGAATGTTGAATGCCGTGATTAGTTCGAGCATTCCTTCTATCACTCTGGTATTTATTGTGCTAAAATATAAAGAACATGTATTTCATTCCCACCAGAGCAGTTTTTATAGCTAGGACGTCGTCAAATAATGTGATTTTAAAACGAGGAGTCTTGACGGTCATTTATTAGACACTGTGAGATCTAAGGCAAATTAGACCAACTTCCTAATCGTCAGCCACTCCCTTAAATGAACAGCACATAATTTGGAAAAGAGAAAGACCCTACGTTAGTTTAAAAATAAACCATGACATTTTACATTTGCCCTGTCAGCAAGGTGCAAAGTTCAGTAAAGAGGATCAACAATACCCACGTGAAACGTTTCTCTTTCATTTGAAACCCGTAAGGTCTTGGCTTGCTTGCTGTCTAACCAGTCTATAACCGCGCTGCCCGACTTCTTCCTGCCCACGCTTGACATCCTGCGGCAGGTTACATCCAGAAGAAGGATTCCCGCTAACTAAGTGAATCCAAGCTTCCTAAAGGCAGCGCGGGCCGCTGTGATCACGTCATAGTTACAAAGTGGAGCTCAAACGGGACTTTGGGGAAAGGAGCTAAATCAGGCAAGCTCTTCACAGAGCCTGCCACCAAACTGCCCACTCTTCCTAGCAGCAGCACACTGGGTTTACGTAGCATCAGAATAAAAGATGCTTCCTAGCAACCAGAATGTAAACATATTGACCTTTGAGTGGGCTATGACATCACGTCAGGTGACACATGGAATGAAAGATCTTGAGAAGCTTACAAGCTCGAAGTATACATCATAATGAGATGGAATTTGTAAGCAGGGGTCCGCCATCTTGAAATGCTCTTTCTGGTAACATTATCTAACTCAGTTTTTGAGTCCTTATTAAAGAATTGACAGCTTGTCAAAAGAAAACACATTTTTGATGTATTGATTCTTTCATGATTTATATCTATTACTTTTAACTGGAAACCCTGTTTTGGTTGTCTTCCTGTGCATGGTCGGAGAGGGTACATTTTACAAAGAGAGATGTGGTGTGTTATTTTCATAAACATCTATAGCCTAAGAAGAAGAATTTGCTATGGTGAGCTTCCATTGATGTACAGGTGAGCAATTTATTCCAAGAGTCTTTTCTTCTTAGAGTGGTACTAGGGTTATATTGCTCCTGGCCAAAACATTGCTCAAGCTGCTAACCAACAAACTGTGGGGGCATCTAAAGTTTATGATGACACAGTCTCCCGGGATATCGACTGAGCCAGACCCGATCCATCCAGACCCGATCCATCCAGACCCGATCCATCCAGACCCGATCCATCCAGACCCTCCACATGAACAAAATATGGTCTGGGAGGGAAAGAGGAAAACCCCTATGTCCAAGAAGCCAGTCCCAGACTTTGCTCTGTAGTTCCTCTTGGGTCTCCCTGGTATTGCCTAAAGGGTGAACTCCAGTAAGAATCACGACGAGGGGCAAGCTGCCTGAGGAAGATTGATAACTGACCAACTAGGGTTAAAAAGAAGCCCGCTTGCCACATTCCTACCTGGGTGCAGATTAGCTTCCCTTGGATTAGATGTAACCTATCTTGGAGCAAGTGATCGGGACCCAAGAAAATAATTGGGCCCAGGTGCCTGAGAGACAAGGCTAAGGCAACTCCTACTGGATAATATACACCTGGGCTCTTATTAAGAAATGGAGCTGAGAGTATTAGGCCTACAGGCAGATGTAGATTGGGTATCCTCAGAAGCCTCATTCATGCCGCTGGAAATTCGAGGTGGCTGTCGAGAAAGAGCTACAAGATGAGACTTAATAGCGTTTAATCGATTAATAAGGGGAGAAAGCTCAGCCTGTGGAAGCGCCTTAAGTTTGATAAAAACTGTCCTCCATGAATCACTCAATGCTGAGAGAGCTTGATGGTGAAACACCCTCACCCCCAACCATGATTAAGGGAGGGAGATGAATCTGTCCCAGGGTCAAAGATTTAGGTTCGTTATGGTGTGTGGTCTCAGGAACACCAAAACTAGTACCCAATTGATTGAATGGAAAAAATAGACCGGGTATCATCTTTTCCTTATCTTGGTTTGGATTTCAATGATGCTTACACATGGTCCACGTGTCTTAGAAGTAGATTAACCAGATTTTGTCATGTGGTCGGCACCATTTTCTCTCATGCTGCTTGCATTGGTAGAAAGCCATTGACACAAGTATTCGAAATGTATAAAAGGAAATGCCTTCCAACTTTGATGTATGGCATGGAGTTACAGGGATGTTGCTGCCATCCAAGTCGAGGAAAATAGATTTTGCCGCCGCCTGCTGCAGGGACATCTTAAGAATTTTGGGGGTCCTGGGTCAAACGCATTTTGTGGGGCCCTTTTTGAAACAGCTTTGAATATATGATCTGTTTTCTGCTTTAGTGTGCCGTCTTTAGTCAGGTCAGTGACAGTGCACAGGCATACTCATCCAAATTCTAAATATATTTACATCTAATATTCAGGGATTATGATGTGTGTTTTTAATATTGTAACACAGCAGCAGCTCATTAATAATCGCTGTGACACCCTCCCATTTTTCATTTGTGAGGTCCTGTTTTGATCTAAAAGAATTTTTAATGGTTGTTTCATGAAACATAAGCACAGCATTTCTCTGCCAAATGTCTGTAATAGACTCACACATCATGAACATTAAAAATAAATTAAAGTTAAACTGTATTTAAAACAATCTGTTTAAGAATTATTCAAGGTCATTAGGACATGACTCTCTGCAGAACAGAGCTAGCTCTATCAGGGGCCCCCGAAAGGCAGGGGCCCTGGGCCAGAACCCACTTTTCCCATGCCTTAAAACATCTCTGGCCTACTGGGGGTCTCTCCCTCGACACCCCACTTCCCCCTACACCAAGAATTAGGCCTTAAATATTTTCTGGACCTTATTGGTGCCACCCCTGTTGCCCTTTGGTGTTCCATTTGGACAATAAGGAAGCCAAGCTCAACCATGCAATTGTTAGAGATTGTCTCTCTTGCGACCATGGATTAAACATTCCATGGCTGAAGTATATAAGCGATACCACTTCGGCTCTGGGTTGTGCACACTTGTTCAAGAACCTATAAAGTATCACCAAGAAAGACAAAAGTTGGACCCAGGAATGCTTTCCTGCACACAGACTGGCTTCTAGGGAGACTGTGGAAGTGGTGAAGCAGTCTGTAAGAGGTTATTGTTTGGTTCAGATGAGAGCTGGGATCGCCGCATACCTATTATTTGTGCAGAACATGTATGTACACAACTTACTGTCTTGTTTTAGATTAGGAACAATACGCTGGATGTTGTGTTTCCCCTTAGGGCAATACTCTCTAAATTATATCTGTATTTACACATGTGATGTGCAATCAAACCAGAACTTATTGCACTTTGTTTTCTTTTGTAATTTTTATCTCCCTTGTACCAGGAAAGTTCTAATGCTTCTGTTGCATAGGCAGAAATTTACTAAGTGCAAAGCCGCTTTGCTCTTCTTAAAGCAGCTAAGTGACCAAGGTACCTGTTCTTTGGTTAGCTGTTTTTTTAAGGGCATTTTACGTATGACAAAAGCAATGTTATTTTAAAAAATGACCGCTCAATTCTACTTGTACCTTAAGTCCTGGCTTTTGTGATTGTATTGTATTACATTAGTTCACATTTATAGAACAGGTCTTTTTTAGGTCTCGCGAGCCAAAGGCTCGAAGAGACATTTTATATGTGGGATTTTCAAAGTGCTACCCACACTTTTGGCTGGCCTAAACCTGGAGTGCACGATCACATGCACGAGCACAGCTGCTCCCACTCCCCCCTCCCTTCTCTATAGCTTTGGCTCCTTTGAAGCACTTCAAAGGGTCCGCTCCCCGCCCCCAAGCGCTCGTTGTTTCTCCTTTCAAGTCCCGGAGTCTAATCTTCTGCCTGTCCACATGCTGGGTAAGAGTTATTAAACAATGTTTACTCTTTTCGTGTCTGAATGGTGTTTTTGTTTTGTTGCATTGCATTTAGTCAAAGTAATTCAGAGAAAAGCTTTCGGCTTGGTGTTTGGTATTTAAGACCCATTATTTTACTACCAATCACGGATGTCCTTTTATATTTTTTCCATTCTTCTGAACTGTAGAAACTAAAACCCTACTTAGCACAAGAAAGTCAAAGGACGTTCACGCTTTACTTTTTAAAACTCCTTTTTCCCATCTGAATGTTCTTTTTAGCCGCGGGGGTCTACGGCGCTCCCCACCTATGCTGTTTGCACCTTCCTTCGCCTTTGGAGCCTGGCCAGTACTAGAAAATGTTACTCCCAAAGTGTCTATGACCCGCGGCCCACTTTCATTCACAACTCTCTCTTCTGTACCTCTTGTTAAAGGTTAAAGCCTTTTATCAAAGTAAAGACATTAGAGGCACGTTTTTTTTTACCTTTGAACGAAAACGAAAATAATGTCTTCATTCTTTACTCCTCATGCTTATACCCGACATCCAAGGAAGAGACAACAAGGGTAAAGCCAGATAGCCGACTGTTGAAATCGACGCTTTAGACCCTGTTATATTTTCACGTCCTTGCATCTTAAAACCAAGGGTTTGCATTTGAGGAAACTTTATTTTTTACGTTAGAATATTTTGTACTTAAAAAAGCACTCGCAGAATCAATACACGGGGAAGCACATGAAAAATCGCAGGCAACGCGTACATTTATGGTTTATTCTGTGCTCTCAATTTACGAGAATTTTTACAACTGTGTACATTATCGTAAAAATGTTTCGTCGTGCATTTGTAATCTTATGTGGCGTTAACAAGTATATTTTAATGTTTAAAAAGTAAATTCATTTTATCGATTTTGTATTTGTTGATTTTTATAAAAGCTTAATTAATCATTCTTTCCGCGATGCTAAAATGCGTGGCTCTGGCGTTCAATGTTTATGGGATTGAAGGTGCCGGCTGCGCATTTAATGATTTGAGCCCAATTATAAAACTGTATTCTGTGCTATCTGTGGTTCACAGATTGGCGTCAGTGACTGGCAGTATGGTTGGCGGACCACTCTTGCACGACCGGTTATCGCACATACAAGGTCCGTGGTCTCGACGGGTGCCTGGCATTTCTGGAACAGACCAGGGGTTCTACACGGCCTCGTTTTAATTCTAATTAAAACGTTTCTAGAACAGATATGTGGCTTAAAGGCTAGTGCGGCGGACTTGGAAGGTAGGGAATCAGGTTAGTCTGGAGGAAGCCTCAAACATCCTGTGATTGTTAGTAACTCGCTTATTATCCCGGTGCCTAAAAATGAATGTGCCCTTCTGTAATGCAACTGGTGCCCATGTAAGGCGCTGTTTAATCGTTTTAACTATACCCAGTATGCACTCTGATATCATATTTCCTCTTCTAAGGCAATACTTGCTGCATGCAATACAATTGTGGATAAGCACGCTAAGTATTGTAAACGGCAATGCCTTTTATTTATGTTTTCAAAACATGCAAGTGGTGTTCATGCACCGCTTGCAGGTTTTCAGAACACATAATTAGAAGGCATTGCCATTTATAATGCCAATAGCTCAAGCTCTCACAAATGCGAGACCTATTGCATTGCAAATGCTTGTTATGGGTTTGTGCCTGGTGTGTATTCTATTTTTATAGATGTATTTTCATATTTTTTTTTAAATATTTGATTTTTTAAAATATTAATCCGTGTTTATTTTAAATCATATAAGTCTTTTATGATCATCTGGGAAATGATTGAATAAAGACTATTTGATTATTGATTGATTGATTGATTGGCATGTTTGGCTGGAAACCTCTCTCAGTTTGTTGCGAGTGCCCTGCTTGGCCCTCCTGATGTTGGCTATCGACCGGAAGCAATCATTGTCAGATATGGCTTAATTGGCCACACTTGTCGCTCCTGCAATGGAGGTTTTAAGGAAAGAGGGTAGCATCAAGCTGGAAATCAAAGTATCCACTGAGGAAGCTATCGCAGAGTTCCACCCCCACTGTCCTCTCCAGCATCCTCTCAATGGAAGTACACGTCACAGAGGGAGTTGAAGGAAGTGACCCGATTAGGGCCACCCGGATCACTCGCGACCACCTCTCGGTCTTCCAAGAAATGAAGAGTCGATGAGACAGTAGAGAATACCAACCAAGTTATTTATTAGTAATTACGCTAGAGCAGAGTCCAGTCAGGCTAGCCTACTCAGATGCTACCGAGGAGACTAACTTCAGAACACTTGGTAAAACCTAATATACATTTCCAACATCCATAAAGACCCGCCCAGACTGGAATTTTCCAGCTCAGTCACTGAGGAACAAAGGAGGTACAGAAAGGTGAGCTACCACCTGCAGAACCGGTACATGTTATCACATTCTCAAGGTTGTCTTGTTCAGGCTCAACACTCTCTAGTGTGGGAGCAAGGCTACGGGAAAGGAAAGGCATGCGAAGGCAGAATAAGCTATTCATTATTACGTTATGATTCAACCTTGAATAAGATAAGAAGGAGTAACTCGAAGCAGCTTTTTGCTGAGGAAGACTGTTCATGAGACAGAAGCTTACTTTCGATCACAGTGCAAAATGGCGGCTGAAGACAAAATGGCGCCCCAAATGCTAACTTAACTCGCACAATGCTAGAAGAAGTCGGCTAGACGCATTTGAAGTCCAACAGACCCTCCTTTTAGCATTTGCTAACAATTTTGTCTATTCTAGCATAATAAGAACATTCATTAATGCACAGCAATACACATACTGTTAATATCCACAAATACCCTCATCAACATTCATCAGGTCATGGACAGTTTGCATCATCATTGCTAAGGGTTTAGCGTCATGCCCTGGGGCCTTAGGTGCCGGTGTTAACTCACTAAAACAATATGTACAGCAGGCAGGAAGACAATTAACACACAGGCAACAAGTGAAAATGACACCCGCAATGGCTACTAGAAAAAGGAGTATTTTCCAAACCCCAGAATGCTATCGAACCCCAGAACCAGCCAGAAAGGTGCCATTCTCTTGGTGAATATCTGATGCGAGTCGGTGCAACTTCTGTATTGCTGCATTGACATTCGGAACATGATCCGGTATGTACACACAGCAACTACTACTGATGATGAGACAGGCCCAACCCCAGCAAGGATGATGTCTAACACCATCCTGTTTTGAATGGCAACAAGTCTCGTAGCCTGAAGCTCAGCTGTAATGTTGGTCAGTATTCCTGTAGTTGGTGTTGATAACTCCCACCACAACACTTGTGAGTCTGCAAAAGTTAAGGCTCTTGGACATAGGACCCCAGACAGGCTCAATACCCTTCATGGCATCAGTGAACTGCTGCATTGTGGTGTCTGTTTGATCAATGTCCTCGGTATTGATAACCCTTCTGATACGGGATAGACCGACTCCCCTATGCTGTAATCGGTGGTCCCTATGGTAATTGGACGGGCCTATATATACTGGGGGTAGGAGGAAAGAGACATAACATATACCAGACCATCCCCTGGGAAGCCATACATAAGCCTGGGACCCACAAACAAAATACAATACACATTATGGGGTGGAAGTAAAGGTCGGCTATTGGTTGTGCTCAAATCATAGGTATAATTGCAAAAACTCCTTCCTACTTTAACACTCCCAAAACCTTGGACACAGAAACTAGCTGTCGTGTTAACTATTGGTACTGCATTGCTTAAGTAATATTACGCATCTGAAAAGATCTGAAGTATTCAGTGACATTAAAATCTTGAAAATCCATCATTTCATTTTGGAGCCATGTTACATTTTTTTTCACGTCATAAATATTCATACAGGCATTTGGATGCAAAGTATCAGGGACCCCTTGTTCTCCTGGAGTAAACTCCTGGTGTGCACGGATGTATTCTAACATAGTCTCATAATCGGCATAGGTTATATCCATTGCATCAGTATGGTAATGGATATATACCATGGTAAACAGTTGAAACCATGCCTCACAGCTCCCTAAATATTAGAAGGGTAGGGACATTAATAAATAATTTTTATGCATCACAGAAGGGAGCAAGTCATAAACCCAGCAATCATTAACATTAGAGGTATGGTGCGCCTGCTGTAGCATCTGTAAGAAAACATTGTCAACGTACGTTTGCCTGTGTCCCTCCTTATGAGGGGCCAAAGTTACAAATACATGATCGGGGGAACAGGGGTAGTACCAATCAATGAATGCACAGGATATTTCTCCTCAAGAAACCACATAATCCTGAATGGAATTATTAACAAGATCAGAACAATTACTACAAAGACTGCCTTGCTTTTAGTGGACCAGCTAGACCAACCGGGACCACTTTGTTCAAAACATGGAGCTGCCAAAGGTTGTTCTTCTTCCATAATTAGACAGCCATATGGGTAATTTTTTTATATCAGGCTACCAGAGACTACCAGAGGAAAGGTCATACAATGGAGCCAATGATGATGAAACAAAGAAAAGAGGCACAAAACCCAGCATCCTTCTGAGCCTCGCTGGTAGACTCCTATTGTTCACAGCAGTGCTATTGAGCACTTCTTGGTGGAGCTGCGCGATCGCAGCCGTTCTGAAGAAATCCACGTCGCTCAGGATAGGGCACCCTCCTTCCTGGTAAGACACCCTCAACTTATCCTGTCCAATGTCTCGGACAATGCACCAATCTCCCTTTCCCTGCTCTATCGTTGGTACAGCAACCAGGGTACATACACCCTATCCTTCATCCATGCAGTCCATCCCTACTAATCTGACTTTTCTTTTGGTGCACTGTCCTTCCGTCGGGGGCGCAAATTGTATTTAGCCACTCCGGGCACTGTCGTCACGGAAAAGGATTTTAAACTCAGAGGGGCCAAGCGACTGGGACTCAAGCTCCTGTGGGCCAGATGGAGGAGGATCCTGGGTAGCCCTTACTTCAGCGTCTTTCTCCTTCTCTGTTTGTGCCCAAATCAAATTTATTCTGCACCATAAATCTTTAAATTTATAACATCTGATGTGTGTTCCTTAATTAATCAATTTTGTTCCGATGGATGTGTGGAGGGAAAATTAACATGAAGGCCGATGATGTGAGCCACGAGAGATCTGAGGCGAGTATGCTGTCAACCTCACACACTGCCGGATACGCATTCTGAACCAGAGGCCTCGTGTATAAATTTGATTTGTGATACTGGAAGGATTAATAATCAGCCGGGTCGGAATTATAACCGGCAGTAAGGTGTTTGAACTCCTTATCCAGAGCGTTACAGCCCTGAAGAAGTCGAGGGAAAATTCACTAACGGCGAAACACGTGTTGGCTGGACTTTGTGTTGTTATCGTTCTGCCATACAGGGTCTAACAACTTACATATTCCCTTCACACTAAGTGATCTGGCCCATGCACCATTGTGACTATAGGGAGTACATATGCATCTGGTAACATCGATTTCTGCTTCTCTAACTTATCAGTCCAGCACCCTTCTTCAGCTAAACGTCCTGTTCTCTCCTGCCATATTGCTAACACCTCAATTGTTGCCTCGCTTTGAATCTCTTTAACGTTCTCCAGTGTATCTTCGAACATCTCACCGTCAGGTACCCATCTAGCAGGACCTGCCACAAACATTCTGTTCATCTTAGAATGGGCAGTCTCCTTAGCTGTCTGATCTGCAAACACATTTCCCCTCCCCACATCATCAGTAATTGCCTTGTGTGCACCCCATTTCACTTTTGCTAGCTTTTTGGGAAATGTCAGAGCGGACAAAAGCCTGTGTATCAGTGGGCCATTCTGGATTGTTAACACATGTGAAGTCAAGAATCCCCGCTCGAGAGGGCTCTTGTGACGTTATCAAGCAAAGCAGAAAAATAAGCACACAGCCTCTGCTTACCTCCAAAGGCTTGTGTTAAAACAGAAAGCACGCAGTCAGCCGTCTCGTGTACATACAACACTAATTTAGCATAATCTGGGGTGCTAAGCACAGGTACAGAGCAAAGCGCAAATTTTAATTGCTCAAAAGCTTGCTGACATTAAGGTGTCCAGGGCAAGGGTTCATGCACATCTTTAGTGGTTAGCTGCAACTGCGGCTTTGTTAGTAGGGAAAAGTTAGGTAACCCGTGCAGACAACACAAAGTAATACCAATAAAGGCTCGCACATCCCTCTGAGTCTTAGGGATGGGCATTTTGACAATAGCACTAATGCGTTCTGGTGTTAGTCTCCTTCCCTCCTTCAGCAGTAGGTGACCTAGGTAGGAGACCTCCTCCTGTCGACAATATTGAAACTTTGAGAGGGACACTTTATGTCCGTGCTGTGCCAAATGTAGTAATAATTTGACTGTTGCATCTTTGCAACCTTCTTCAGTGTCAGAAGCGATCAGTAGATCGTCCACATACTGCGGTTATATATTACCTGGGGGAAGTGAGAGAGAATCCAATTGGCCTTTTAAAGCTTGGCTATATATGCTAGGACTTTCAGTATGGCCCTGAGGAGTGTGACAGAATCGGAAGATTCTACCGGCTAGAGTAAATCCAAAAAGGTGCCTGCTATCTGGATGAATGGGAATGCTAAAGAAAGCATTTTTCAAATCAATCACAGAAGGATTTGGCAGTGGAAGGAATCATCGTCAGAAGGGCAGTAATGTCGGGGACCACAGCAAACTGAGAGACCACCATTTTGTTCACCTCACGCAAATCAATCACAAAACAATGGACATCGGGATGGGCATCAGAGGAATCCAAGGATGCCTTTTTAAGAATGGGAAGAATAGGGCTATTACACACATTTGCTCCTGTCACCTCAACAGCTCCTAACTTGATCAAATCCTGTATAATCTGCAATAGAGCTTGTTCCCCTGCCTGTGGTATTTTGTACTGAGAAATACGAGGCAACACAGCATTGTCTTTGATCTTAATAGAGACCGGAGGCATCTGCAACAGCCCTATCACCTGTAGCCCACAACGTGGCCGGAACACCTTTGAATTCAGCAGGGAGCGGCGCATCTTTGGAAAAACACTGCTTGGTACTAGCCACATTTGGTCCTATTGTCATAATCCGGAGAGCAAAAATTGTTGCTTGCAACGTCTTCAACAAATCTAGTCTTATTAAATTCTCTCCACAATTTGTTGTCAATAAGAATGGCTAGTCTACGGTAAAAGGGCCAATAGTCAAAGCAAGGGGTTTGGATATGGGGCTCACGACCGGTACGCCTGAAAAGCCTACCGAAACATTATTTTGACCAGACAGAGCTGCGCCGGCGACCATCGAACAAGAAACAGAGCTATTCATTGCACCTGTATCCACCAAAAACCTTTTTACTGAGCTGTGCAAATCCACTGTGACTCATCTACCTGAACCTCATCACGACTACCTCCACCACTACCCCGTCCATGAGGATCCCGTCCTCTGGGGGCCGCAACTTCCTGAAACAACTCCAGGTACTCGCTTCGCCAGTGCCCCTCCTTCTTACAATATGCACACTGGTTCGACCCCACAGGTGCACTATTTCTGCTAGTGCGGGGCAGCTGTCAGGCCGGACCGGTGCCACGTCCTCCACCGTTCCCCCTAGTTGCCTGCTGCATCAACCCCTTTGCCTTCAACTCTTTATTTTTCATCTATTCCTTTTCCTTCTGCTCATTTCCCTAAGCTCATAATACTGGGCCATAATCAATATCACTGAAGGGGAGGATGTAGTCCAAGTGCTCTCCGAAGCCTGTAACCGAGTCGCGAATTTGGCAAGCAGGCTCGTAACAAATCTGTTAACGAACAATCGGACACCTCACTGCATTGACAAATCCTGCCCACTGAAATCCCAAAACACACCTTCAAACCTAGTAAAGAAATCGGATATGCTTTCATCTTTCTTCTGACGACATGCTGCTAATTTGTCCCAGTCTAACCGTCTAGGTGGGATGAGGGAGTGCATCTAAGTAATAATACGACTCGGCAAAGCTAGTATCTCAGCCCTAGGCTTCTCACCAGACTTCCTTGCTTTATCCCTGGCCCTGATCTCGTCCCGAGTGCCACCCAACTCCACGACGTGGTCCTGTGTATGCACCTGTCTCCAAATATCCACCGGTACCAACAAACCAGAAAACATCTCAATATCTGCCAACGTCATCATTGTTGACGAGGCATCCTCTGCCAATTCTTTGTAATATGCAGTAGGATTTTTTCTAGGGTCTGGCAACTGACTCTTAAGAGATAAAACCTCATTCCTTTTCCATGGAGTGTAAACTCATTGTTCTTGACAGTGGGCCTCTACTTGCTGCCTGTTAACGGCATCATGCTGATTATTCAGATCCGGTATCTCAGGGTGAAAAATAGGATGTACTTCCCTCATCAGAAACTTGGACACCGTTGTTGGTGTTTTCTGTAGTAACCTAACTCGGTAACCAATGAATGTGGTAGCATTACTAAAAACATTGTTCGGAGCCATGTCGGCAGCATATACACGGTCCCGGATGTCATATATTATCTGAGGTGCAACACTATTGAAACACTGTTCCCACAACCTTATTAGTGTGGCTGACATATGCTTGAGGGCATGCTGTTGCACAAACGGTTCATAATCTTTCATCACACTCCACACATCCTCCACACTGTAAATCGGATGCCGGGCCCACTGTGCGGCCTGATCTGCCACCATCTTTTTCTCCTCATTCCCCACATCAGATCGAATTAGCACCCGCCCCATTCGTTCCCGAGCTGCTGCCCAGTTCCCTTCATACGGTCCACGCACCGGCATCCCAATACTCAGCACTGTCGGGGAAGAGACATTTGAGGAAGACACAATAAATGAAAGGGCAGGCACCAGAGTTATTAATGGTTGCGTTGAGGGTGTGAGAGATGGAGAGAGAGCATATGCGGAAATGATAGGTGTAGCAGGGAGACTTCCAGTCATTGCATCCATAGTATGTGAAGCTAGAGAAGAAGTAGGTGGTGCCGTAGCCAAAGCAGCCAGGTCAGGAGTAGAAGAACCAGAGGTGGAAGCAGGGGGGGTGGAAAACTGAGGCCTCAGGACAACAGGGTAGATTCTCTGCAGGGAATAGGGAGGAGGAGGTCGAGCATCCAACAGCTCCTCCACGAACGTATCGCCTTCCTCTCAGGAGACATAGGATTTATCACATTGCAATCAGAACTTTCTATCAGCACACTCCACACCTTTTTCTATTTTCTCTCTATCATACGCTACTGCTTTCTGAGTCACTGTCTGCATCTTCCCTCTCGAGGGCCTCTTTTTCTGCTTTCATCTACCTTTGTCAGGCTTACTTTTGCCATACCTGAAGAGAATCAAACATCAACTGTCTACTTCGTTTTGCAAACAATTTATCCTGCAGGAAATTCAGTTTTTGTTCATCAAAGGTACCTGTTAGTGGCCACTGCAGCTCGGCATTGTCCCTCGTATATGTGTGCCATAATGTACTAAACCTAATAGGGCCAATGCCGTGGTTAACATACATATCGAAGTTTTGGGTGCCTTCTGGAGGTGCAGGTTGTCTTTCCTCCAGTCGAGCCTCAGCAGAATGACAACGGCACCTCAAACACCACAATTTCCTCAAACAAGGCATCTTAATAAAAGACACCTTTACTATTCGTACCAGATGAATAAAAAAGAGTTGGTCCTCGGACTGCATCAAACAAAGGAACCTTTAAGTCAGTCCTCAGACTGCACCAAAGAGACAGGCTTGGCCCCAGGCATTTTTTCCAAGAGTAAGCCAAAATTCATTATGTTGCCTGGCAGAGTGTCCGCAGACACCCTGTATCTAAATGGTCAGCAGACCTACCAAGTTGAAACAAGCCAAGAAATGGTCTCCAGACCACACCCAAGATTATTCAAAATGGTGCCATAGTTCAGCAAAAATCAAGACAAACTCACATGGTGCACACAGGTTGAACAAAGTTATTCTCTACTGCCGACTCTTTGGACCAAACGGTCAGATCCAAGGGTTTTGCCTATCAGGACCCCAGCCGGGATGACCGCTGGGTGAGGCACCGCTCGATCAGACAGATGGGGCAGCTGTGAGTGCTAGGTTCTATCATGCAGGGATCCCTGATCCGCCCATCCGACCGATGTGGCCCCGTCCTCTCCACCCGTCCGCGGGCAAAGATGGGTCAGCCCGATGGAGTCCCTGTTCGGGTGCCAATTGAAGGAAGTGACCCAATTAGAGTCACCCGGGTCACTCGGGACCACCTCTCGGCCTTCCATGAAATGAAGAGTCGATGAGACAGTAGAGAATACAAATCAAGGTATTTATTAGTAATTGCACTTGAGCGGAGTCCATTCAGACTAGTCTCCTTAGATGCTACTGAGGGGACTGACTCCAGAACCCTTGGTAGAACATAATATACATTTCCAACACCCCTAAAGACCCGCCCAGACTGGAATTTTCTAGAACGGGCACTGATGAAGAAATGAGGTACAGAAGGGTGAGTTACCACCTGCAGAACGGGTACATGTTATCACATTCTCAAGGTTGTCTTGTTCAGATTCAACGCTCTCCAGTGTGGGAGCAAGGCTACAGGAGAGGAAAGGCATGCAAAGGCAGAATAAGCTATTCATTATTACGTTAGAATTCAACCTTGAATACGATAAGAAGGAGTAACTCAAAGCAGCTTTTCGCTGAGGCAGACAGTTCATGAGACAGAAGCTTACTTTCGATCACAGTGCAAAAGGGCAGCTAAAGACAAAATGGCGCCGCAAATACTAACTTAACTTGCACAATGCTTGAAGGAGTCGGTTAGACACATTTGCAGGCCAACAGAATGGATGCTGGATGCGCACCAGTGATTTTTCTTTTGCCCATTTCGAAGGTAAGTGAACAGCCTCTGTTGCCAGGAGTGAGATACACAAGTTACACACAAGGAGGGTTTCACACAAACTCAGACAACGAAAGCCAAAGGTACCTATGTTCATAAGAAGCAGCCTAGGGGAGTGGCCCAACCCAGCATCCTCCAGGCTTGGCGCAGACAGGCCCGGTCTTGGCCCGTTCTTGGCCCTTCCGTGTCCTGGACCTGTCCTATGCCCACAGGTCAAAGAGAGCTGAAAGGCGCTCCAAAGTTTGTGAGACCCTCATCCTGGGCTCCTCCTCGGCTCCGATGGATTCTGTGGGCTGTAGTCTCCACCAGCAGCAAACAACTAGAGCATCTTGTGGTTCTGATTTTATGTTAAGCAACTTTAATTTTCTTTCACTGATCCCAGAACAATGTGATTAATAGATTTATGGCAGAGTTGTATATTCTCTAACTTCATTTTTTATATTATTTATATTATGTACAGTGCACTTTGGACATTTTTTTACAGTGATATACGTTGATTCAATACTATTTTCAGAACAAAAAAGGAATCTTGGTTATTTGCTGCTGCCTTTTCAAACTATGCTTACTTCCCAGAATTGCAGGCAACGTTTTTAAGTATTCTTCTAAGCCTGACACTTTCAGGTACAAAGATTATAGCTTGGTAACAGAACTCGAATCACAACATCATGTAGGCGTTTGGACTCTATTAATCGTCTCTGACACTATCTAGTGATAGAAACTTGATGGGCACAATTCACAACTGTATAGCTATGGGCAGGAATTTCTGTAAATACACTTAGATTTATATCTCAGTGGCACCAAAACTGTACTACAAATTTAGACACTCCAAAATGTACCTCACTCAATTCTCCAATAGGTTACTGGATTGGGGATGGTATTACTCAATAACCGAGTTCAAGATCAATAAAAATGTTAAAGGTTTTTTATTACAAAATTCAAAATAGGCCATACAGAATAAATGGCATGAGTATGTAAAAATCTGAAATTATTCTAAGTCCCAAAATCAGGAAATAGTCGGACAGTATCCCTAGTATACGTTAGTACAGTAGGAATTCCTTCTCTAAATTCTGGTTGATTTCCAAAATCAAGTTTTTTTTTTACACAAACACTTATCCGTTAGTATCAAACACCAAACCAGTTTGTAATGTGTGTATGTATATATATATATATATATATATATATATATATCACAACTCACCCCACAGCAACTGCTGCACAATGCGCACACTCCTTCCATAATAATACGCCAATCCAAAGGTGCTTGGGGTGATTTATTGCCATATCAAGGTTCCACGCCGACTTGGAACCTTGATATGGCAATAAATGAACCCAAACACCTATTGGATTGGCGTATTACTGTGGAAGGAGTGTGCGTATTATGCAGCGGTTGCTGTGTGGTGAGTCGTGGTAATTAAGGTATCCTCGTACCTTAGCGCGCACGCTGGCTACTTGATTCCCGGCAATTACGAGATTCGTGGATCGGTTATGTATAAATTTATATATATACACACACACACACATATATATATATATATATATATATATATATAAAATTTGGGTGATTGGGTTCCTCATTTTGCCTCATAAAACTCATAGCCTCTCTTTACTGCATACATACAGCATTTGAAAAAGTAAAAACTGCTTTACAATTTCAGTATATACCTTTTCAACTTATTAAGTGTAATGTTGAATACTTCTTGGTGATGGGATATATATTGAGCAGTTAATGCAGTTTCAATCAATCAATGATATGAACCAGGATAGGGCCATGGGAGATCCCAATCACGCTTGGTATGTAACTATTATTGCAGAGGTTGTAAAGAGATTGACACCAGTTGTAAGGGTAGGTAATAAGAGGGGGAAAATGGATCAGTGGGGCTAAACTTCAAACCAACAATGGTTTGATAAAGAGTGTGCTGTAGCCAGGAAGAAGTTAAGGAAAAAAGGAAGGGCAAGGCGATCAAATGATCAAGTAAACTTAGTTGAAATTTACTGCTGTAAGAAAAGAGAATATGAAGCTCTGATGAGGAGGAAGAAGCAGGCTTTATTTGAGTTGAATTGGGATGTGATGATCAGGACACTCCAGGAAAATGATAGGAGTAAATTCTGGAAATTGGTCCAGGAGGGATGTGGCATTGCTGTCCCTCCAGCAAGATGCATGGTGCCAGAAGCAGATTGGGCACTCTTCTTAACCAATATTTATAAGCCAAGTGGGACAGTGGTGAAGAAGGACTAGCCAACTGCGGGTGTGGAGGCCTTGGAGTCATTCTCTATTCAATCAATAGATACGTTGATAACTTTCTTAAGATTAACAAAGGCAGCAGGTCCAGATAACCTGCCAGCAATTATAATTAAGCCAAATCACTTGTGGTGGGCTTGATTCTTCTCCAAAGTTTTTATCCACATAACTAAGACTGGGATAATGCCTCTGAGTTGGAAGGGTGCAATCATTAAACCCATACACACAAAAGGTGTGTAGGAAGAACCAGGGAATTACCGGTTAATAGGCCTGCTCGATGTAGGTGCAAAGCTGTACTCCAAAGTAATACTAAGGGCTTTAAATAACTGGATAGAAATAAATAGTATTACACCATTGGAGCAGAGAGGCTTTAAAGCCGGGCACTCCACAATAGATCACTGCTTCAGTTTATGGGATTTGGGGAAGAAGGCAAAAGAAACAACAGGGACTCTATTTTGTTGCTTTATTGATTTTACCTCAGCGTTCGATTTGGTCGATCGTAGATTACTTTGGGCAAAATTATTACGACTGGGTAGTCAGTCTCCATTAACAGAAATTCTGCAGGAATTGCATACTGGGAACTGGGCCCAAGTAGAACTTGATTTAGACGGGCCCTCTCTGGGAAAATACCCGTGGGAAATGGATTAAGGCAGGGCTGTGTCCTGGCTCCCACTTAGTTCTCCCTATTTTTAGCTGACCTACCGGGGAGTTGGCAGCGACACATTTGTTCTCCCCGAAAATGAGAGGAAGACATGTGTCGTGTGTAGGAAAGTAGTATCTGCGTCTTATGGTTACCCCCACTTTTTGCTGATGTCACACTGTTTTTGGACTAGTCTGACTGGGATCCTGCTATTCAGGACCCCAGTCTATCTGCTTTCTCCCTTAAATTGCTATGTATGTACTTTAGGTACACTCCAGATTGGATACTGGGGTACCCTTATCAGTCCCTAGTATATGGTACACCATGTACCCAGGGCATAGGTACCCCAGAAGCCTCCCATGGGCTGAAGCATGTATTATGCCACCCATGAGAGTCCATTCAAATTGACACGACAAGCCTGCTACAGCAAACTGTGTAAGCTGGTGCTTGCACTACTTACTTAAGATATAGGTTCACTATATCTATCTAAATCACTACACTTAAAAACCTATCAGTCACCCCTAAGGCCTTATCAATCCTGAAGGCAGGGTGCTGGGGTTTACGTGAGATGGTGCCCCTGCATGAGCAGAGCCCCTCTGCAGCCTTCAGAGACTATTTTTGGGGTTGTCTGTGATGCAGCCAGACATTTATGTTTAAGTGCATTATAACCTAGTGGTAAATGCTAAATTTAAAACGGCTGCTTAGAAACATGTTGTGTTTGGTGTCATACCTACACACCAGTAACTAGTGTGGGAGGTATGATTCCACCCTCCCTAAGGGACATATGTGGGTCACTGGTCTACCCGGTACCAGCTTTCTCGACCTGGGCAGCACAAAATGAATGCTGCCAGCCACAGACATGATTCTGCTCTCCTGCTGCTGATCCAATCTCGAGCAGAGGAAGGCATGACAATAGGCATCCTGTCACAGGGAGGTGTGACCACCTCCCAGATAGAGTTTAGTGTATTGGGGCTGGGTGGGTGCACTCTGAGAGTGCCAGAAAGTGTGCACTGGGGGCACATTTGGTGTCCATGTGCATAGTCCAGCTCAAACCAGTTCTGGGAGCCATTGGTTCCTGCTCTGGTGCTAAAATTGACAATCGATATGGGTATAGCCACCCCTCTGTCCTGCCCCTTCCCTAGGAGGGTCCACAGAATCTTTCCAATCCCTTCCCATGGGTATAAAGTGGGCTTCCTGGCTACATGACTTTAGATTTTACCTGGACAAGATTCTGCTAAGAAGAAATCAAGTACTTCGACTGCCTGCACGATGCTAGACAACTGAAGAATCTCCCTTGGAGTAAAGGAGCTACTCCCCTGCAAAAGCAAGCAACTAAATTGGAGTAAAGGAGCTACTCCCCTGCAAAAGCAAGCAACTAAATGCATCTGACCGGTTTGCTTCTGAGGACTCCAAAGATTTCAGCAACACAGGAGGTAGGTTCCCGATCGTCTCTGAGGAAGATCTGACCTCTCAGCGATTCTGAGACCAGTATCCCTTGTGGGGGCCGTGCAACCCAAACCCCTGTGCACTGCGTACATTTGCAATTACATATGCTTGTTGATGATTCCCGAGCTTGTGCATTGGACTACGTGTAGTCCTGACCACAAGCATAATTGCCCGAAGGTATCTGGTCTCCACTCACCAAGCATTCTGTGGGCTGGTACTTTGCAAACCAGCTTGAGGTCTCCTCGTGATCCCTGGTCCGTTGGCCTGTGGGTCCTGGCGAGGGTCACCTTGTTTGTTCTTGGGCTTACCTGGTTGCTCCAGACGTGCCCTGACTCTCCATTGCTTGGGGAGTCCCCTGGACCATGCTGGTCCACACCGTACATGTAATCAATAAGGGGGACTGAAGAGCTGATATTTATGGAGGTCCTGTTCCCATGCTCCTCAATGAACATATACAAGACACTGTGGGTAAACAGTTCCTCTGTTATGGCATGTATGTGAAAGATGTCACTATATGGCAGGAGTGTTTGTCGCTGGGAGATCTGAATTTCAGATCATAAGGCCCTCACACACCTGTTAGGGTGTAATGCTTCATCATAGGGCGCTCCTCGTCGGACCGGCGCTGCAATGTCCAACGGGCCTGGTGGCTGCTTTGGTGAAGTTCTTTTGATCTGAGATCGCCATATGTGAAGGGTGTTTGTGGGCAGCTGGTGCTATGTGTATGATAACGTGAGTGGGTGATTTAAAATAGGCTCCAGATCTAAGAATATTTTAATTCAAAAATAGAACTGGGACTAGTCAGTAAGTCAGTCAGTAAAACTTTATTCGGATTAGTAGTAATCCATAAAAGCACAAAATACAGTTAGCATTACAAAATACACAATATGATGCTGTTTACAAAATAAAAAACAACAATCCATACAAACTTTAAGACATAGTTAATCGGGCACGAACCACAGTTTTTAAGAAGGAGCTCATACGGAAAACAAGTTCATGATCGTCCAGGGTCAATATCATCGAAAATGCAAGGTCCAGGCTGATTGGTTTCAGTTTTTTAAAATACGGGGTTAAAAACCATTTAATATAAAATTTCCAGAAGAATAAAAAGAGTACAATTGTTTGGTCACTCCGACAATCACAAGGGCATGGCTCGGTAAATTGATCATTATAGTTCCATAGCGGAAAACTAAGAGCATATTTGATAGTACCTGCCCTAAGACGGAATATAAGGCCTCGCTCCCAGTGACTCATTGGAAGAGTTAGATAACTAGATGTAGGATAAGTTAAAAGATTGCGAGCTAGATATCTAGAGACACTAGGTTTCATAGACTCTCTCGCGGCCCTTTCGTCACTGAACAACGTATAAAGTGCTTGTTTAAGTTCAGACTTGGGTGGTAGCTTGGTGGTGGTAGGCTTTAAGAAAACATTTTGAAAATTCACACTGCGAAGGGCACTCAGCACCCCTGAGAGCCAAGGAATGGCCATGCCTTTATCGCAACGTAAACATTCCTCGATAATGTCCCTGGTCAATTTGGCGGCAGGGTTTTTCCAGATCGCCAGCCAAAACAGAGCAGGGCGAGCACGAATAAAGTCCCCTATAAAATGCAACCCCAATTCCTTATGGCATATGTAGTGTGGGGAGGAAATGGGGGCACAGAGGAGTTTCCTGCAAAATCTATTTTCCTCAGCAAGTATGTATGCGCATCTAGCAGGTCCCCAGACCTCAGCTCCGTATGTGGCAACCGGGACGCATTGGGCTTTATATATTTTTAAGGTAGCAGCCAGCGCACCGGTCTTTTTAGGGCGGGGGAAGCTCAAGATTGAGTTAATGGCCTTTGAGAACTTACCCCTGGAGTGGGCAATATGCCCACTCCAGGAGTTGTTCGCAGCAAAGACCACTCCCAAATACGGGAAACTACTAGTTGACCCCAGTCTCTGTCCTCACTACAATACTACCAATATGTTGTTTCTTTGGGCCACAGGACATAACAAAAGATTTTTTTAAATTAGTCTTTAAGTCTAAGGAGTCCATGTGGTCGACGAAACCATTCACTAAAATGCGTAATGCATTAGGGGTGCGGCCCATAAGGACCGCATCATCTGCATATAGCAGGGTGGGGAGGTGGTTGCCATTTATTTTAGGGACATCGCCAGTTAGGGAAACCAGATGTTTGTGCAGGCCATTAATATAAATAATAAATAAAAGAGGGGCTAGGACGCAGCCCTGTCTGACCCCTCTGTGGACTCTTTCCATCTCAGTCACCTCACCCCCTTGGCCAATCCTAATACAAGCCTTCAAATCTCTATGCAAATAGGCCAGGAAATGAACCATAGATTCATCCAGTCAATATTTCAATAAGGCCCTCCAAAGCAGCGACCTATTAACAAGGTCGAAGGCGGTAGATAAATCCATAAAAGCAAGGTAAATTGGGCATTTACGTGCGACGGTATATTTGCCCAAAATAAGGTTGAGGTTAAGGCACTGCTCTGCAGTGCCAACCTTATTACGAAAACCCAACTGGCAACTCTCTAAAATATGGTTATCCTCAGCACAGGTCAAAATTTTATTATACAGCACTCTGCCTATAATTTTTAGGGTGTTGACGATAAGGGAGATAGGCCTATAACATGATGGTTGGGACCGATCGCCC
Source organism: Triturus cristatus (assembly GCF_964204655.1). NCBI lineage: Eukaryota > Metazoa > Chordata > Amphibia > Caudata > Salamandridae > Triturus > Triturus cristatus. The sequence goes on along the minus strand of NC_140595.1, from coordinate 516,065,221 downwards.
TTTTTAAAAATAGGCACTATTATGCTCGATGACCAAGTTGGTGGTGGAGAGGTAAGAGTTAAATTTTTAAAAACGTTCAACAGAAGAGGGCCCCACAAATCAGGGTAGGCTTTAATAATGTCAATAGGAAGGCCATCCGAGCCTGGGGCCTTATTCCCCGCGCTCTGGGCGATAGCCTCTTCCACCTCCGATAATGATATATCTACCCACGGAGAGTGGTTAAATATTGGAGTAGCCATCGCTGAGGGTGGGGCGGCATAAATCTTAGAGAAATGGTCCACCCAGGCAGCTCCGGAAATGGTACAATCCATTGGAGTCAAGAGCTGACCTGAGCAGCGCAGATCTTTGACCGCGGCCCAAAATATGTCCCCCTTCCGCGATCAGCGGTTTGCGCTAACACCTCCCAACGCTCTTCAAGGATCTCCTCCTTCCTTCTACTAATGGCCAGTTTATATCGAGTCCTAGCATTTTTCACGTCGGTCAAGTTCCTCGGGCAGGAAGATAAAACACGCCGCAGGTCACGGTTGGCCAGAGAACACTCATGGTCGAACCATCCCTTGTCCACCGTGACTGCACGCGGCGGGGTCATGAGCTGGGCTCGAAGAGCTGAGCAACTCTTTACAAAATCCTCAACTGCCACAGGATTCGGATTTAAATCAGACAGACATGAGAGAAAAAGGGGTAGGTTATCACTTACCAGAGTCTGAAAGGTCCCCATAACGTTAATACCCCTCCATTTTAATCTAAGATTGTTTGAGCAGATGGAGAGGTTCCTAGCTCCACATTCCTTATTATATACTGGGCGGTGGATTGCTTTTAGGCAGACCTTAATGGGGTTGTGATCCCCTTGAGGCATAGGAATTACTATAGCCTTACTGATGCGATCGGCCAGCCCAGGAGAAATAAAAATGTAGTAAATTATTGATGAGCAATCTCTACCTCTAAATGTGGGCACTAGGGGGGCTGTTTGGAAACAGTTAGCCATTATGTCCATGGCATTCTCCAGATTATGTGAGTTCAAACAGGAAGTTAATTCCACACCCCTTTGACACCCAGGGGCCAGGTTACAATCCCCCATAGGTGGACAATCAAACTCCCGGTTGTTTGTTACATTGACTGGGACTAAGTAAAAGCAGTGGTGCCACCAGCAGGACGTAAGGTACCTAGGTGGCTAGTGAGTTTATAAGGTCGACATGTTTTGTGTCATAGGAGCTCCGAAATTGAGCGACACTTCTTCAGGACCTAGAATAGGTAATGGTGAACCCCAATGGAGAGCACCAAACAGGAGGAACCTCCAAAGTTGGAGGATGTGGTTAGATCAAAAGTGAATCCCCAGTAGGGACTACACCTTGCCTCTCCACCTAAATAGAGTGGGAGACAGAAAGTAAAAGAGAAAAAGGGGAGGACAAAGGGAGCGATGTGAGAGGATATAGTTCAAACAGAAAATTCAGATTTGGCGTAAGTTCTATCGGTGAAACTTTCCATTATTGTGAAGTTTATAAGTCTAGGCAGTGTAAACTGACCCAATTCACATCACAGGCAAGGACTAGTCAAGTGAGGGAATAAATATCAAGTAAAAGTGCTCATTAAAAGTATTCATATGCATTGGCTGACAAATCGGCTAACCCAACCACAGATAGTGCCCCAGCGCCGTGAAGGGCATAAAGACATACGCATGAGTTAGAGGCATGCCAGGTCTTACCTTGTTTGCCGGAAAGTGCTACTACATGGAAGGAGGGGGGAGTTGGCCCAAGGATTAAAGGATTACCAACTGAAACGAAAAAGAGGGGGGGGAAAAGGCAAAGTACAACAAAACGCGGTAGGGCCCCGAAAGGTTCAGAAGGGTGCACTAGGACGTAAACAGTTGCGTTAAGAGTAATCAATGTGTCCCAGTTAGTGAACGAAACTATAATTATGACAGAACGATAATAGATTGCCCGGTATTGGAGGTAGTAGAGAGTCGGCGCAGGCTCAGGCTCAAGGAAGGGTCGTGAGTGTGGGGAACCCCTCCAGGAATGTCCTAAAACAGGTAGTGTGGTACTTTAAAAACTAAAGGCAGACAAAGTGTATCTCCGGCGGAGTGGGAAGGATGGAAACGAAGCGCAATAACGGACATCAAACGGCGTCCCGCTAACATGCTGTGTGAATTAAGCGAGTCATGCCTGGAGTTCAACAAACAAAGTATAGTGCACTTACCGACTGTGAGAAGGGCACTGCCTACTCATCAGAGGCCTCACCCGCTTCCGAATCTTACCGTGGGTGCCGGCGCTGCCATTATTTAAGGGATAGGGACTTTCGGGATGTTGACCGCGATGGCGGTGGCGTCGACATAGCCGCAGGAGTTAAGAGACGCCATCTTGTCCCCAGGGAAATTGCCTGACTAAGTATAGAGAAACTAAATCCCTAGGGAGTGCCGAGTGGACATCGCTAGTAGGGATGTGAGAATAACACCGGAAAGTGTGTAAGAGACTCAAGGGAATTTAAAAATACTAATAAACATGAAAATGAGAGGCAAAGCACACCAGAGAGCGGCTCGTAAATCCAGTAATCTGCCGATTATCATGGTGTATAATAGAAAATGTTATAAGGTAGTCAAAGTGATTACTACATGTTAGAGATGAAATGGTCAACTGGATAGTCAACTGGATAGTCGGATACCGGTGCACAGAGATTATGCAATAAGGTTGAGACCATAACGGGGAGTGCTTATGTAGAGACTCAAGTAGCAATGAAGTTGGAGTAAAGGAAATAAAGGTGCCTAATGGAGACATCTGAGGGGCCCTGATATGCAGATTTGTTCGTTTTTTAAGGACTTTACAGACATGGTTAGTACGTGGTATCTTGTATTAGAGGAGGCAGTAAGTTCATTCCTCAAGGGTCAGTGTCTAGTCTGAATTTCGGACCACGGAATGGCATCATTCAGGCCCTTCTTCTGTGTGGACAAGCGGAAAATCCATCTTTGCTCCGTCTCAAAAAGTTTTTGCGTTAACCAGTTGACATTGCTTTCAATCACTGTCCAGGACATCTCGTCTGCCCCATGTGGGTGGGAAAGGAAGTGAGCGCTCATTTCAGTTGTCGATCTGCCACATCGTATGTTACTGCGGTGTTCCATAATCCTTTTCTTTACTAGACGCGTGGTCATCCCCACGTATTGTAGATTGCAAGGGCATTCAATAAGGTATACACAGTTCTTTGAGTTACAATTCCTATGTGTTCTTTGAGTCCAGGTTTTTCCTTCTTCCAGATGGAGTTCCTTTGTCATCCTCGTCAGTGCGCACACTCCACATTGTCCACATGGATAATGTCCACGTACTGGTGTCGTGTTCCACAGTGTACCTTGTGCACTCTTCTGTGCGTTTTTAGATCGAGTATGGACTCAGATATCACGTAGGTTGCTCGTCCGTTTGTTGGCAAACCTTGGTAGTGGTAAAGAGAGTGTGCCTGTGGAGAGGATTTTCCAGTGTTTGCAAATGATTCTTTGGATGGTATTGGATTCTGGTGTGAATGTCGTAACACAAGTTATCAACTCTTCAGTTCTCCTTTGTTTAGGTTCCAGGAGTGCCTCTCTGTTGTTATTTAGTGCTCTTTTTTTCGATTGTTTGATGATGTTCTGAGGATAATCCCGGGCTGCTAAGCTTGTGCTCAAAGTGGTTGCCTCCTTTCTGTAGTCAATGGTTGAATCACAATTTCTACAGAGGCGCAGAAATTGGCCGAAAGGTAGGTTATTCCTTAATGCTTTTGGATGGTGGCTCCCATATAGTAACAGGTTGTTGCGATCCGTGGGTTTTTTATAGGTATGTGTTGACAGTTGTCCATTCCTGAGGATGATGGACAGATCTAGGAAGTGTATCTCAGTAGGGGATACAGACCTGGTAAAGTGAAGAAAGGGGTCCAAGGAGTTAACCCATGTGAAAAAATTGTCACAGGTTTGTATGTCTCCCTTCCCAAAAATGAGAATGTCATCTATGTAGCGCTTCCACAAGATGATGTTGTTCATATATATATTATTATCTGTAAGGTGTAGGCGTTCAGCTACATAGAGACAGGCCAGGCTCGGCGCAAATGTGTTGCCCATAGATGTGCCCTGGGTCTGATGGTATAACTGGTCATGGAATTGGAAGAAATTCTCGCACATTGCTAGAGTTGCGCATTCCATTATGAACGCTATGAGTGTCTTTGACGTCCAATTTTCTGCGAGAAGGCGCTCTTCTACCACTCTAAGAGTCTCATCTTGTGGGATATTAGTGTAGAGCGCCTCCACATCCAAAGTCATCAAGAGATTTATTTCTTCACTTCTGTTGATGTTGGAGATGAGGTTTAGGACGTCTTTTGTGTCTTGTCGGTATGAGGGAATTTTTTTTCACCAAAGGTAGTACGAAGCAGTCACAGAATTTGCTCAGTGGTTCCAGTAGTGAGCCTATCTCGGACACTATAGGGCCTCCTGGGGGGGGTATCACCCCCTTGTGTATCTTCGGAAGAGTATAGAAGGCCGGAGTGCGTGGTTCCAGATTCACCAGGAAGTCAGCTTCATTCTTTGTGATCCAGCCTTGTGCTTCTGCAGAGGTCACAATCGATTTGATTTTAGTTAGAAGTCTTCCTGTCGGGTCTCTATTGATTTTGTTGTAGTGTCCCTCCTGTGCCAGCTGTCGAAGGCATTCCTGATCGTAGTCATATGTGTCCATGAGGACAATGGCGCCTCCCTTATCTGCCGGTTTGATGGTCAATGTAGTGTCCTCAGACAGACTTTTGATAGCTAGTCTCTCTACTGTAGGCAGGTTGTTATAGTGTTGTTTGGTGTCATTATTGTCTACTTCCTTGATGACTGCCTGTTCAAAAGTGAGCACCTCATGAGGGGTCATGTGGTCTTGAGGTGTAAATTTTGATGGTGTCCGTAGACCAGTGTCTGATTGTTCTTGATAGTCTTTGTCCATGAAGTATGTTTTTGATCGTAGTATGCGAAAGAAGTCATGTAATTCCTTATGTAATTGGAAACGGTTCAAATGTGGTGTGGTGACAAAGCCCAATCCACGGTTCAGGACTTTCATTTCGATGGGGGTCAGGCGTCTCTTTGAGAGGTTAACCACTAGATTTTGTTGTTCCTCTTGCTCCGTAGTTCCATCCGTTCCTGTTGTTGTGGAGCTGGTTGGTCTTGCCATTGGACCTGTTTTGGTGTCCCGTTTCGTCTTCTGCCTCTTCCCCTGCCCTGAACTCGTCCTAAAAAAGGCTGCTGGTTCTGGTTGTAGTGGTACATTGGTGGGGGGGCATGATACATAGGGTTCCAAGGTGGTTGTTGTCCAAAGAAGGGAGTTACTGGGTATCCATACATGGGTGGTGGTTGGGGTCCCCAGTTCTTTTTGTAGTTGGAGCAACTGTCATTGCTAGAATTGCTGCTGTTTGAATCTAGGCGTGGTCTAGTGTCCGATGAACCCCCATCCGAGGATTCATCACCGCTTGGTATTTGGTAGTCTTCTTTGATGTAAGGCTACGCCTTCTCTTTGTCGAATTTCTTGATGTCTTTTTGTAGTTTGGAGATCTTCTGCCGCATCAGGTGGTTTTTGTGGTCGTCCATCTCGGCATTTATTTCCGCTAACCTACTCTTGTAGGCAGTGATGTTAACTGTTGTTTTTAGATTATTCTCTGCAGTCGTGATCTCAATGAGTAGTTTGTCAGCGAGGCGTTTGGCAGTACTAATGATTAGGATGAGCCAGTCCCTGGTGCATTTCCACGCCACCAGGGACCATTCTATTCTAAAGCCGATGTCTTCCAAGAATAATCATGGGGCATTGGTCACCAGAAGTCCATTGGGGGCTATGTTTGCCACACCGTAACCTGTTTACTCTAACTGCGTGGGTTGCATTTGCAAAGGCTTTTTGGTGCTCCAGCCAGACATCGACCCCTCAACACTCGACATCCCTTGTGGGACAGCTCTCCTCCAGATGCAGGTCATCCTCGATGTCTCCTGGTCCCCGTGGCTGCAGAGTCAAGCAACCCTTCTTCTCACCTGAAGCATCCAACATCTGTGGGCATCCGACTGCTGAGCCCCTTGTCACCTGAAGTGACCCAGACTCTGTCCCCTCTGCTTTCAGGTTCTTCACACCTAGAATCCAGGCTTGGATTCCACCGGACACTCTTCGCCTTCCTGGCAACAGTACTTCTTTGCAACTCTCCACTGAAAACGACAAAGGTTTCCCACACCACTTGATCCCTATGCACCCGGCTCCTCTGGGATAGGTAACACGGGTAACTCGGTACTCACTGGTGGGTTGGCCTTAGAACCTCCTATGTTTCAAAGGGTTTGCTCGAAGTCATCGTAGTAGTGTCCTTAAACTGTAACTTTGCAAACACGACTTTCCCATTGAGTTGTACAGAGCATGTGGTCGTGTTTCCTCACTGCACCCGTCCTCCGTGGGCTCCCTGTGTCTCTCCTCTGGGTGGTTCCTTGGGGTCCCAGCAATTCTACGTGCACTAGGCACTGTGTCTAGTCAAGCCGTTATTGTTATACCACTTTTTTAGTATATGGTTCTGTCTCCCCCTAGAACCCGCTTTGTAATTTGCTACTTACGAATGTTCTATTGATTCAGTATTGTGTACTTTGTGCCCTAATCTCGTATAGAGACTAGTAGAGAGTGTTGTATTAATAAATACATATTTTTGTACAAGTACGGCGTGGTTCTCCTTTCATTTAGTCATTTAGGAGGTGATATTCTGGTAAAACAAGCTGCTTTCCACAGCTACCACTGGGATAGCTTTCTAAAGGTTATCTTTGACTTCATACATCATAAGGGTCGTGTGGACTGGTACAGGGTGCCCACTTTAATTAGTGGATTGCATATACCAGGCCACCTTCTCACATTGTGCCTACTCTAAGCAGATGATTTGGCAATTTTGGATGTGACACAAGTACGCCTGCAGAGGAAGATAAAAAAGTTCTATCACTATTGCGTGACTCACAAACTGAAGATAAACATGGAAAAAACAAAGATAAATATGTTTGGGTAAAAAAGGAAACCGTCTAAATGGCAGGTAGGCAATAGTAGAATAGTGGTTACACCCTCCTATAAGTATCTAGGTATGACATTTACCAGTTAGCCGAGTTGGACCTTACATAAAGAATCAGGAAAGGCAAGGGCATTAGCTACAACAAGGGGACTTGTCCGCTTCAAAAAGACTTATGGCGGCCCGTCCTGGTCTCCCCTCTTAACAGCTTACAGCGCGATGGTCCCCACGCAATGCCTCTATGGGGCCGAGCTGTTAGCCGTCAGTACGGAGGGAAGTTGGGATAAGTGTGAAAACAAATGTCTACAAAAATTGATGGCCCACCTCAAAGGTGCAATGTCCCAGGCAACCAGGCAATAAGATTAGAAGCTAATTTGCAAACCTGGAACTTTCTAGCATATAAATTAACTCTGCGCTTTTGGGATAAATTATTGGCCCCAAATACTCAGAAGATATCAGCCTGTTGTGCCACTGAAATAGAAAGAAGTGAATTACAGTGGGCAAGAAAGGTAAAGAAAAGATTGGAAGACATTGCAGGAACCTTAAAACTAGAAATAAAAATAGCTGAAGCCCCATCGCTAAAGCAGATTTAAAATCAGCATGTAAAATAGAATCTAGACTGGCGGACTTGGAATGTGTAAGGAACAAACCCTCAGCAAAGTACATGTTAGATTCATGGGAAAATATGAATTTGTTCCCGTATTTATCAGCATTACCAGATGCTTGGGTACGTTAATTACTATTAAAGTTCCGGGCAGGATTAAATGTACGTTATGTAAGGGCTGATACATTTGAAGCCCTTTTAGATCAAGATAATAAAATGATGCATTAGAACTTATTTCAAGGATGGAATTTATTTATGTGACTTGTGCACTGGTTAAGTTCCTTAAATATTGTTTAGATTGGTGTCTTATAGTGTAAATAGTAGGGGTTTGGAGCTTTTAGTGTATTATGATGAATTGGTATTTATATGATATAATTATATAAAATATGTTATTGTTTTTAAAGACTGTATGCTTTAAAGACGGTGTCTAAACATTAATAAAGAATTAACTTGGTGTTCCCTTCTGGATTGATGGTCCTAGGTGTGACTTGACAGAATCCAGTTGTGCTCTATTTAACCTCATTAACCGTTGTCAGTCAGGACTCAATTTAGGCAAATTAAATTACTGCTTGTCTGGGAAGTGAGTCCTTCTCTAAAAGCCTTAAGTTGCTGCTCTGAAAAAACACTGAAAGTGTGAGGGCACGCCTGCGTGTGCTCTGGTGTTGGCACGCTGCACTGAGGCATGTTAGAGATGTCTTACTGGGGCTTCTCTGAAACTAAGTGAGCCTCTAGTCTGCTGTACATGTCAATGCCAAGGGTTTGGGTGGATAAACCACCATGGCTCTCTCTATGATTACTTTGCGTGGGTTGAAAACGCCCTTGTAGACAGGTTTTTTTTTTTGATACCTCGTTTGTGGGAGGTGCTTGTACACCCCACAGAAAGTGATCCGGGGATTCCCATTATTGGAGGGCAGACCTCGGCCTGCAGTGGATCTGACCTGGTGCACAGAGGCATTGGTCTTTACCTGCAGTGACATGGCAAGTGGACAGTCAAGCACAGCATGTGCCTAATCCACTGCACAAGAAGTGTGAGTAACATGAACAGGAGATATTGTAGTATTGTAAACAAAGGCCTTGGACTAAGGCAGAAAGGGAAGCTGCAATAAACTCGGTACAGCCTGGCTAAGACACCTAAAACCATTGAGGTCTGTAAAAGGAACAGAGAAAAAAGAGGCCTCAGGAAATAATATCTGTCTTTGCAATTAATTGTTTAACGACAGATGCTAATATTCTGTGAGCGCCGCATCGTTGAAATCCTGCAACTTAAGCCCATCCGTTGTGGCATAATCGCCTTGCCAACCCAATGCAGGGAACAGAAAAGCAGCAGCACCTATTTCAATAGAAACACAAAGAAAGGAAAGACAGCTGGAACATGAATAAGAGAGTAACAGAGAGAGGATGACAATGCTGAAGTATTGTTTCTGAAACCATAAAAAGGAACAGCTTCTGCCAAGACCCAGATAAAACAGCCCCATTTCATAAACTCATTACTGCTGAAGGTAAACCGAAAAAAAGTAGTGATGTGTGAAATTCAGGTAACTTGTTTCCCTGTAATTATGCAACATTTCGGTACAATTACGCAAAATCACACATAGCTAGGCAGAATGCACAACCATCATCTAGGCTATCTTTTAGTGAAAAATGCATTGTAGCTGCAAAAGATTGCGTGGAGGAAAGCATACATCTTGGAGGACTTAACCCATACCTGAACACTGTGATCTCCTGGGTGAAGGGCAGTATACAACCATCAAGAGACTAACTAATACCAGGCAGATAATGAGATCATGCAGATGGACACGTGGCGTAATATGATATCCACTGAAGTATCACTTTTAAGTTATTGAGAGGATTATTACAGCACTTTTAAAATGAGCAGATCCATCAGTGGACACACAACACAGGTCAACAAAGGCCAAACAGGCCGAAAACAATCTTCTCTTTTATGATGCACAGTCAAAAAGCTGATCTTTGAGCCCACATGGGCCCCTTCTCATGAGAGGACTAGCTTTGCCTTTCCTTGCTCCACTCTCACTGTTTCAGTTGTGCATCAAAGTCTTGTACCTCTTCTTTTCTATCTAAAATGCCACTAAACTCTTATCACAGGGCACAGAATGAAGGAACAAGCTAAATAAAAAAAAAAATTAATGGAAAGGTTTTCCTGGAGATCTATGCAGCAGAATATCCATCATCTGCAGTATGCAAGTAAGCTCTCAGGACACATAAATGCAAATTGACCTGTAATGTGATTCAAACTCCAGTAAACACCTTTTGAAAAGGGTATTTGAGAGTAGCCCCCTAGTTTCATGGAGCAAAAAAGCCTGAGTGGAATGGGAGGGTGAACAAAAAAGTGAAAACATTAAACAAATACATTCACCATGAAGGGATGATATAAGCATCTATGGCACCCTCCAACTCATGAAAACAGCAATGTACCCACTTCCAGCACAAACCCTGCTGGCATCCCACAGGAAAGAGAGCATTGGTAAATTGAAATTATGCAGCAGGCAACAGTTCCCATTTTGTTTAACACAAGCAAAGCCTCATGAGCATGTACACCATAAAGAGTTTAACCATCATCACGTTATAACGCTTCATCTTCCTTAAGCCCACTAAAATAGTAACAACTGTGGTGAAAATGTGAGAGGGAAGGAATGGATGAGCACCCTGCAGGGCCCTTGCCACCTTTGACACAGATCTTGATGTATTGGGACCGGTATACAACCGACAACTCGCACAGTCCAGCAAGAAGAGCCACAAGCCTTGAGTGCCTCAGCAAGGGCTCCTAGGAACTGCTAGAGCTCTGCAGATCAGCCTGCATGGCTAGGTCAAATCCTGTAAAGAATAATTAAACCACAATGATTTAAAATAGGAACCGCAGATGCAATCCTCTCAATCACACACCCCAAACAAAATGGCTGTGGGAAGTAATAGAAAGAACAAACACCAGCAAAACCAATAGGTCTGGGGCTGGCCACCAGTCTTTTGACAACTCTTATTTTGTCATGGTTTTTGTAAGATGTTATTGTTCAGGAAGCTGCTCATCAACATCAAAAAAACATTGACTAAAGGCGAAAATGTTGTGGTCTGAATCAACCACACACTGCCATAGCACTTCTTGACACTGAAGGGAACTGCTTTCTGACTGGATTTGCTCCTTGTGGAAGGGCAGCACACTGTAACTCAAAGTGAAGTTAACCAGTGCCTGAAGTGGGCCTTTATGCATGCTGGAGTGGGTGGAAGAAAAATGTGAATGACACAACCACAGAAAGATGTATGAAGTTTGGATGTGACCGCTTTAAGTAAATATGGTATGCACATACTTTTAGTGGCTAATGCAAGCTTTTAAAAACAAACCGGTCTAGCATTGGCTGCCAGTTTCTTTCCATTGCGAACATAGGAAAGAAAGAAAAAAATATTTAGATTGTTCCTAGAACTGATCAGGCCCCCACTTTAGATAGACAAGTGGCCTTATATAGTGAAGATATAATGTGATGACAAGTAGACTGGAATGAATGCACATTAGAATATATGCAGCTTATGTACCCGTTTTGAAGTGGGGAAAGCCCATCCAGACTGGGAAAGTGTATGAAACATATATGTCTCTGAGCTCTATAATCATGTATAGCTAAATTATCGTACATGATGATCTGCTAACACGGGCAACATCACTGTATTGTGACACATATGAATCATGAGAAGATGTGGTACTGAGAAACAGCCCATACAGTGTGTGATTGGTTGCAATCAAATGAGTTATACTTGATATTAGGTGCATTTCCTGAACCAGTATTTAAATTATAGCACAGGCTACAATATTGTAATTTGACATATAGCAATCATGGCAAAAGAGGTCCTACTGAGAAACGGCCCACATAGGGTGTGACTGTTTGTAACCAAACAAGTTAAAGAATGATATCAACTGCATTTCCTGAATTAGCACTGCGACCATGGGATATGAATTATGTAACTGGCCTGAATATTAGTACAGCACCATATGAACAATGAATATATAAATAGGAAAAGCACCATGAATTTCAATAGCCCCAAGATTGCCACCATTATCAGAAACAGTATGGCATATGAAATTATTCTAAATTCGATTTAATGATGCATAAGTGAACAAAGTAGACTTATATTCAATATAATTTGATCAGTATGGTACCAAGTGAGGAAATGAAAGAAAATTAGCAAAATGCTATGAGTTAGAATAGCTTTTCGATGGATGCCAATTTGTAATAACATGTGTACTCTATCTTTGATTATATTGACCCGAACAGCCAGGCAATTAAATGTTGTATGCATACTTGTTAAAAGAATGCCGGTAACTGAGCAAGCCGACATTGATGAAGGCGCATGTCAAAACGCGTCTGTTGTTTTCGGGGTTTTGTGTACCCCACAAATGTCAACTGCCTCTGTTTGAATTTAAAGATTTTCCATGAGTCTCACCCTTACGAAGATTGCAGCACCAGCCCATTTTTCCCGTGAGCCTTCAAGCTCTTGCGGGAGCTTCTCAGTCTCGTGAGACCGCGCTGGCTGTTGGAATGTTATAAATGAAATGGCTGCCAATCCTGTTTACTGTGAAAAGTGGGAGGTGATGTGGAAATGATGGAAAAGAGCTATATAAGGGGGCAGCCAAAAGGCATGCTGTCCAAAATAGATTTAGAGAGGAGGTGTCTATGGGATATCTACTGTGAAGATAATAAATGTATATTGTTTTAACACATTTTTATGATCTTGCAGGACTCTCGTGGGATCCTGAATATTAAAAAGTAGTAGATGAGGTCTCAACACACTCTATTAGTATTGTGGTCCTTGTTTTTGAGAGAAAGTGCATAAGAGGTAATTACTGTGATGATTAGAAGGTTATATTTTTTTATGTACGGTCTTGCAAGAGTTGTGGGATTGTGAAAGGTAGAAAGAAGTAGGTGATCTTGTATACACTTTAGTATGTACACTTGCTACTGTAGGAACGAGTATTACTGTAGATGATGTTTATCAGAGTCTACTATTTATGCCCATCAGCTTGGTAAGAGTTGTGAGTAGAGTACAGTCTTTTTCCCCAACCTATTATCAGAGATAGGGATGTTAACAGGGAGGACTGTCCCTCTCCGCTCACTACTAAACACACTTGTCATCTGAGAGAGGCGGCAGCAGAGAAGCCAGTCTCTCTCAACACACCCTAATATGCACACCCCTCATCTGACAGAGAGGTACTACCAGGAGAGGCAAGTCCCTCCCCACACACTACTATGTACACCCGTCATCTGAGAGAGAGGTCTGAAAGGACAGGCCTGTCATTCTTCAAACACTACTATGCACACCCGTCATCTGAGACAGAGTTCTGAAAGGAATGGCCAGTTCATACACACACCCTACTATGCACACCCGCCATTCAAGAGAAGGGCCTCTATGGAGAGGCCAGTCTCTCTCCACACACCCTACCACACACACTTTTCATCTGAGAGAGAGGTCTGAAGGGAGAGACCAATTCATCCACAACCACTACTACGCACACCCCTCATTTAAGAGAGGAGTTTGAAAGGATAAGGCAGTCCCTGCAAAGGAGAGGCCATTCTAACTACACACCCTACTTCGCACACCTGTCATTTGAGAGAGAGAAGTCAGTCCCTCCACACACCCTACTACACACACCCGTTATCTGAGAGAAAGGCCTAGATGGAGAGGCTAGTCCCTCCCTATATCCTACTATGTACACCTGTCTTCTGGGAGATGGTCCAGAAGGAGAGGACAGTCCCTCCCCACACTCTACAATGCAAACCCATCATCTGAGAGGGAGATATTGAAGGAGTGGCCACTCCATCCACACACCCAACTATGCATATCTGTCAGGTTCTCAGTAGAGAGGTTAGTTCCTTCAATATACTACTCTTTCCCAAGAATTGTGTTGCAATCCCGTGAAAGACTCGTGAGAGTAGTGTCAAGCTTCAGGGGGTGAGGCTTGCCACATGAGGCATGTGCAATCCCACGAGACACTCCTGAGAACTGCATGGAAAATTACTGATCCTACCATGAGGTGTTTTATGATTCTGTGAGAGTCTCACAAGACCGCATGGGGAGAAGTAAAAATAAAAAAGGGACAAGGCTCAACCAATATTTACAATTCATATTACATGGTTGACAAAATGCTGTGATTTGATTGGGTGCAGAATCATCTAAAGCTCAGTTTATCCTTGGTGATTTAAAGGAGAAGGAAGTCTTTTTCAGTTGTGCTCAGCAGAAGTGAATTTATGTGGAAGTGAAAGAGACTGGTGTCTTTATCTACATTTAAGAAAGAACTTCAAGTTCAGGTATTTAATAATATATTTTGTAAACTTTGTAGTGAAGTTTAAGTAAGTGTCCTAATGTTGGTAAACTTGTACTACACCATGTTTACAGAGTGAAACACTGTTTGGGAAGGTGTAGATCTCTTAATATAGCTTTTGAGAGATAGACATTAGAATGTAGAAAGAAATCAGCATGGTTTGCAGAGAGTGTTGAAAAATGAAGTGTTCCAACTGTGTGTAAAAGAAAGTTTTCTCAAACTATAAAAGAACGATTGTGGAACTTTACTGTACATATACTTTAGCCCTATGAGGTGTTTGAGTGGTGAAGTTGCTATTTCCAGTGAGAAATACTACGATGAGTATTAGCAAAGGTGTGTGAAGTTTAATGTGTTACCTTATATGCTGTTATGGAAGCAGAGTTCATGGCATGTTATAATTTCATTTTGAAAATATTAAAATAGAGTGGCTGAGGGTGTGGAATTTTTCAGGAGAAAGGAATAACTGGTGCACTATATATAAATATGTAGTTGTGGGTGAAACATGTAGTAAAGCTTAAGCAGTATAGTATCACTGTTATCAAAATATTGATCAGCATATAACTTCTATCTTTAAGATTATTTTGTCTTTTTTTAGGAGGATAATGGAAACTTGTCTCGGGGTATATAATAATCTACTTCCATAAGCATTAACCTTGCTAAAACAAGCAGGATTATTGTCTTAGAGATGTCATCAGTGATGCATTATGCAATGTCATTAGCAGTGCATGGAGGGGGCGCAAGTTATAGTAAACATGTGGTCGCATTGCCATCATCCACAAAGGAACCATCCGCTGCACCGCCACCAAAGATGACACCACATCAATCATGAAACACCTCAACTTCCAACTCCAAACCAATGGTATAACTACCATCAGGGGCACCCTCGCCTACAAACCTCCATGACAACGCCCCGGCTTCATCAACGCCATCCTGGACATCATAACCCCTCTAACCATTGACTCCAATCACATCATCTTTCTCGGTGACCCCAAAGAGGCAAACCCGCCAATCTCCTGGAAAGCATGAGCTGCATCGGCCTCCTACAACTGATCACCAACCCTACATCCAGCACCTGACACATGGACAGAGGCCCGTAACACCACCCATCCCGACACTTCAACCAACTTTGAATTGGCTTTCAAGACTTTCTCCGTCAGGATCACCAACTGCACCAACAGAGTCACCCCTATCAAGCCTGCCAAGCCCAGGAGGTCCACCAAACAAGCCAGCTGGTATACACCAGCACTTAGGACCCTGAAGCACAACTGCATGGGTCTTGAAAGGAGATGGCAAACCAGCAAGAATCCCACAGACTTTGCCACCTTCAAGACAGCCCTCTACAAATACCACCAATGCCTAAAAGACACAAAAAGATTAACCCTGGCAAACCACATCAAAGCCATTTCCAGCCACAGCAATGAACTCTTCAACATCATGAAAAAGTTCTCCTGCCCTTAAGCCACCGAGTACATGATCTCCCCATCTTAGGAACTCTGCAACATTTTGGGGGACTTTTCCACAGCAAGATATTCACCATCTACAGAATCTTCAAACCCCAAATCACCAACCTCTACAGCCTCCTCACACCAACTACTGCCTCCCACAACTGACCACTCACCACATTGGAACAGCTCACCACAAAGAGCACCACGGCCATCATAAAGTCCATCCACTCTGGAGCACCCACTGACCCCTGCCACCACCACCTATTCAACCTAGGAAGCAAGGAAATCAGCAACAAACTCACTTTCATTAACAACACATCCATCACCACGTCCACCTTCCCCATTGAATGGAAACATGCAGAGGTCAAAGTCCTCCTCAAGAAACCGTCCATGACTCCAGTGATCTCAAGAACTACCACTCCATCTCTCTGCTCCCCTTCCCCACCAAAGTCCTCGAGAAGGCCATCAATCTCCAACTCACCGATCACCTGGAGAGCAACAATCTGATGTATGCCTCCCAATTCAGTTTCTGTGCCAACCACAGCACTTAGACTACCCTGATTGCTGCCACCGACGACATCAGAACCCTCCTCAAATGGATTGCCTGCTTCCTTAACCGAAGGTGCAGGAGAATTTGCAGGAGGGAATAGCCTACCGTAAATGGGCTGGCTTTTCTCCAGGCAAGTTTAAGAACGCCCTCCTGATGGGGGGTCCGCCTGGGGGTGAGGATGTTGACAGTGCTTGCTCAGAGTTGGATAGGAGGCTAGGAGAAGCACTTGATAATACAGCCCCCTGGTCATGGAAAACACTAACCAGAGCAAAGAAATCTGCCCCCTGGTTTAATTCAGTGCTGAAAAAGGCTAAGGCAGACTGTAAACGAGCTGAAAGGCAGTGGAGGAAGGACTTCTCTACTCCAGGGAAGTGCGAGTACAAAGCGGTGCTGAAGGCCTATCATGGGCTCATCAGGAAAACTAAGGCGGAATATTACCTTGAAAGAATTGGGTCTGCTGGGAGTTCAACTAGGGAATTATTCAAGGTTTATAAGGAGATTTCTTCCTTGGACATAGTGGCAGTCCCTGCTGTAGGGTCAGCTGAACGCTGTAACCTTATAGCGAATTTCTTCTCTGACAAGGTGGTGACTATCTACTCCACCTTTCCTGAGTCGGCCGGGGTCGACCAGGATCTTCAGGATGTGGCAGGACCTATAGGTGAAGATGAGGGACTAGATAGCTTTGTGATCCCCCCCCCCCCCCCCGAAATCCTGAAAAAATTCTGCCTGAGTGTTAAGTCAGGTTCCCCAAAAGATCCGGCCTCCCCGAGTAGGCTTAGGGGCTGCTTAGAAACCCTGGAGCCCTTTATCAGACATCTCTTAGAGGTCTCATTTAGGACCAATACAGTCCCTGGTTGTTGGAAGGAGGCAGTAGTACTTCAACTCCCCAAAAAATCTCAGTTAGGCCCGGAGCGATTAGATAACTTGCGTCCTATCTCCCTTTTACCCTACTTTGCTAAGATCGCAGAGAAAGTGGTAAATGAGCAACTTACAGCACACATTGGGAGATGTCACCTCCTTCACCCCACTCAATCGGGTGTCCGTAAATGCCACTCGACGGAGTCGGCCCTTCTTTTGGCAACTGAGACCATCCGGGAATATATGGAAGCGGGTCAAACGGCCGCCCTGATCCTGTTGGATCTTAGTGCGGCCTTTGACACTGTTGCTCACCACACTCTAGTTTACCGTCTAAAGAAGGGAGGTGTGTCTGGTAGGGCCTTAGATTGGCTTATATCATTTCTAGCTAATCGTAGCTTCCAGGTGAGGCAGGGCGAGTTCTACTCTAGGGTCATGGGGCTGCAGCAGGGGGTTCCTCAGGGCTCAATTTTGAGTCCGACCTTGTTTAATCTCTATGTGGCTCCCTTAGCAGAGATCGCTGATGGTTTTGGGATTAGAGTCGTCTCATACGCCGACGATACCCAGTTGGTGGTATCCTTGACCCAGGAACAGCAGTCGGCAGCTCCCAATCTGGTGGCGTGCCTGCAAGAATTAGCCTCTTGGATGGACAAAAACTGTCTGAAACTTAATGGTGACAAGACAGAAGTGCTGGTGGTGGGAAGAGCTCCATCTGTATGGTCCTCTGCGTGGTGGCCGCAGAATATTGGCCCCACCCCTGTGACATGCGCCCAATCCAAAAACCTGGGGGTTTGGATGGACTTTCACCTATCCTTTGAATATCACACCAGGCGGGTCGCAGGAGCCTGCTTCAGAATCCTTAGAAGTCTCCAGAAAACTTTGGATATATTACCTATTGCAGCTAGGAAGACCCTTGTACACGCTCTCGTGAATTCTCGTCTTGATTATGGGAATGTCTTATATGTAGGCGTTACTGGAAGGTGTATACAGAGACTCCAATGCGTTCAGAACGCTGCAGCCCGCTTGATACTGATGTGCCCGAGGAGAACTGCTTCTAAACCGGCTCTTGCCTCTCTCCACTGGCTACCTATTCGGGAACGAGTCTGGTTTAAAGCGTTGTGTGTGTGTCATAGCATTATCCAAGGGACTGCGCCTGCTTACTTGCTGAACCTTCTTACCCCTTACGCTCCAACTCGCCACTTGAGGTCTGAGGGGAGGGGATTGGTCCGCGTCCCGGCTGTAAAGAGAGCCAGGATGGGTGGTCGCTCCTTCTGCTTTTTGGCGGCCCAACTCTGGAACAAACTTCCAGAGAGCCTGCGGCTGGAACCCTCTGAGGTTATGTTTAGGAAGAAACTGAAAACCCATCTATTCCCGCCTAGGTCTCTGTGATCTCCATTGCGACTTGCACCACAGCGCGGGGACACACTGTATAGTGTAACCAGGCGCTTTATAAGTCTGAAATAATAATTACAGGAAGAACCCAGGGAATCCACCTACCACCCGTAACCTCAGAACCCAAGAGCATCATCTGCGGCGTCCCTCAAGGATCATACCTCAGCCCCACTCTGTTCAACACTTACATGACTCTCCTAGCCAATTTCATCAGAACCCATGGCCTCAACATCATATCCTATGCAGGCGAAACACAAATCATCATCTTGCTTTCAGAAGGCCCCTCCACCACCAGGACCAACTTTCACAGCTGCAAGATGAATGTCACTAACTGGATCCTCAACCTCCCCAAATAGACCCATATCAAATCCCCACCTCAAGAACCTCCACTGGCTCCCCATCCAGAAAAGATGCCAATTCAGGATGCTGATGCACGCCTACAAGGCCCTTCACCACCAAGGACCAGCATACGCCAACCAGCACCTGAACTTCTATCAGCCCTCCAGACACCTGCAATCTGACTCCCTCGTGCGCACTCTGCACATCCTCTGCAGCTACATTGGAGGACGCTCCTTCTCCTACCTCACAACCAAGTCCTGGTCACACCTTCCCCTTCACCTTCGAACTTCATCCTCTCTCGTTGAATTCAGAAGGGGCTCAAAACCTGGCTTTTCGACTCATCTCGCCAGAGCAGGAAAAGCATAGCACCTGGATACCCTGGCGGGTGATTAGCAGCGCTCTACAAATCCCAGTTGATGGAATGATAGTTCTCCTCTAAACTAGAACTGGTGAATTTTTATATTTCCTTTATTTTAAAACATTAATGTTGTCACTGACATATTCACCTAACTAGAATGTTCCCTTGTAACTAAGCTGAATGGTTGAAATTCCTGCGAGCGCCCCTACAAGCTCTTGGGCAATTTGGTGATTAATCTATGACACGGCAGCCCTGCCGTGAGGGGCAGCTACATCCTGACAATGCTAAGGAGGCCGAAATATATTCGTTATGCTGACAGCTAGCAGGACCTACTAAAGGTGATATTTATGTTTCCCAAGGGACGACTATTCCCAGAATGCGAGACGTGCACTCAGCACAGCCCACTAAGGGCAGGCCTTGCAATAAATTGGTGAACTCAGGAAACCGCCTGTGAGTGTCATTTCTACATCGACCTTTGAAAAAGCGTCAGGTCAGAAGAAATGCTAACCGGGGAGCAGCACTGGGTGGTTGTTCCCTTGTAACTAAGCAGGACGGTTGAAACTCCTGCTAGCGCCCCTACAAGCTCTTGATAAATTTGGTGATTCAAATATAGAGATATATATATATATATATTCCAATCTTACGTTGCAAGTACTCCGATCATCCTGGAAAAACAACGCTTCACGGCACCCAATGCTTTTAAGGCAGAGTTTATTGGCTACACAAAACTCTACGCGTTTCGGGAAAACTTGGTCCCTTGTTCACGAGCATAAAGAAAGGTGAAAAAAATTGCAACTAAGTAACACTTGTCATGTGACCCTTGATTTTACAAATAAGAGTGAAAACAGACTACTCATTTCAATAACACTTAGTTAAGGAAGTTCATGTTAACGCAAATAATAGCTTATTCTCTGTTATTTATCTATGTCAAACAGTGAGACATACAATTTATAATTTTGATTGGTCTAAATTTAACCCTTTAAAAGTAACTGGCATTGAAATGTAATCGGGTCTGCCTTTCAGATCTTACTTTTAAATTTTTAAACAATGGCAAGGCAAAAACTTTATTGATCGCCCTGCTTAACACGCTACAGATGCAGCGTACGGGTACTAAAGGGCGCATGTCCGTCGCGCTACATATTTTATCACACTTAATACTGGATTGTTCCGTAAATTGCAAAAAGCGTGCACAAAAATGTTTAAGCCCATGTGGGCTGACTATCACCTAATGTCCATTGCCTTCTAGCTTTCAATACTCCCATTCCAGAAAAGCAAAATGCCAGTTAGTGACCAAATAGTATAGCCCCAGTGGGCAAAATATCTTCAAGGGTTCAATTGCCATGCATTAACTGTATTGAATACATTAAGTGCATTAAATCATAGGTTTCGATTGTGGTTTTAAACAGATAAAATCAATGCTGATTCTTCCTCTTCCTTGGTTCCTTTGAACTCCAAATCTCTGTTTTCATAGATAGATGAAAGTCTGCAAAAATACATATAATACAAAGGGTCACAATCAAAGTTTACGACTTAGATTAAAAGTAACGTACTAAACATCACAGATTCGGCATACCTGATAGTTGAAAACAGGCAAGAGAAAGGAAGGGAGAGAGAAAAGTATATAAAAGAGTAAGCGCTGGGCAGGATATGTCCATGAACCATAAGGTGTAACTGATTGCGCTTAGCCCAAATGAACTGATAATTCCTCATCAATATTATGACCCCAAGGTTTAATTGTCTGAAACTGAATTATCATTCTCGATTCTAGTCGTCTCAGCTC
The DNA here is from genome assembly GCF_964204655.1 of Triturus cristatus. Taxonomy (NCBI): domain Eukaryota; kingdom Metazoa; phylum Chordata; class Amphibia; order Caudata; family Salamandridae; genus Triturus; species Triturus cristatus. The sequence goes on along the minus strand of NC_140595.1, from coordinate 516,044,580 downwards.
GAGGACTCTATTCCCCCCCTTTCCCTCAAGGGGACTGTGTCTAAAACACAGAAGGAGAGCAGACTAGTGTTTTGGCGATGTTCAGCCTTAAAGTGTCTGGCCATCGGGTATTGTCTAGCGTTAACATGAACTTCCTTAACTAAGTGTTATTGAAATGAGTAGTCTGTTTTCACTCTTATTTGTAAAATCAAGGGTCACATGACAAGTGTTACTTAGTTGCAATTTTTTTCACATTTCTTTATGCTCGTGAACAAGGGACCAAGTTTTCCCGAAACGCGTAGAGTTTTGTGTAGCCAATAAACTCTGCCTTAAAAGCATTGGGTGCCGTGAAGCGTTGTTTTTCCAGGATGATCAGAGTACTTGCAACGTAAGATTGGAATAGTTTGGGTTTTCGCTAACCCGTCACGGCCCGCCATTACCAAGCGGCTTGAGTTGAAAGCGAACTTGTTTGTTGGATGATACATTGTATCAACTCTTGCCCGCCCTGCTGTTACACGCTACGTGCCCCGGAAAAAGAAAAAGCCGATACGGAAGCCACCAGGCAAGCTGAGGAGGATTGCTTTGCAGTACGGCTACGATAACCGGGTGAGCACGAACATTTTCTTTATTCGAGATTAAAGAAGAAATATTGTTACAGCTAGAGGGCAGATGGAGTCTGTTTGAGTGTCGTACGTAGACCCTCAATAAGAGACCGCTTTTTTCGGCAGAGACGCATATGCGTTAGATTACATATGATCATTGCCACACTGAGGAATACTAAACGCAGCGAGGCTGCAGTCACGTTGTTTCAGAACGAGCCAGAGGAAGGAGGGAGTGTTGAAACTGAGCCCAATAGAACTGAGACCCAGAGCAAGAAACAACTGTGGGATTGCTTGTGGAAAGCCCTAAAGACAGAACAAACAAAGTGGTGGGAGGCAACCACCCTCCAGAAGTACATTGATGTGGGCAGGGTTCCGCGAGGGTTAAGGATTTTTGTGACACCGACTTTCAACAACCCCGATCCCGAGTTGGTAGAGGAGTGGTCAGACAACAGCCACAACTGCTCTACAATTATGTTGGGTTTACTCGTCAAATATGCCCGCAGAGACTGTGAAAGATTGGCCATTGAAACGGATGACCTGATGAGTAAATTAAAAACGATGTGCACAGCGGAGGAGTTTCAAGCTGATATTGCGAAAATGCAAGCCAAACTGGACAGGATTGAGGACGATATTAAGGCCAAGAAACAACGCAAATTCCACAGAGACCAAGTGGACTATGAAAAAGGACAGATTTTGACTTTCGCTAGAAAATATGATCACCTGCGCGTGCAAACACCGGCGCCAATCTTGAAAACCAAGAAAAAAGTCCGTATCGCAACTACAAGTTCTGAAGAACTGGATAGAACCGGCGAACCGAACGAAACAGGAGAAAGTGACAATTATGAAAGCGACGCCTCGGCTATCTCTGAAAACCAAGGAGTAAAAAGCAAAATTTTAAACGAGTTCACGCTTATGGCACAGGGAAGAAACAAAATTTACTCCAAACAAGGTGCAAGCGGCTACAGAGGACGTGGGCGCGGCGTGAGAGGAGAAGGAAACAACTCAAGATCACTAACAAGAGAAATCGACAGCCCCGTGGGAAAAAGAACAAGGGGACAACAGAAGTCAAAATGAACAACAACAAAAAAACAGTGGTCAATCTCTCAGGTCGGAATCTAACTGAAGCTGAAATTGAAGTTCTTTCTCTTGGTCTTTCTTTCTGCCCTAGTGCTAACTTCAACTACACGCAATGTCGTATTGATCTCTTTCATTTTACAAGAAAGTTGAAGCTAAAGAAATGGTTTGCGACCAAAGTAACCAGCCATGTTGACAAACCATTGCATCACCCAAGCAATTTGAATATTACTGACATTGAGACATTACATGATATGCACATATTACAAAATGACCCTAATGTAATTGATGACCCTTACTGTAACCTAATCAATGACAATATGGAGTTGGATATGGGTGGCGCCAGTGGGTTTAAACCCAAGTCCATTTTTCTCCCTCAAATAACTAACGAGGCAATTGAGGTCTTTGAGAAAGGTGTATTACATGAATTAGAAAAAATTCGAAAAAAAGAGCGGTACAAAAATATTCCCAAAAACTATAATCTTAGTCAGGAACAGTTTAATGCAATTACAACACTAAAAAATGATGACAAAATTGTAATCAAAAATTCTGACAAAGGTGGGAATGTGGTGGTCTTGTCCAAAGAGATGTATATCCAGGAGGGATTGCGCCAATTGTGTGATACCAACAACTATGAGGTCACCACCAAAGCCAAATATGTAGAAGCTAATAACGAATATAGAGAACTTTTGGGTGAATGGAAAGAAAGAGGTCTGCTCGAACAGGAGGAATATGATTTCCTCTTTTGCAGATACCCTAAACTTCCGGCACTCTACCTACTCCCCAAACTTCATAAAAACGAACTCAATCCCCCTGGAAGACCGATTGTTTCCTCCAGGGGTAGTTCCTTGGAAAATACATCACGGTATGTAGATTTTTTTCTACAGCTCTTGGTCCAAAAACTCCCTTCTTTTATCAAGGACTCGAGTGATTTCTTGAGACTCATTGAACAGATAGTATGGGAAGACAATTTTCTGCTACTGACGTTAGACGTAACAAGTCTGTACACGTGCATCCCTCATGAGGCAGGCATCAGGGCTTGCCGTCATTTTCTGAAACATAGATCAGTCTCTCATCTTTTCCACACGGAGATGATTTTAGATATGATCCTCAGATGTCTCACACAAAACTTTTTTGTTTTTGACAAGACCATCTATCGCCAAGTGCTTGGGACCGCGATGGGGACCTGCTTCGCTCCCAGCTTTGCAGGACTGTACCTCGGCTGGTGGGAGGAGCAGGTCGTCACCTCGCTACCACTGTACAATGAATGTGTGGCCATTTGGGCAAGATACATAGATGACATCTTTGTGGTATGGAAGGGGAGCATGGATCAGGTCAATCAATTTGTAGATATCATTAATGAGAATGATTTCAACCTTCAATTCACTAAACAAATTGAAAAAGAAACTATTGACTTCTTGGATCTTAAGATATCAGTTTCTGGACAGCGACTAGAAAGTCAACTGTTCCGGAAAGAAACGGCTGGTAACAGCCTTCTACATGCGGAGAGTTGTCACCCCAGTAATCTGATACGGAGTATTCCGCTGGGAGAGCTATTGCGAGCCAAAAGAAATTGCAGTTATGAGGCAGGCTATGCAATAGAAAAAGAGATTATGTTCCAACGCTTCCGTGAAAGGGCTACAATGCAAAAGATATAGTCAAAGCCAGCAATGAAGTCGACAATAGAACAAGACAGACACTGCTCCAAATCAAGTCAGCTGACCCCGAGGTAGAGAGTGGGGAGAGCAAAATCAGATTTATCACCACCTATTCAAACCAAGCACGGGAGGTTAGAGAATGTCTTTATAAGTTCTGGGATGTTCTCAAAACTGATAAAGACCTTAAACCCACAATTGAAACTTTTCCACAGATGACTTTTCGGAAAGCCAAGTCACTAAAAGACACGTTGTGTCAAAGTATAGTAAAACAACCAACTATCAATAATCCGATTCAAGGGTTTTTTACGTGCCACAAATGCAAAGCGTGCAAATACAGCAACAACTGTAAGGTGGTGACATTATCTGAAAATACTAAACCCTTCCGGATTACTAAACATGTCTCTTGTAATACCGACCATGCAGTTTATGCACTCAGGTGTCCGTGCAATAAATACTACATTGGCAGCACAATTCATCCCGCCAAAAAGAGGGTACTTGAACATCTGCGAGCCATAACCAAAAACGACAGACAATACCCGATGGCCAGACACTTTAAGGCTGAACATCGCCAAAACACTAGTCTGCTCTCCTTCTGTGTTTTAGACACAGTCCCCTTGAGGGAAAGGGGGGGAATAGAGTCCTCGAGCTGAGACGACTAGAATCGAGAATGATAATTCAGTTTCAGACAATTAAACCTTGGGGTCATAATATTGATGAGGAATTATCAGTTCATTTGGGCTAAGCGCAATCAGTTACACCTTATGGTTCATGGACATATCCTGCCCAGCGCTTACTCTTTTATATACTTTTCTCTCTCCCTTCCTTTCTCTTGCCTGTTTTCAACTATCAGGTATGCCGAATCTGTGATGTTTAGTACGTTACTTTTAATCTAAGTCGTAAACTTTGATTGTGACCCTTTGTATTATATGTATTTTTGCAGACTTTCATCTATCTATGAAAACAGAGATTTGGAGTTCAAAGGAACCAAGGAAGAGGAAGAATCAGCATTGATTTTATCTGTTTAAGACCACAATCGAAACCTATGATTTAATGCACTTAATGTATTCAATACAGTTAATGCATGGCAATTGAACCCTTGAAGATATTTTGCCCACTGGGGCTATACTATTTGGTCACTAACTGGCATTTTGCTTTTCTGGAATGGGAGTATTGAAAGCTAGAAGGCAATGGACATTAGGTGATAGTCAGCCCACATGGGCTTAAACATTTTTGTGCACGCTTTTTGCAATTTACGGGACAATCCAGTATTAAGTGTGATAAAATATGTAGCGCGACGGACATGCGCCCTTTAGTACCCGTACGCTGCATCTGTAGCGTGTTAAGCAGGGCGATCAATAAAGTTTTTGCCTTGCCATTGTTTAAAAATTTAAAAGTAAGATCTGAAAGGCAGACCCGATTACATTTCAATGCCAGTTACTTTTAAAGGGTTAAATTTAGACCAATCAAAATTATAAATTGTATGTCTCACTCTTTGACATAGATAAATAACAGACAATAAGCTAATATTTGCGTTAACATGAACTTCCTTAACTAAGTGTTATTGAAATGAGTAGTCTGTTTTCACTCTTATTTGTAAAATCAAGGGTCACATGACAAGTGTTACTTAGTTGCAATTTTTTTCACCTTTCTTTATGCTCGTGAACAAGGGACCAAGTTTTCCCGAAATGCGTAGAGTTTTGTGTAGCCAATAAACTCTGCCTTAAAAGCATTGGGTGCCGTGATGCGTTGTTTTTCCAGGATGATCGGAGTACTTGCAACGTAAGATTGGAATAGTTTGGGTTTTCGCTAACCCGTCACGGCTCGCCATTACCAAGCGGCTTGAGTTGAAAGCGAACTTGTTTGTTGTAGAATATATATATATATTCACTTAAAAAACCATAGGTTTCACACAAGTTATAGTTAGCTGTACATTTCACTCGTAAAAAACCAATGAAATTCCACGTTATAGTTAGATCAGGTAACTATAACTTGCGCGCCCACAATAAACTGCTGATGACGTCACATATTACATCACTCATGACATGGTCAGTGACATCACTCATGACATCAATGATGACATCTGAAATGACACATTGTGGATTGCGGTCGCGCAAGTTATAGTTACCTGATCTAACTATAACGTGGAATTTCATTGGTTTTTTACGAGTGAAATGTACAGCTAACTATAACTTGTGTGAAACCTATGGTTTTTTAAATGAATTTGCAAGGTTTTTTAAATGCCAATTCCTAACTATAACGTGTGTGAAACCTATGGTTTTTTCAGTGAATTTGTACGGTTTTTTAAATGCTAAGTTATGTATTTATTTTTAATTTTTTTTTCTGGTTTTTCACCGTGCACACACCCTGCGCGCACGGTGCGCTTCGCACACCCTGCCCGCGCTGTGGGCACTCGGTGCGCTTCGCGCACCGAGCGCCCACGTTGCGCATTTCGTGCCGTGCACGCCTCGCAATTTTTTAGAAAATATCAATTGTTTTTTTCTCCCTTGGGGGTCCTTACATTTATATATTAAATGTGATTCTTAATTCTTTTTTTTTTTTTTTACCGTACGCGTACGGTAAGCTTACCGTACGCGCACTCCGCGATTTTTTTGAAAAAATTATTACATTTATTTTTCGTACTTTTTGGTCCTTCGTGGACCCCCTGACAAACGCTAGGGGGTCTGCAACTCTCTTCGTTGCCCCCTTTTCACGTTATCCACCTTTGTTTTTCAGAGCGAGAGACAGAAAACGGCGGCCGATACTTTCTGATTTCGACCGATTCGAATGTTTACAGTCATGTAACCACCAATAAGAATTGAGCTCGCGCACGGCACAGTACGCGTACGGTAAGCTTACCGTAAGCGCACGGAGCGCGCTTACAGATATATATATTGATTTAAATGCTATTTTCTCTGGACCTACTGAACAGATTTACACCAGACCTGCAAAAGGCACATCCCTGACCTGAGGACTACCTCTCTGCCCAATTTCAAGTAATTCTGTTCAGCCGTTCGGGCTGTAGCTCGGACTAAAGATCCTATGGGAAAATGCATGGGGAAAACGCGTTTTGGGACCCCCCTTTTTTCTCAGCCCCCGCTTGACGAATCCCCCCGAGACTTTCAGGGTAGGAGCGGAGCGTAGCGCCCCACCTATTTTGAAAAATTCGCGAGGATTCGTCAACCAGCGCCAAAGTTATTCCAAATAGAATGTTGCGGATTTCCTATGGAAACACGGTCCTAACTATAACTATCTACTGGCGACCGCCAGTAGATAATATATCTCACAACGAAGACCACTCAGTAAAAGTCATCAGAGGACACAGCAGGGAATTACACGGAATCCCTTTAATTGATCACTCTTGGCATAATGCATTTCGACGTAACAAGCCTTCCTCAGATGCCTTAAACCCCCGGGGTTACGCCCCTGCCCAGCTATGTAAGTCCTGTCGCACTCCCATTGGTTTGAGTTCAGCTGACTCCACCTCATTGTTTAAAGCCCCAGCTATAGTTCCAGTCCATCGACTACAGCTCCCAGCATACAGTTCAGCCGGGTAAGTGCTTGTGGTGGAGCCCAATATTCCCTAACTGGGCACTGTTTGTTCCGGGCAAAGCAGGGCTTCGTGTCGATGGTAAAGCCCGGTTAAAGAATTGACCCGGAATTCCTTGGGCCCCCAACGTCCTGCCCCAAATATGAGAGTCAGCCAGTCCATGAAACTCCGATGCAATGATCTCGTTTCCCCGTGCAGTCACGGGCGCTTCCAGGCTGTGGAGGCAACGCACCACCCCTAGAGTGAACGGGGACTGCGCGTGGAGAAATTGCTCCTCGTGATCGGCGGAGCAGGTATGCAAAATTAACCGGCTGAGTCTCATTCGGAGGTTCAATAGAGGGCTGAGAATTGGTCCCCGAAAATACCATGAGCACCCAGCCCACTGGAGGGATAGAAATATGCAAGATTGGACTGCAGGTCCCAGCAGGCATTGTGAAACAGGAATAACTAATTGGTACACAGGAAACCATTGATAAATAGCGTGCAGTGGACAGTGCGGTATGCACGTAATTATTGGACTGCTCATGTTGGCCTCTGAGGAAGGGGAAAGGATTCCCTGAAACACGTCAGGTCAGGGGGCACTATCACAGGACGAGAAGCAGTCTGTTACTTGAATAAAGTGTTGTCACTTACCTGTCTCTGGAGTGTGGCCTCATCTCTGGGGAAACAAGTTAAAGGTTACTATCACGGCGCTTCCAGGCCGTTGAGGCGACCCACCACCCCTAGAGTGAATGGGGACTGAGCGGGGAGAAATTGCTCCTCGTGATCAGCAGGGCAGGTATGCAAAATTAACAGGCTGAGTCTCGTTTGGAGGTTCAATGGAGGGCTGAGAATTGGTCCCTGAAAGTAACATGAGCACCCAGCCCACTGAAATGAAAGTAGAATTTATATTGCGCAATGGCGACCCACAGGCATCCCAGCGCTGTGGACTAACGCAGAATAACAGGAGAGGAGCGGACTAATTGCATTCATTGAAAAGAACGGTTTTTAGAAGCTTTCGAAAAGAGCGCAGGTTGCGCTCCTTCCGAAGGTAAAGTGGGAGGGAGTTCCATGAGTTAGCAGTGTTATGAGAGAAGGAGCGCCCGCCCCATCTAGCATTCCTTATTCTATGTGTGGTGACTAGGAAGGAAGACATAGAGCGGAGATCTCTGGGAGGTTGATAGGGAGTGATCATGGATTGGATTGTGACTAAGCCCTTCTTCCAGAAGGCCCTATGAGTCAGGCACATGGCCTTAAACTGGATCCTTGCATTGATTGGTAGCCGATGGAGGCTCCTTAGTGCAGGTTTCACAGTATGTCGATGGGGGACCTGCAGAAGCATGCGAGCAGCACTGTTCTGAATGACCTGGAGCTTATGGATGGTGGCTTGGGGGGCTCCCAGGTAGAGGGAATTCCCATAGTCCAGGCGAGAGAGGATGAGGGCCTGACCCATGATCCTTCTCGCCTGAAAAGGGAGGAAGGGAAGGATCTTGCAGAGTATCCTCAGAAGGCCGTAACATGTGGCTGAGATTTTGATGGCCTGGTGATTAAAGCTGAGCGAGCAATCAAGCAACACACCAAGGCCCTTGATCTGAGTCTTCGGATCTGGTGCAGGACCGAGGCAGTTAGGCCAAAGCAAAACAGGATCGAATGAGGGTGAGTTGCCCAGGAGCATAAGCTCGGTCTTATCCCCATTCAACTTACGGCATGAGAGTTCCATCCACTTGGCAACTTCCTCTAGGCACGGGCCTAGGGTGCTAGACGACCTCTCGGGGTGGTTCAGTGCCACCACGAGCTGCGTGTCATCTACATATGTGATGATTTTAATGCCAAATGGTTGGACAATCTCTGAAAAGGGTCTCATAGAGATGTTAAACAGCGTGGGGCTCAGGGAGGAGCCCTGAGGAACCCCACAGCTGAGAGACAGCCGGTTGGAGACAACATCACCTTCAACGACCTGAAAGAACCGATCGCTGAGAAAGGATTGTAGCCATCCCGGTCACTCCCACACTCTTTAGCCAGTGGATCAGAGTGCTATGGTTAACAGTGTCGAAAGCGGCACTGAGGTCAAGTAGGATGATCGCTGCCTTGCCTCCCTGATCCAGTGTCTACCTCGCCTCCTCAGTTACTGCTAAAAGGGCAGTTTTGGTCCCTTGTTGAGAGCGAAAGGCAGCTTGGGAATGATAGAGGAGGTCATTGGATTCTAGAAAATCTCCTAGGGTTGAATTTATATGTTTTTCCAGAATCTTACTCATCCAGAGGAGGAGTGAAATGGGATGAAAGTTGGCTAAGTTGGACTGGTCAAGGTTAAGTTTCTTTAAGAGGGCCTTTACCAGTGCACACTTCCATGCAGGGGAAACCCTTCCGGAGGAGATGGAGGAGTTGACCAGATCAAGGATTACAAGATGAATGGTGTCGGCAGCTAGAATCAGGGGCGAAAGAGGGGCAGGATCAATAGGGGAGCCCGACTTTACTTTTGCCATGATCAAGTCCAATGAGGCAAGATCCAAATGGGAGAATTGCCCTAGTGTGATTTGGGTTCCGGCAAGTGGCTCCAAAGTCGATGACATATATTGTTGATTCTGAAAGGCCGGAAGGGACATGTATTACACCTTGTGAGAGCCCCCTCTGATGTTGGCTGCTTCTGAGGCGTATTGGAGAGGGATTTGGCGATTCAAAAAAATTCTTTGGAGGAGTTTGCCGCTAGGATGATTTTCTCCTCCTAAAAGGCAGCTTGGGCAGATTTAATTTCAGCTTTGTATGATCTAATTGCCTCTCTATATTTAAGTTTCCTGGAATCAGAATAGTTTTGTCTCCAGGAGCGTTCAAGTCTTCAACACAATTGTTTAAGTTCTCTTTGCGTAGGAGAAAGCCAGGGAGCAGTCTTTGGCCTGGCTTGTTTATGGATGGATATTTTAGGGAGAACTACATCAACGGAGATTTGAATCCATTTATTGAACTTTTCATTGGCCTCAATGGGGTTCGGATCACTAGCTGGTTTATTAGCTTCAAGAACAGAAATCCAGTGCTCAGTGGGGAGCTTTGACCAGTTCCGTTCCAGAGCCGAAATTCTATTAGGGGAGAACGTGGGTCCATGGATTTCACAGATTAAGGGGATTAAAATGTGGTCTGACCAAGGAAGTGGAGTGGGGGTGCCTACAGTAAGATCACGTAAATTACTCTAAACAGGATCGACGAGATGACCTTTGATATGCGTAGGTTTAAAGACTCTCTGAGTGAGCTGAAGTGCGGAGAGATTAGATATCAGTTCATTTGCCGAATGGCCGGAGGGGTCATCTATGTGGAAATTAAGATCCCCAAGCACCGTAAAATTAGAAGGTGTACATGCTAAGGTGGCAGTAGTGGTACGCAGGGCAGTAGGTAATTGCCCTAGTGGGCCTGGGGGGCAGTATATCAGCAGACCAGAAAAGGTGTGAGTCAGGGAGAAATCAATTGAAAAGGCCAGGCTTTCACAGTCCTGTAAATGGTCTGTTGTGATGCGGAAGTTGAAAATGTCCTTAAAAATAATGGCTATACCCCCACCTCTACCTATCTTACGATCAGCCCTGAGTGAAAGATACCCAGGAGGGAGGGTTTGAATAAGGACATGGTCCGCCTCTGTGTGGAGCCAAGTCTCTGTTAGAAAGAGAGCATTGGGTTTTAATTCATCCAGCAGGATGGTAAGTTAGGTGGAGTGTTTAGGAAACGATCAACAATTTAGGAGGAACATCGTCAGTGAAGGTGAGGTAGCAACGCGCTTCTCAGCTTTGAAGCACGGCTGGAATGAAAATTCACAGTGATGGCATTGGGAGACTTTATTTGCTATGTTAAGAGAGTGCGAGCAGTTTGTGTTACAGTTCTTTCTCAGCGTATGTAGCGCTTGGGAGCTGTAAGATCTAAAAGTTCCAGAAAAACATGCAGGGGTTGGGGCCCCTGGACCCGGTCGGGCACGAACGGGCGCAGGCGGGCGCAGACGGGTGCAGACAGGCTTGCCATTGGAGCGCCGCCGGCACGTCCGCTGCGCGGAGAAACTGACATCGCCTAAGTATCCCCTAGGGCTCCGCCCCCTCCGGTCACCTGCCCGGAAATGGAGGGGGAGATAAAGATGCCAGCTACTCCCTCCACAGCAATCGGGTAAAACCCGTGGTGGACCAGGGAGCAGCGCGGGTGAAGAGGCAGAAGGTGAGTGCAAAATGAACATTAGAGCAAAAGCGGTGCGATTCTAAAACAGCTGAAAACAAGTTTAATATTCAATGTTCATGCACACCAGGTACGCTCAGCTACATCTGTCAGTTAGCGCGCGCCTGCTACGCGGGGAAACTGACTTCGCCTAAGTATCCCCTAGGGCTCCGCCCCCTCCGGTCACCTGCACGGAAATGCGGAGGGAGAGAAAGATGCCGGCTACTCCCTCACATCAATCGGGTAAAACCCGTGGTGGACCGGGGAGCAGCACGTTGAAGAGGCAGAAGGTGAGTGCAAACTGAAGAATAGAGCAAAAGCAGTGCAATTTTAAAACAGCTGAAATCAAGTTTAAAATTCAATGTTCATGCACACCAGATACGCTCAGCTACATCTGTCAGTTAACGTGCGTACTGGAGGGATAGAAATATGTAAGATTGGACTGCAGGTCCCAGCAGGCATTGTGAAACAGGAATAACTAATTGGTACACCGGAAACCATTGAGAAATAGCGTTCAGGATACAGTGCGGTATGCACATAATTATTGGACTGCTCTTGTTGGCCTCTGAGGAAGGGGAAAGGATTCCCTGAAACGCGTCAGGCCAGGGGGCACTAAGAATATGTTTAAACTGTAATTGATTCTGACTCACGATGTTATTAATTTAGATAAAGATTTTAAACCTTTTGAGTTTGTGGTTATTTCAAGTTTAAAGTTAATTATTAAGGAGATCAAATTTGTAAGACTTGGTAAAGGTGAAAGTCAAAATACAGGTAAAACTCAAAATTGATGTCAGGGGGGCTTACTAGCTTATCTGTGTGAATGTTATGGGCCCAGGTGAGTATTAAGCATGTGTGTGTGCAACCTGAGCTGGTAACCCGTGCTCTATCAGTATTTCTTTGGTAGGAGAGGCATGGTTAGGTTCTAGTTAGTTAGGTAAAGAATATTGTTTATTGAATTATTTGATTTATGCATTAACAACTGCTATTCATTAAATGTTTATATATTGTTTTATGTTATCTAGAATTTCGCGGGAATATTGAATAGCGGGTGCGAATGGAAGCCATACTGCAGTGAGGTTACTTGTCTGGATCAGGAAAGTGCTGAAAGTTATGCAGGACTAGAAGCACTGATTTAGGGATTATTTTCTTTTATATAAAAGTGAGAGTAATTGGTAGCAAAGGAGTTTGTTGGTGAAACTTTGGTTTTATATCACCTAGAAAGGGTAATACTGAAGAGTATCAGGTTTTGCTCGTAGTTTGTGAAGAGTAGGCAGAAGGGTTTTACTCGTAGTGTGTGAAGAGTAAGCGGAAAAAGGTTTACTTGCAGTAAAAGGTTGACTATTCTTTGAATCTAGAGGATCAGACACAGTAGCGAATGTTTCTATGTTGTTGATTAATGAAAATTGCATGTAAAATTGTAAGAAAATACGTTTTCGTATTACCTTGCAAAGGAGGGGTCCGTTGCGGGTGCTGCACTGAAGTCACAAAGAGCCGTGCTGGGATTGGTTGAAACAGTGGGTGAGTGACTGACGCGTGAATTGTAAAGGAGGGCTAAGTAGTGAGGAGTGATACTGATGTCATTTGAGAGCCGCGCTAGTATTGGCTAAACGCCCAGTGAAAACAAATCCTGATTGGTTGCAAGACTAGAAGACACTATATTATTGGAGGAGTGAATTAATAAAAAATCAGACATTTAAATAGCTGTAAACATAGAAATCCCAAGAACAAAAAAAAATAGATAGTGGATTTTGTATGTACGATCCAACTTTAATAGGGACTCGCCCAGACAGAAAATATTTAGGCTTCGCACACGAACAGTACATAAAAGGAAGATCGCGCAAAATGCATGGAGAGAAAAGAAAAATGTCATTTATGCAGAAAATTAAGAATTATTTTAAAAAGGATAAACCCATTAAATCTAGAGAAGGAATTCTCATTTCTCCGCCGAAAACTCCTGCATCTTATATGATGGTAGAAAGAGGTTATCATACTTGAGTATGGTTAGAAAATTGGGTAGAATATACAAAAGATGATGGAATACTGGAGTACGGAACATTTAATGGAAGAATTTTACACAATTTACACACTAGAATGACTGAGTTAGAATCAAGACCCAGATTAACTCAGTATGAAGCACTAGAAGAATGGGAGACTGAGGCATTTGAGTGAGATAGACCCAGGAGTGACAGGAATTTGAGCAGATATTATCCAAAATTTCCATGTGTAACCCGAGATAAGCAGATGAAACAGTGAAGACAGGCCATGTTAACTGAAGGGTTATATCCTGTGTTGATGGCTGAGGAACAGACAGGAGGAAAGTGCACAGAAAAGAAAAAGCATTTAACATTAACAGGTTGCGGGGACTCAGAAGATGATTATTTAGAAGATATCCTAATGAAAAATCCTCCGCCTTATCAAGAAAGACCTAAATGCTCCGATTCTAGATACACCCTTAGTACCACAAATAGTACATGAGAGAATTTGAATCTGAATCAACATGAGAGAACAATGGAAAGTGTACTTCAGGAAAAAGAAAGGGAAGCAATAAATAAGAATAGAGATGAATTAATACAGAAGATAGCACAGTTAAACGCACATCCCAAAGCGCTGACTATACCAGTGACTATAGTACATGTTGTCCCATTGTACGGGGATAAATCAAATTGCCCTAAACCACCTGTCATGACCACACCCATTATTGAGCCAAGAAAAGAGAAGCTAGTAGTTGATGACCAAGCTAGTGATTGCGAGTCTGTAATTTCATTAATGGACTTGCCGATAAGAGGGCAAATAAATGACACACCCAGAAGAGTCACACTAGGTTGCTCAAAAGAGGTGCGAATGAAGACAGCCACTGGATCAAAAAGTGCCACAATTGTAACCCCAGAAGATATAGAAAGATGGGCACAGGAAATAGAAAAACCAAATTCACCGCCGAAAATATTAGACATATTCAAATTAAGAGTTGCATTAGAAGAAATGATAGCTGGAAATGTAGGATTAGATAGATTAAACACCTATAGTGAGGAAGAACTGCTGTTTATTTGGAGGTGCATAACCCGAAACACAAAAGCATTCCATGAAAAATTGGTAAATTTAGCCTCTGAAATGGGAATGGAAATAGGGCAATCCAAAGTATTGCAAAAACCTTATAGAGCAGAATTTTCTGATAAGGATTTAGAAAACATGAACGTATCAGGAAGAAAATTATAGGTTAAAGAATTAATAACTATATTACAGAAATGGGGAGACTTAGACAGGTGGAAAGTTTGGTGGTCAAAGAAAAAGGAGAAAGCCCAGGCAAATAGTGACATCTGAATATTTAATGAAAGAAACAGAGAAGACAGAAAGGTTATACCCAATGAGAGATGTTCCAGGAGGGGGTTATGTACATGTCCCACGGACCCGACAGGATATTTTATCATTTACAAATGATTTCCCTAAGTTGAGAGAAAAACCAGTGGAATGGTACAGGCAAGTTGAAAGGTTTGTGAAAGTATCAAAAGTTTTGTTGAAGGATCTACATGGTCTTGTTGATATAGTGGTGCTGGCTGATTTGTGAACTGAATGTAAAATTACCGTTGATTGGCATAATGATGAGTACCCGAGAAATGAGAAAACAGGATCTCCATCAGAGGAGGTTATGAAGAAATATAACCAAGTAAACAATTTCTTAAAAGGAAAAATTCCCCCAAAGGAAACAGATTGGATAAAAATAGATAGAACAACCCAGAAAAAAGATGAGTCTGCACATGTGTATTATTAGCGCCTCCTTCAGGTGTTCAAACAGTATAGTGGATTTGAGAGTATTGGGATAAGGACATGACGCATTTTGTGTATCGGTTTGTGTCAGGGTTACGAAAAGAATTATCTGAAATAATTAAGCAGCATCATTTGTGCTGGCAAGCAAAGCAAAATAAAATATGCAAAATATTGTGAAGATGAAATGGACAATAGACGAAAGAATTTAGAAGAGAAAGTGATGTGGGCTCAAGTGAAATTAGCAGAACAGCAAGAATTCCAGTTACAAAATCAGGCAGTAAATACAGGAAGGGGGCAAGGTCAGGGGGAAAACAGTGGGGGTAAACCGAAAGGGCGGTTAAGCAGAGAAGAGGCCAAGAAAATGTTTTCCTGTCATGGGTGCGGAAAATTGGGGCATTGGAAGAACGAGTGTAAAAGCATACAACATAATAATGGCCCAAATCAAAATCTAAATCCACAGACGCAGAAAGAGGTGCTAATGAATCGACCGCAGCAGGTTGTAAACCTACAGAGTCAATTGCCACCTGCCCCTTTGCCAAATTTTGTGAGTCAAGCCAAGTACAGTGCAGACACAGGAAGTGGTAAGAAAAATTATGTAACATCGCAGTTTCTTTTGCAGGATACATATTTTGGACATCAAGATCAATGACGGTGCCTGAGAGGGGAGGAAGAGGAGTACGTGCTTGGCGCATCCTTACCGGTAGATCAGCCAGGTCTGTACACTGATGGAAAGGTAGAAGGAAATGACATTACCTTTTTGGCGGACACTGGTGCTACCCGTTCTACTGTGAGAACAGCAGACATCCCAAACCTACACCTCTCGGGAGAAGTGATCCAAGTAGTGGGCGTTTCTAATAAGCAAATTAGGACCCCTATTACAAAACCAATGGAGGTGTGCACAAGTTTTGTACTGTACGATTCTAGTCCTGTAAATTTAATGAGAAGGGACTTGTTGTGCATAATGAATTGCACCATATTATGCACACCGGATAGTGTAGCCATTCAGACCACTGATGAAGATGGAATTTATAAAAACATGTTAGCCAAACAAGGAACAGAAGTAGATGAATTATATTCAGTGATGACCAAAGATGATTTACCCGATGAGGTCAAAATGACAGTGAAGTGTAGGATTTTACAGGAAAGGAAGTAGGGTTAATGACAGACGTAGACCCTGTTAAAGTGACAGTGTGAGAAGGTGCAGTCTATCCAAATACTCGACAATACAAGATGAGTCCCGAAGTAAAGGCTGGTGTTGCAGCAGAAATTAATCGAATGGGCGAACAGGGCATCTTAAAAGCAATCATGAGTAGTCCCTATAATTCACCTATAATTGACATTAAGAAACCATACGGAAAATATAGGGTAGTTCAAGATTTAAGAAAGATAAACAAGATTGTTGTTACATGTTGCCCTATAGTACCCAACCCTGCTTTAATTTTGTACCAAATACCATGGAATGCAAGATGGTTTACCATAATTGATTTATGCCATGCTTTTTTCTCCATCCCACTGCATCCTGATAGTCAGTTTTTATTTTCCTTTAAATTTAAAGGAACTTGGTCCTCCCACACAAGTGAGGCACCATTTTTACCGGGATACCCAGGGGAACGCTGGGAGGTGGGTAATTTGAGTGAGCCCAGTGATGCCACAACTTTCCCACACAAAAATGTGTGAAAAAAGTGATTTTTTCAGCTAAAATTGAGGTTTGCAGGGGATTCTGGGTAAGGAAACGTTGGGGGATCCATGCAAGCCATACCTCCCTGGAAGCCCCCGGGTGTCTAGTTTTCAGAAATGTATGGGTTTGGTAGGTTTCCCTAGATGGCCGCCGAGCACCGGGCCAAAAACCCAGGTGACCCCCCTTGCAAAACCAGGTGGTTTTGAGATAGGCAATTTTGATGTCACCTCACTACGTTTTGGGCCCTTGCCTGTCGCGGTTACTTGGGCCTCCCACACAAGTGAGGCACCATTTTTACCGGGAGACCCAGGGGAACGCTGGGAGGTGGGAAATTTGAGTGAGCCCGGTGATGCCACAACTTTCCCACACAAAAATGTGTGAATAAAGTGATTTTTTCAGCTAAAATTGAGGTTTGCAGGGGATTCTGGGTAAGGAAACGTTGGGGGATCCACGCAAGCCATACCTCCCTGGAAGCCCCCGGGTGTCTAGTTTTCAGAAATGTATGGGTTTGGTAGGCTTCCCTAGATGGCCGCCGAGCACCGGGCCAAAAACCCAGGTGACCCCCCTTGCAAAACCAGGTGGTTTTGAGATAGGCAATTTTGATGTCACCTCACTACGTTTTGGGCCCTTGCCTGTCGCGGTTACTTGGGCCTCCCACACAAGTGAGGCACCATTTTTACCGGGAGACCCAGGGGAACGCTGGGAGGTGGGAAATTTGAGTGAGCCCGGTGATGCCACAACTTTCCCACACAAAAATGTGTGAATAAAGTGATTTTTTCAGCTAAAATTGAGGTTTGCAGGGGATTCTGGGTAAGGAAACGTTGGGGGATCCACGCAAGCCACACCTCCCTGGAAGCCCCCGGGTGTCTAGTTTTCAGAAATGTATGGGTTTGGTAGGCTTCCCTAGATGGCCGCCGAGCACCGGGCCAAAAACCCAGGTGACCCCCCTTGTAAAACCAGGTGGTTTTGAGATAGGCAATTTTGATGTCACCTCACTACGTTTTGGGCCCTTGCCTGTCGCGGCTACTTGGGCCTCCCACACAAGTGATGCACCATTTTTACCGGGAGACCCAGGGGAACGCTGGGAGGTGGGAAATTTGAGTGAGCCCGGTGATGCCACAACTTTTCCACACAAAAATGTGTGAATAAAGGGATTTTTTCAGCTAAAATTGAGATTTGCAGGGGATTCTGGGTAAGGAAACGTTGGGGGATCCACGCAAGCCATACCTCCCTGGCAGCCCCTGGGTGTCTAGTTTTCAGAAATGTATGGGTTTGGTAGGTTTCCTGTAGGACCTGGGGTCACCAAGCCCTAAGGGGGTAACGTGACTCGAGCGGCTGGGCACCCAAAGGCTTATGTGTAAAGCGACCATACACCACACTCATCCCCTAAAGCAGGAACCGTACACAATAAGGGACGCCACACAGTAAGATTAATGCAAATTAATCCGCTTTATCTAATCAAATATGCAAGCACAGTTCCTGAGATGACAATGGGCCTCACTGAATACATTAGCATTTGCATCACCAGCATTTCATTACAGTCACATAGGCAGTACCTGAATACCTTAGCTTTAGATTCACCATTACTTCATCATAATGCAGTAGGCCACACCTGTATACCTTAGCGTCAGATTCCAGAGCGCTGCTTCATGGCTCCAGGGGCAATACCTGGCGAATCTGGGGGAAGCGGTAAACACAGCGGTTAACCAGCGTGGCGCCCCTCCCACCACTAACGTCTCACACTGCCATGGCCCCACGCGTGGTATCTAGCGCGGTAATGGGCGCGGTAACTAGCGCTTCGAAATTGGGCTGGGACACACTCTTCAAGGCAGGCCTTGCAAGCCTAACTCTACCCCGGGCCTCCCTAGTGCTTCAGAGCAGAACTTGAGGATAAAGCGTTAATCGTATACATAAAGCATGGAACACTTCTGAGCAGAACATGAGGATAAAGCGTTACTCGTATACATAAAGCATTGAACACTTCTGAGCGGAACTTGAGATTAAAGCGTTACTCGTATACATTAAGCATTGAACACTTCTGAGCGGAACTTGAGGATAAAGCGTTACTCGTATACATAAAGCATTGAACACTTCTAAGCGGAACTTGAGGATAAAGCGTTACTCGTGCACAAAGCATTGAACACTTCTGAGCGGAACTTGAGGATAAAGCGTTACTCGTGCACATAAAGCATTGAGCACTTCTGAGCAGGACTTGAGGACAAAGCGCTACTCGGATACATAAAGCATTGCGCACTTCTGACACGCGGCAGTCTCAAGGCAAGGGGCAATCCCACGGAGGGGAATCAGAGTCTCAGAGTGCGGTGCCGCTCCCGATCGACAGGGGGCGCACCGGGTCCTTCCCAAGCCTCCCGGGGAGCAGGGGGGTGAGTCCCAGGCCTCCACACGGCCACGCTACCTCCCAGCCCCCGGGGTTACCTCGATCTCGGCGTCCAGGGGGGTCCTCTCTGCAGCGGCGTCTGGCACAGCTCCGGGCCCCGCGATCAATGCGCGCAGCGGCGGGGGACAGGTTTTGGGCCCTTGCCTGTCGCAGGTACTTGGGCCTCCCACACAAGTGAGGCACCATTTTTACCGGGAGACCCAGGGGAACGTTGGGAGGTGGGAAATTTGAGTGAGCCCGGTGATGCCACAACTTTCCCACACAAAAATGTGTGAAAAAAGAGATTTTGTCAGCTAAAATTGAGGTTTGCAGGGGATTCTGGGTAAGGAAACGTTGGGGGATCCATGCAAGCCATACCTCCCTGGAAGCCCCCGGGTGTCTAGTTTTCAGAAATGTATGGGTTTGGTAGGTTTCCCTAGATGGCCGCCGAGCACCGGGCCAAAAACCCTGGTGACCCCCCTTGCAAAACCAGGTGGTTTTGAGATAGGCAATTTTGATGTCGCATCACTACGTTTTGGGCCCTTGCCTGTCGCGGGTACTTGGGCGTCCCACACAAGTGAGGCACCATTTTTACCGGGAGACCCAGGGGAACGCTGGGAGGTGGGAAATTTGAGTGAGCCCGGTGATGCCACAACTTTCCCACACAAAAATGTGTGAAAAAAGTGATTTTTTCAGCAAAAATTGAGGTTTGCAGGGGATTCTGGGTAAGGAAACGTTGGGGGATCCACGCAAGCCATACCTCCCTGGAAGCCCCCGGGTGTCTAGTTTTCAGAAATGTATGGGTTTGGTAGGTTTCCCTAGATGGCCGCCGAGCACCGGGCCAAAAACCCAGGTGACCCCCCTTGCAAAACCAGGTGGTTTTGAGATAGGCAATTTTGATGTCACCTCACTACGTTTTGGGCCCTTGCCTGTCGCGGGTACTTGGGCCTCCCACACAATTTTTGGCACCATTTTTACCGAGAGACCCAGGGGAACGCTGGGAGGTGGGAAATTTGAGATGGACTTCAGTATGGATTGTGGTGGACAGGCCTTCAAGGTTAACCCACAAATGACACCACTAGGGTACACCTGCTTGTGCTAAGACATCAAGCCTTCTAAGGTCTAGTGGGGCCTTCTACGGTCTAGCATGGGAATGTGCTCCCTCAGTACAGTGGTGTGGTGGCCTGGTCATGAATGCGGAACCCGGTTCCCCAGTTCCAAATTCCACAGCTCTGGCCATAGTGCCACATCCCCACTGAACACCATACTTGCCCACTGACACTCGCACTGCCTTCAGCTGTAACCTAATTGTGCCCGCTATAAACACTTGGATGTGGCTCAATTCAAATTATGCACTTGATAAGAGTAATATGCTGCCTAAAAAAGAAAAAAACCAACCACTCATAGGGAATGCAAAGCATGTGAAATGTAAGCAGAAACAACATGGTTACCTAAACGATCTCTCACTAACTATTCAGAAATCAGCGAGTGGTTTCACCTGAAAAGTTATGGACATGACTAGAGGGCCCTGAAGGGAACCGTTTCACTGTCCATTAGCAGTATGGTATAAAAAGACCACATCCATAAACACAGAGCCATGGTACACATTGTGTTTTCCAATCCACCCATCAACCAGGTATTGCAGTACCTCCAGGAATGGTACACTCTCCCAACCTGGAAACAACAATGCTCTTCAAAGAAAGATGAGAAAATGAAAGTAGCACTTCACTGGCAAACTCTGTAAAGTGATGCTGGTGTATTTGGACGTAAAAAAAAAAAACAATCTGGCCACTTTGCAACCCCTCTGTCTTGCTATTATTCTCATATAAGAAATTCTATTTCTCTACATGCTGCTGCACTTTGGATTTGAAAAATTAAAAAGAAGGGCATTTCTCGGCATTTTTGGATCCATTTCACAGGGAAGCAACTAGAAAGACGAGCGTTTTTCAAATTTGGATCCATTTCACAGGGAAGCAACAACAGGCACACACGAACGAAGCCGAGCCTCGTGGCATGCCTGGGCATACCAAAGTGCCCCCACCCTAACCCAAACCCACCGATGCAAAAATCATGCTGCTGCACTTTGGATTTGAAAAATTACAAAGAAGGGCATTTCTCTGCATTTTTGGATCCATTTCACAGGGAAGCAACTAGAAAGACGAGCGTTTTTCACATTTGAATCCATTTCACAGGGAAGCAACAACAGGCACACACGAACGAAGCCGAGCCTCTGGCATGCCTGGGCCTTCCATAGTGCCCCCACCCTAACCCAAACCCACCGATGCACAAATTCCCCCTCCCCAGCCCCAAAACTCACCTTTACTCTCCAACGCGCAGGAAGCAAATGGCTTCCTGCGCCACGGAGAGCAAACGGGAAACATCCAATGACGTCAGCGCGGCTCGCGCGCTGACGTCATTGATGACGCGGGGGAGGCAGGGGAAGGTCTTCCCCTGCCTTCCCAGTAAAAAAAAAAAAAAAGATCGACCACTCACGGGGGGAGCGCCAGCGCTTCCCTCGTGGGTGGGTGCCATGACGAGCTGGACTCGTCATGGGCACAGCGCGACTGTGCTCCATGACGAGTCCAGCTCGTCATAGGCACAGAAGGGGTTAATGGGTTTCGAGGAAGTGGCAAAATTATATATATGTATGTGTATATATTATCTACTGGCGGTCGCCAGTAGATAGTTATAGTTACAACCTAGTTTCCATAGGAAATCTGAAAATTCTATTTTGAATAACTTTGGCGCCGGTTGACGAATTCTCGCGAAATTTTCAAAACTAATGGGGCGCTCCGCTCAGCTCCTACCCTGAAAGTCTCGGGGTGATTCGTCAAGCGGGGGCCGAGAAAAAGGGGGGGTCCGAAAACGCGTTTTCCCCATGCATTTTTCCATAGGACCTTTAGTCGAAGGTACAGCCCGAACGGCTGAACAGAATTACGTGAAATTTGGCAGAGAGGTAGCCATAAGGTCAAGGAAGTGCCTTTTGAAGGTTTCGTGTAAATCTGTTCAGTATTTCCTGAGAAAATAGCATTTAAAACCATATCAATATCTATACGCGCGCACCGTGCGCGCACTGTGCGCGCACCCTGCCGTGCACGAGCGCAATTCTGATTCGTTGTTAGATGTCAGTAAACATTCGAATCGGTTGAAACCAGGAAGTGTCGGCCGCCATTTTGTCTCTCGCAGTCTGAGGGGGTGAAAAACAGGTGGAGAACGTGAAAAGGGGGCAGGGTGGACAGTTCCTGACCCCCTAGCCTTTGTCAGGGGGTCCCAGAAGGACCCCCAAGGGCCAAAAAAAGATTTATTTTTTTTTTGAAAAATTGCGGAGTGCGCGCACTGTGCGCGCACTGTGCGCGCACTCTGAAAAACACACGTAAAAAATAGGTTTTTAATTTTTAACGGAAAAACCCCGCGAGGTTCGCGCACCCATAAAAAAAAAAAACAAATGCATACATAAATTAGCATTTAAAAAACCTTTGAAATTCACTGAAAAAACCATAGGTTTCACACACGTTATAGTTACGAATTAGCATTTAAAAAACCTTGCAAATTCACTTAAAAAACCATAGGTTTCACACATGTTATAGTTAGCTGGACATTTCACTCGTAAAAAACCAATGAAATTCCCCCGTTATAGTTAGTGCAGGCAACTATAACTCACGCGACCGTAATCCTCTGCTGATGACGTCAGATATTACATCACTGATGACATATGTGTCTTTCTGAAAAATAAATATTTGTAATATATGTATAGCTAAAGATTATTGGAAGAAGACATGCGTAAATAAGTGTCTAAATACAGTGATGTAATATCTGACGTCATCAGCAGAGGATTGCGGTTGCGTGAGTTATAGTTGCCTGCACAAACTATAACGGGGGAATTTCATTGTTTTTTTACGAGTGAAATGTCCAGCTAACTATAACATGTGTGAAACCTATGGTTTTTTAAGTGAATTTGAAAGGTTATTTAAATTCTAATTCGTAACTATAACGTGTGTGAAACCTATGTTTTTTTCAGTGAATATATATATATATACATATATATGTATATATATATATATATATATATATATATATAAACGTTCCACAAACCCTTTCCACTACGGGAAGGATACCAGCACTCGCGGGGATTTTTCAAATCACAGCGGTGACTTTTATTTTCGTAACAGACGCGTTTCGGATATACTCCTTCGTCAGTGAAACACTGACGAAGGAGTATATCCGAAACGCGTCTGTTACGAAAATAAAAGTCATAGCTGTGATTTGAAAAAACCCCGCGAGTGCTGGTATCCTTCCCGTAGTGGAAAGGGTTTGTGGAGCGTTTATATTATTGCGGAGCACCGCCACAACGAGGCACCCGCCTGTGGAGTGCTTTTGCCTTTCGGTGCGCTGGAGCGAAAATATATATATATCAGCTCCAGGTCCCACACTCAAAGCGGGGCACTCGCAGGCAGGTGCAGACTTTGCGGGTGTGGAGTCCGCAAACAATCTCTCGCTCGGTTCCTCTTCTTTCTCAAAAGGAATGTCGCACTCGCGGGGCGTTTTCAACACACTTTATTCAGAATAGCCAAATGACCAGCAACAGACCAGCAACAGACGCGTTTCGGCAGAATGCCTTTCTCGATGTCACTGGCACATCGAAAACGCCATGTTTTTAACTCGTATTCACAGGTTAGAGAAAGGACTCATCTAATTGCTCTAGGATGAGCGCCATCTTGTAATGTGTATATTGCTATGCTCTCTTGCACATCAAACAGTGTTAAAAGATGTCTGTTTATATAAACGCATCCATACACATGCATTTCTTATGTTTGTTACCTTTGTCAAACATGGTGCTAGACATTACATTTCGCCGTTGATCGGCCATAGCACATACACTAATAAAGTTTTTTCTCTTTATCTCAGCCTTTATGCAATTACTTCAATTTTGCCGTGGATCGGCCATGCCCTTTCTTCATACCTCAGCCAAACGAGTTTACACTTCAATATCGGCATAATGACAATTCTAAATGCTATTTCTTTTTAAATTCATTTTACCAAATTCATTGCAATACTGTGTCGCTGCAAGACAGTTTCAGATATCATTTCATATATGCGATTTTCTCTTCATATATCAATTTTCACAGCCGTGAAACTAGATTAAATTCAGTTAGGTACCTTTCGATCCAAAAATCAGCTAGAAATATTACTAAAGGTTTCATATTAGCTAATATCAATTACTCGTCATCATACCCAAGTTAAAATAAGGGGTATCTAGGACGTAACCATTCTCCCAACCAACTGAATCCTTGTCAGTTACATTTCCATGTGCATGGTCAATCCAATACATTTTTAATACATTTTTCATCGCATGTCAATTATGTACCTATATGTACTGACAGTTCTTCCCCACTATTTAGCCCTCGAGGCGTCTTAGTGAGTAAATCTATGATGAATCGTGATTCAAGTCTTCGCAGCCTTTTAACTCTATCACCCCCCCGAACATTCAAAGGGACATGATCTAGACCAAAGAATTGTAAGAGATTTCGATTGCTCTGATGTTTGGTCATTTGGCTATTCTGAATAAAGTGTGTTGAAAACGCCCCGCGAGTGCGACATTCCTTTTGAGAAAGAAGAGGAACCGAGCGAGAGATATATATATATATATATATATATATATACATATATAAACATATATATAATCTGCATATCTATATAAATACAAATATAAATGCATGCATACATATACATATACATATATGCAAGCATATGCATGTTATGTACATGAAAGTTTGAAAAACACTAATAAAAGCAAAGCTGAAAAGCCACCTAATTACAAACAGAATTGTTTTAACTTAAATGAGGGCGAGGCCTATTGCATTTTCAATGCTTGTTTACTTTGGTTCCATCAAGAAGGCATTGAGATGTGTCACACATTTGCCATAAATTCTGAATGGTAGCACTCTAGTTGCTCATTAGATCACTGTAGTAAAGCTACTGCTCACCAGGGAAGTCTGCTGCTGGTATTCAAAGTGCATATTTCAGTCTGCATGTCAAAAAAATTTTATGAAATAGAAAAGGATTTGAGAAGTCCCTCAAAATGTGCCCTAATTTTTCTTTCTGCAACATACTTTCTCTGGCAAAATGAACCCCCTCATTTTGTTCCTTTTTAAATTAAATGTTGTAAGAGTTACCACTTTATTCCAATCAAGATGGCTTCAGCTGTGCCATACGTTTATCATAAGTAGGACTGTTAGCGCTCTAGTTGTTCTTTGGAACACTCTGGGGAGCTGCAGTAGAACACAAAGGAATCAACTGACAGTCTCTGCCCTTGTTGGATGTACATGTTTTACTGAGAATGTCAGACTTCATTCTCACATTACTGAGAAAGATAATGAATTTACAGAAAATATGCTCTCAGTTTAGCTTATAGATCACCTTCCAAAACCTCTGTGGGAAAAGCATGAGAAAATAGTTTTCTCTCAAACATGATTCATGATATCCCAGCAGAAGGCTTTTTCACATGGTAAAATCACCTTAGAACATACCATAATTCCTAAAATGAGTATGGTACCATCAACAAATGATTTATAATGTAACTAAAGTCTTAAAACCTTCTATGAACTGCAATGCTTTTTAATGAGGTGCTATCATGTATATTGGTCCCAAAATGGCTGCCATCACTTCTTGGATGAAGTGCTGACAGCCAATCAGATCTCACGATGAGATGTGTGGTTAGGCTCTGCCCAGATATATATGTGATTTTACTTTTGATTTTCTCAGGAACTACTGAACGGATTTACAACATTTAAGCAAAAGGCACGGGTCTGAACTGAGGACTACCTTTCTGCCAAATTTGGTGTAATTCCGTTCAGCTGTAGCTGCAGCTAATGGTCCTATGGGAAATTGCATGGGGAAAACACGTTTTGGGACCCCCCTTTTTTCTCGCCCCCCGCTGCACGAATCATCCCGAGACTTTCAGATAGGAGCGGACCGGAGCTGGCCAAAAGTTTTGAAAATTTCGCGAAGATTCGTCAATCGGCGCCAAAGTTATTGGGAATGGAATGTTGCGGGTTTCCTATGGAAAATAGGTCCTGACTATATATAAGGTAATATATATATATATATATATATATATATATATATATATATATATATATATAGGGTTAGGTTTAGAACATCTTTACATACTTACCTTTTGACATTTTTATCTTGAAAATTTTGACTACAATATTAAGGTATAACTGCTTAATAATCAAGCCCCACACCGAGGATTAGGTATTTCTTTCCTCGTAGCAATGGAGACGGCCTCCTTTTATTTTTGCCCAAATGAAAGGGTTGGCATTCGTGTATGTTATCCCAACATGACTCACCCTCATAATGCGAGGACTGTGATGAGGAA
Source organism: Triturus cristatus (assembly GCF_964204655.1). NCBI lineage: Eukaryota > Metazoa > Chordata > Amphibia > Caudata > Salamandridae > Triturus > Triturus cristatus. Next base: position 516,018,364 of record NC_140595.1, on the reverse strand, counting down.
GAAGGATGAAGTAGTATTGAGGGGATAGTAAGACTGCAGTAGAGTAGGCAGTGTAGTCTACTCCCAGGAAGAAAATGGTCCACTAGCTGCTGTTTGAATTAGAAAATACTGCAATAATCTGGTTTCAGTGGGTCCTTAAGGCTCCTGGCCTCTGGTATCACTGCACCTGCTGCCCCTGATTGCAGGGGGGGGAGGGAGAGGGAGGGAGAGGGAGAACGAGAGAGAGAGAGAGAGAGGGAGATTTTTTTCCTGAAAAGTGCACATCAGAGATAAATAGAGAATATGTGCATGAATGCATTTTTGAATTTGAACGTGTGTGTTTTTTGCAATAAAATTCCACTTCATCGTGAGGGCACGCAAATGAGTACAGTTTATAGTAACACAGACACCAGTATCCCTGGCTTATAAAAACGGTTTGCTCATCTCGTAATATCACACACATTTGTTTCATGACCGAATGTTGGTTTCTGACATTTTATACATAAGCCATAGATGGATGTCTGTAGTTTAATTTTAACCCAAATGTGAGTCCTGAGATCATCCGCCACTAAAATCATCCATCACCAGAGTTGTATTTTAGCCAATAGCACATTTGTGCTCTTGAAATTTCAGGGGGAAGCTAGCAGAATGAAGCATGTGATGTCAGCTATATGGACTGCCTTATATTAAAATAAGTGGGGGTTTTTATTCACTGATAAGAAATTATCAATAGGTGGCAGCAAGACATAAGCAAAGCAAGGACACATGTTCCTGTCTTCGGAAGGTTTGTGATTATTTTGATGTTCAAGGTAGCGTTTTTAAAGTGATATTTTTAGGATCACAGAGGAAATGTTATCCAATTTAGCAATGTACATTCTTTTCCATGAACTGTTGCTAAAGGATAACGATTTTTTTACATAAACTTCAGGCAATTACTTCAGTTGATCCATTGGCAATATCTTCTTTAAAATTTTTCCCACCCGACTAAATTTTGCAGTTTGGGTCAGATAAGCCTCAAAATAGTTATTTTAATGTGCAAAGGGAATTAGTAAAAGCCCCTGACTTATTATAAGTAAATGTTGTTTGCTTATTAGTTCTTATAAAGGTTTGTGTTCCTGTGTGAATCAGTGAGTGGGAGTATTGATGCTGAATTTGGGTTTAAATATGTGGACAGATTGAATTGGTAGGTTGTTCATTGCCATTAATGGAAAAGAAACAACAATATTCAAGGAGGGCCATAGATTACGGAAAAGCCTGCGTGCGTTAAATGATTCCAGCAAGGCAGCGCCGTATTTAAATCATTTTATTTAATTAGAGTAGCAAGGTTTAACAGGGCTCTCGAACATGTACAGAGAAATCTGCAACATGCTCCCCACGTCTATGTGTCTATATTAAGTCTGGGTGGTGAACTCCACTCTGCTCGCAGAGTGTCCGGAGATTTCCACACTCCACGTGACGCGAAGCTCGCAGAGTTCCGAAAAACTCCGATCCGCATAGAGTAGCAGAGTGTTTTCCCTCGCTCGCGTTCGTCAATGTCAAGTTAGCGAGCGCGAGCATGGAAAATCAACCTCCCAACGAGATTTCTCAAGGCAGGCAGTCAGATTTCTCATTGCGAGTGGTCGCGTATGCTCGCAACCACTCGCGTTGAGAAACTGTCCGCTCGAATTTGGAAAGCTGCCGCTCGAGTAAAAATCTACTTGAGTGGAGTTCCGAAAAACTCTGCTCCGCGTAGAGGAGCAGAGTTTTTTCCCTCGCTCGCATTCGTCAACATCAAGTTAGCGAGCGCGAGCGTGGAAAATCAACTTCCCAACAAGATTTCTAAACGCAGGTGGTCAGATTTTTCATTGCGAGTGGTCGCGTATGCTCGCAACCACTCACGTTGAGAAACTGTCCGCTCGCATTGAGAAAGCTGCCGCTTGAGTAAAAATCTACTCAAGCTGCAGAAAGGAAGCAGTGCCCGCTTGTGCTGTGCATGGTGCCGTTCGCGATGATTGCACAGTGCAGGCAAGCACCTGGCACTGAAAATCACGACAAACAGCATTTATCAAGCGCACTCTGCCGCTTGCGGAGCTCCATGTAGCGCGGCTACGTTTTTTTTGCACTTTGCGGAGTTACGCGTAGTAGAACTCCGCGAACTCCACTCAGGCTTAGTCTATATTAATCACAATGGTGATGTCAGTCTGTTCTTCTGTGCTGAATGGGTTCACTGAGTCCCTTTCCTATAAGGAAATGCATCGGTGCCCCCCACTGCTTCCATCTTAAAACAATTCTGTGTCTTCCTTGGAGAAAGGCACCTCAACGCATTTCCAAATGTAGAGTCGCACCGGACCCGTTTTGCAATAATTCCAGTGCACAGTCAGTTAATGTAATGCCAATCCTTGCTTCGAGAACGCAAATAACCTTGTTCTATACATTTTTCCAAAGTCCCATGATAAGTGTACACCCCCACACCATGTCCAAGAATTTTGCTGTCTCGTCTTGGGGGGATCTGGGACAATATCTTGCAACCAATGTGTTAGACCTGTCAGCCCTTTGGGTGGTCCCTCCTCATCACTATTTATTTTGTCCCCCTTCTGCCTCAAACCCTGTTGTAATTTTTCCTTTTTGGGAACCACCAGACTTTTTAGTGTTGATGCAGGGTCGGGGAGCCATTTTCCCTACCCCTGGAACTTCTGTCTGAGGGCCTGAGACACAAAATGGTGGCCACCCATTGTCACCTGAGAAATAGCCAGAACTCACTGGAACCTACTAGAACCTTCTCCAACATTCTAGAATCCTGGGATAGTGGGAGGCAGCTTTAGAATGTTGAGAAGCCATCTCAGGGAGGCAGTTGGCAGTTGGCAACTGACTGGAGAAGAGAGAGGACAGAGACAGAAGGAGGTCGGAGTAAGGCAGCAGAGGTGGAAACCAGTGCTTGGAGTGGGGTCCAGAAACCCACCCTTGATGCTAGTCTCTACTGACCAAGCCCAGCCTAGAGCCCTGTGTGGGATCAAGACCAGAAGAACCATCTTAAAGGACTGAAAAGTTGGAACAGGCCTTAAAGAAGAAGAACAGCAAGTTCCTGACCTGTTCAGCAGTGTCCTCCTGGAGTCCTGACGTCGAGAAGCCTGGAGACCTGGGGCCTGAGGTCGAGAAGCGGCGCTGACAGAAAGCAGACGTCGTACCCGGAGCCGCCAGAGGTCGAGTGAGGGCGCCGACGGAGGTCGTGGAGACACACCGGAGGTCGAGTAAGGAGTCACCTGAGGTCGAGGTGAAGCGCGCCGGAGGTCGGGAGTGGAGATCGCACTCCGGAGTCGCCGGAGATCGAGGTGAAGCGCGCCGGAGGTCGGGAGTGGAGATCGCACTCCGGAGACGCCGGAATCTGAGGTGAAGCGCGCCGGAGGTCGGGAGTGGAGGTCGCACTCCGGAGATACCCGAAAGCGGGGAGACCGTGACCCTGCGACGCCGGAAGGCGACATCGAGCCGGAGCAGCCCAGCGACATCGAGCCGAGGCCGCCCAGCGACATCGAGCCGGAGCAGCCCAGCGACACCGAGCCGAGGCCGCCCAGCGACATCGATCCGGAACAGCCCAGCGACACCGAACCGGAGCCGCCCCGCGACATCGAGCCGGAGCCGCCTCACGACATCGACACGGCGCCGAGCGGAGCCGATCATCGTGAAAAGGGCAGTAAGTGGTAGAAAGGGCATCTGAGGCCCTGTGGAGCCCTAAAAGACCATTCTAGGGGCTAAAGGAGTGTTAGGACCAGCCAGGGAGTGCTGGGGGGGTGAACTGAGACTGGTGCAGGGACCTGTGTGAGGGACTGTGTAGTTGGGAGAGCCAGAACCTAAGGTTACCCTCATTTTACCTCAGCTTCGGCCCCAGCCTTGACCAATCTAGTTGGGACATCCCCAGGCCACCCCAGTGACCACTAGCTGTACTGGGGCACAGTAAAACCAAACTACCTCAGGAAAGTGATGTGAACTGTAATTGTCATTAATTGTGTTATTTAAGTTATTGAAGGTGCTTTATTTATTGACTGTATTTATTGTCTGACTGTATTTATTCCTGCATTGTATTTATTGTCTGACAGTATTTATTAGCCATTTGTATTTATTGCACCCCTATTTATCCCTTGCTTATTTATGACCTGATCCTATTTATTGAAACCCCACTGTGGTATTATTTATTTGACCTGCTATTTTCAAGAAAAGTCTTATGGTATTGTATGTGTGTTTTGAAACCTGCAACTAAGAGAAAATAAGATAAAGACAAACTACTTTCTTTCATAATTTTTACGGTGTAGTGTCGTTTTTGGAACGGATGAACGCATGGTTATTGTGAGGGTGTGACGTACGCTTAACACGGTGCCTGACCCCCGACCGCTCGAGCCAAGCTACCACGGTGCTGGGAATCTGGTGACTGCTAACCCGGTTGCCCGGTTTCCAACACAATGGATCAATTATGTATAACCACATTGGGGTGATGCATACTCTGTTCGTAAACTTGAAATTATTAGAACTGTGCATGGTATTATGTAAAATCTTACTAACCGGTTACAATGCCTCTGCCATTGTGAAGCCGTCATGTTGTATCCCATATCTCGATTCCACTTTCCACGATGCTTCCAGCAGGGCATTCACTATTATAATTGCAGGAGGGCAGACAGGTCACACACGTGTAGATGTTAACAGATGTCTAAGGGTCTGATTTAGATTGCGGAGTATGTTATTTAATCATTCAGGGCGACGGAATAACCATACTCTGGATTTAGGGATGTCCACCACCCCAGTGGAAATCACTTACATTAGCATGAACCACCAACACAGTGGTTCTGTACAGTGCTGTTCAGTCAACATGACGGCGCCATACAACACATTTTCAATATCTTTTTTTATTTTAAAAAACAAAATCCCAAATTGGAATTTTCTTTTTGAAAATAAAAAGAGCAAAGACCCCCTCAAAATGGGAGTTTTCTCCAATGGTGTGTGGGTCATTAAAATGTTTTTACTTTCACTTACTGCAATGTTTTGTATGGCGGTGTGCAAAAGAAAAACAGCTATTTTTCTGATCACTCAAAACAGGACGGGTGGACAAATTATCAAACTTTCGGCTGCAATTGAAGGAGTATGACAAAATAGTCTCAGTCGCTGACATACTTAAGTTCTGCCTGACTCCAAATCAGGCAGCCGAAAATTCAGTTTGGCGCAGATGGAACTCCCTACAGTTATGACGAGGGCACCCTATGCCAAACTCTAAATTAGACTGGTTGTTGTTTGTATCTAAAATTATGTTCTACATCAAATCTGTGCTCATGTACTACAATGATGAACTGTTAAATACATTTTCATTGAATAAGTCTTGCAATACAGAAGAATTAAATCCCTGTATAGCCCCACTTTTCATTTATTGGGGAGCAAGAATAGCTTCTTAAGGGTCAAAGAATACACTACAGGAAAGAAGACCAATTACATCTTAAACCCTCAAAACGATATTCCTTATAGTAGGTAATGGAGCAAAGAGATTCTCAAAAGAAGCTGCAGTGGAGATTCAATTGTGATTGCCATTGAAGACATTGTGCCTTATTACGAGTCTGTCGGTCCATGGACTGCTGTCCATGTGGTCCGACGCTGGTTAGCTGTCTACCGTATTACGAGTTGGGCAGATTGGCTTTGCAAAGAACGTGGCTTGACCGCCAGCACACCGCTGGGGTTGCAGTCGGGGGAATGCAGCCTCCAGTGGGCGGCACGGGGGTGCAACACCACTGTCTGTATTAAAATTTGACTTCCCAACGAGCCAACCGCGGCAGCCTGGACTCCAGCCTAAAGGTCAGCAAAAACGAAGGATTTGAGATGCATACTCACCCCTTTCCAGTTCTTCCCAGCAGATTTTGACATGGATCCCTTTCTCAAGGTCCCCCTGCACAGGAGCATCTTCACCCTGAGGAATACGACCCAGTCTTCGATAAAATACAGGTAAGTGCCTTGGTACCGTGTACCCATTACCGGGACTGCCCCCATATGGGTCAGACTCCGGCAATGGGAAGGTGGTATTTTTCCACATATATCATGCATATGTATGCATTCAGCACATATGCAGTTGGAACGTACTCACAGGCATCGATCTATGTGGAAATACATTGCCCAAAGCAGCCAGACTACTGCAGCTACACTGCCGGCCCCTCGGGAAACTCGTAATTCAGCAGTCAGAAGGCCACAGGTGCAGCGGTCAGACTGCCAAACGTGTAATAAGGCCCATTGTGTTTATGTTTGTCAGGACAAGAATGTGCTTTGTGGTTTGAATATGATTTTGGTAGGATTTTGGATTCTACAGCCAGCTACTCCTTCTCCTGCAGTGAGGAAATCCAGAAGACATCCACTGAACCTGTTCTGATCTCAAACTCAACTCAACATCCCTAACCCTCCTCTTCTCTGTGTCTTCCATAGCAACCGTTAATTAAAAAATGCCTCAAAATCCATCACAATGAAACGATAATAAAAAAGTACCACATACTAAAATGTGAAAGCAAACCACAGTTATCCCCTTCGGACTTAATCGTGCTAACAATACTCAAAAAAACAATAAGGTAAGAAGTTGGTATGAAACCACTCATTTTATACTCCAAACCTAAACTCTTCAAAGCAACCTGCTTGTGAATCCCTAAGGAACAGCACTGCTTACAACATTTCTTCAGAACTCATTGGGACAACTGTGAGACAAAATACAGTGAGCAAATTGTGTGTGCGCGCGCTCCATCAGAGGCAACCAGGGACAATGAGTTAAGCCTGGGCTAAAATTCCGTTCCGCTTGCGGAAATTGCGATAATTTGACATTTTCGCGTTCCGCGGAGAGCGCGAAAATGTCAAAATTTCCGCAATCCGCATTTTACCGGAAATTTTTTGATTGCTCGCGCTGTAAAATAATACATTTTCACGTGCGCGCGATCGCCTTACCTGAATCCCCGTGTTCGCCGACAAGTTTTCCCGATCCGGTCGCGTTCTCCACAAGATGTTGGATTGTTGGTAGCCATTTGCGCTGTCTCGCGACAGTTCGCTCCCGCAGTAACGTCATTCGTCGCGCGATCACGTCTTTCTTCTCGCGATCATGCACCACGAGACAAGTGAAATCAAGATGGCCGCGCCCGCGAGCAACCGCATGGGTAAGTTGGCGAGCCGTGACCACGCAGAAAATATTGCGAACGGGCGGAAAAAAACTTCTGCATCTTCGTGATATTTCCACGTGCTTGCGGAGATTTTTAACATTTTCGCGATAATTTGCGAAAGTGAATTTCGCATATTCCGTCCACCCCTACAATGAGTATGATGCTCAAGACAGGGAAGAGCCGCTCATTGTGGGAACCAAGAGACGCACCTGAGCAGATGTGCATGCTTCTTAAGTGGAAAGTCTCATCATGTAGATACTTTGTTCCAGCAGCCAGGATCTTGCTACTAAAACCTGGGAAATCCTGGAAATGTTTTTGTTTTCACATTGGAAGAATGTTTGAAGCCCAAGATGAGTAGAGCAAATATTTGCGGGAATTTAATTGCATTTTAGGAGCAAACTTTCATAGTTAAAAGCACTGTTACAGAGGTAATCTTGAAGAAGTATAAGCGCATATTTTCTACATTTGGATACTAAGCTAAGTGAGAAATTCGAAGGATATTGTCATGAAGCATCTAGTGTATTAAAGGTAGTGATGTGTCCCTAGGGAAGTGATTTATTTGGTTTCAACGTGAATCATATAATTCTTTTCAATGTTTACTTTTATACCGTTTACGTCAACAGTGTTGAATGTAAATCAGAACCAGAGAGCCTGTACTTACAGAAAACAGAAGGTAGTTACTTTGCCAGATGTGGGAGTGAGATAATGGCAAAAACTAAAATAACATCGACTATGGCCCTCACTACGATAGCGGTCGGTTGGACAGCGGACCGCTATTGCTGTGGTCAGGGAACCACTCCACAAGCAGTTGGTGGTCCAAATGCCGCATTAGGATGTGACGGCTGGGCTGGCAGTCTGAAAGTGCTCCTTTACACGGCGGCTTGTGCTGCAGCCCAGGGAAAGGGGTACAGCACAATCTGCTGTGTAAAGGAGCCCTTTCTGCACATCCATGAACCGTGTGCCATGCACCATGTGGTGATTGGCACACGGTACATGGAGGTGTGTGGGGGCAATATGTGTCTCCTGGCCCACAGCAGATGGGGCCCCTGTTTGGGCCCCACAAAATCAATTTCCAACAGCCTTTTCACATGGCGGTCATTCCAACATGAAAAAGCTGCCGGAAAGTGATATCGTAATCCCGACGGCGGTGCCTGTCTCGGCACTGCCTCCATTCGGGATTACGATTCTGATCCTGGCAGAGGCGGGGGTCTTCCCCCGACCGTTGTGGGTCCAACCGCCGGTATTGCAATCCGGCGGTCGGACAGAGGAGCTGTCGGAGTTCCGACCACCACCAAAGGCCTGTCAGTGATGGTCCAGCCGCCATCATAATGAGCGTCTATATAAATATTATGCATGTTTTAGTTCAGTAATGTCAGAGTTCCAACTATATCATGGAGAGAAATGGACGTAGAGATATTTGGAAGGTATGGCATTAATTTTTTATTTTTTTGTTAGAGTTTTATATAGCGCAAACTAGACCCTTGACATCGTGTATCAGATCGCTTTACATGAGCACCAGTTTAGTTACAGATGGACGCATTTATTTATTATTATTTTTTGTTAGGCACGGGGAGATTAAGTGATTTGCCCAGAATCACAGGATGTTGAGCTTCGTTGCCAAGATTCGAACATGGTTCCCCAGCTTCGAGGTCGACGACTCTAGCCGTAAGACTACATCCTCTCCCCAAAGTTATAGCAAGTGTTAGATTATTCAATACAGCAATAAGAAACTAAAGATATGGATCTCATCTTTAGATATCGAACGCAAAGCAGTAAACATCAGTGCCTAGTACAGTGATAAATCATTGGGCCAGTGCTTCATTTATGCTGGTGGATTCCCTGCTTGGCACTGGCACTCAATCGTTAACAATGGTGCTTGTGACAGTCTGCCTCGAGGTGGTGATGTCTGGCTAATTTAGAGATGACCACAACAACAAATCAATTATTAATTCAATACACACTAAAATGACTAATGCCTGCCGCCCAAGCCATTCCAATGGGGGCCTGGAAAGTCCGAACTGTCACCGTTGTAGGAATGTGATGGTTAGTAGTAGGGGTGGGCGGAATTTGCGAAATTCACTTTCGCAAATTATCGCAAAAAAGTTAAAAATCTCCGCAAACACGCGGAAATATCGCGAAGATGCAGAAGTTTTTTTCCCGCCCGTTCGCGGTATGTTCTGCGTGGTCGCGGCTCGCCAACTTACCCAAGCATTTGCTCGCGGGCGCGGCCATTTTGTTTTCACTTGTCTCGCGGTGCATGATCGCGAGAAGAAAGACGTGATCGCGCGATGAATGATGTTACTGCGGGCGTGAACTGTCGCTAGACAGCGCAAATGGCTACCAACAATCCAACATCTCGTGGAGAACGCCACCGGATCGGGAAAACTTGTCGGCGAACGCGGGGATTCAGGTAAGGCGATCGCGCGCATGCAAGAATGTATTATTTTACAGCGCGAGCAAGCAAAAAATTTCCGCTAAAATGCGGATTACGGAAATTTTGACATTTTCACGCTCTCCGCGGAACGCGAAAATGTCAAATTATCGCAATTTCCGCGAGCGGAACTGATTTTTAGCCCAGGCCTAGTTAGTAGTTGTGTTCTTACTATCATTGACAGCATGGCAAGGTCAATGTGTGGTGCAAGCTGGAATGGCCTCCTGACGAGAGGCCTGGCACCTTTTTTTTTTTTTTTTTACAAATTAGGCACTACATTGTGCCAATATCTAGTGTCACTGTTTACTTTTTTACCCCTTTCCCAGGTCTACTGCTAACAACATAGTCCTACTATGTATGGTTCGCTGTGGATACAGAGAAGTGAAGAAAAGCTCACCACTCTCGTTGGATGCATTATTTAGGTTAGCGCATTCTGACAAAAACACGTTCAATGATAAATAAAGAATGCCATATATTTCTCTTCTGCTGGAGCAGCAAAGAAGAGGAAGGGTGAAGTCAGGCCAGGACTTTTAAAGGGTGGCCTGCTCATAGATTGGTAAACATGGGTAGACATCATTATTGTATGAGGCGTTAGAATGTTAATATTGGTGGTTTACTGTACGATTACTTCACCCTTTTGGGTGTTGTTCTCGAATAGAACACCCGCCCCCCCCACTACAACTCTAACCTCCCTTAAGCATCCTTCCACACCCATTTGTTGATTACATGTTTAAAAACAAATCCATATGTTGGCCTCCACTAGCAGGTATATTAATTGCAACACCCCCTTTTCCGGGTTTAATGCCACACTTGATGTCCAAATGAGGATGATTCTACGAGGGTTTCTTTTCTTATTGGAATATTGGGTCATTATTGATTGCACAGTACATTTATTTCCTTTATTTAGGATAGTCGTATGCGGTCAAAATAAACGCATCTACAATTGCTCATATATTAACGTTATTTTTTGATCCAACATTATTTTATCATAAACACAATATACGAATAAGTCTATACTCTGCATTCCCAAACATTCAAGTCACATATATTTAATCAATGTCAATTTTCATACACAGCCCAAAGCCTCGTGTGGACTGTTGGCTGGAAAGGAACGAAAACCCAGGGTTAATTTACCAAGGAAGTGTCGAGGGCACTTTGCCCTTGTTTAACCTTCGACATCCCCAGCAGTCCCCTGCCAGATGTGCACTCCATTATTTAAGGAGCATTGCGCTGTCAGACCTCTTTCGGAAGGAAGGGACACGCTGACTCAAGTGCCAGGGCTCATATACTTGAGTGCTGGAAGCAGAAACAATCTGTACAGACGGTGTGCGGATTCCAGGTGTGGGGGGATGTGCATCTTGATTCAAAGTGTCTGCCAGCCACCACGCAGCTCTCGCGCCAGCGACCACTCTCAGCATAGAGATTAAAATATCCGATGAGCCAAGATTATATTACAGGCTGAAAGTTACATCAGAAGTGGTCATGAGAGTTGTGCGGAGTTACAGCAAGCACACACTTTACAGATATTATTCCTAGACTGGATTTCACATTGTCGTGCATTTCTGCTGCCGCCCACTGGTGTCAGTGTTTCGACAATAAGCAAAAAGGAGCCAGTGAGTGTATTCTCCCGTGATCGTGAACCACATTCCTAATGAATGTATATTGCCTGCATGTAGTTTCCGACAAACGCTAAATTAAAGCACCGACAGGTCCGACACATGTATGCATGTATTGTATGCATACATTTTTAATTTATACCTGATGCCTCTGGCTACCATCATTCAGTTGTTCAGTCCGTCTGTGAACATATATGCACACAACATAAATCATTTTTAGGTGTTTTTTATAGCACAAACCGTGCCAAAAGGCAGCAGACGCTATACCGAGTCAAAGACAAAACATGAAGGCAACGAGTGACAGGAGAGGTAGCTGGTTTGTGGACTGGTGATGCATAGGATGTAGTGTTCTTTAAAGAGGTGCATCCTCAACTCCCCCATATTGGAGCAATGATGGGATGTTTGTGGAGTTCTGGTGCAGCGCGGCGTAAGAGACCACATGGAGCCAGTAACTAGTTGCTCACCGTGGTCCATGACTGACATCATCGGTCCACCCATTTATTTAAGTACCCGCATTACGTCATGCTGCAGTGGCGAACCACTTTGCTGACGCAGGTGGGTGACTCCGCCTGATCACCCCCGACATACTGTCAAAGTGGAACATTACATTCCTCCTTATCTTTAATAATAAAAACACATTGGAAATAAATTCAAACTTTGAACCAACACATCACACATGATGCAAAATACAATCATAACGTTCATCGTTGGAGCATTGTACAGTTACCAGTCGGTAACACCCCGCCCGCATCACACCAGGAACCCTGCCAGGCGGAATGATGGGCTGGTTGCCCCTCAGGTGATACCCACAGCATGCACCCTGGTAGCGCGGGTTTGGCGCCGATGAGTCCCCTTCAGTCCCCGGGGTGACAGGGCTAGCCTTGGGACATTACGACATGCTCTCGTTGAGTCGGAAACCCATTGGAGTGCTACTGGGGCTTAACATCTGAGAGTCAGGAGAGGAGCAGTAGCTACCCCCTGTAGTGCCTTCCTCAGGAGAGTCTGGAGCAATTGTCAAGTCGTGGACCCTTCTGAAGAATGCTATGATCATAGTTCCTTTCTGACATATCACTGTCCATGGGCTGTGCTCAACCGGGAGACGGAACTTGCTTCCTGGGTGGAGATCCTTTAGATACACTAAGTCCCCCAGACTAATGGCAGACATCTTGGCCTTTCGTCTTTCACTGGATTGGCTGTTCATGACAGTCATTTTATTTAGAGCCTGAGCTTCATCAATGGGCGATGGGGTCCAGTTGAGATGGTGTCTTGCACCACCCACCTCATGCCGGTATTTCCGGGGGCCCTTTCTGTCGTGACATGCGGTGTCAGTCCGTATTCTCTCAAAAAACTGTAGATGGTCTTTGATTCATCTGCATGAGCGATCCTGATCACCTTGTTTAGGGTCCACATAAATCGCTCAACCTCTCCGTTGGCCTGGGGTCACCCTGGTGTTACTTTGCATTGATGCGTGCCCCAGGAGTGGAGGTAATTAGCAAACTCCTGCCCATGAAACAGAGGACCATTGTTGCTATTAACCACTTTAAAAAATCCATGGTTTGCGATGATCTTTTCTACTTTGGTGATTACTTCAGCAGCAGTTTTTCTTCCAATGAGTTCTACTTCTGGATATTTCGTGGAGTCATCGATGGTGACAAATGCATATCTTCCATCTCGGAGGTGTCCAAAATCCATGCTCACGTTCTCCCAGGGACACTTTGGGCTGTCCTCGGTAAAGATAGGAGGTGGTTGTTCAGGATTTCCAGGTACTTGGCACCATTGACATGAGCTGCCAGCTTGCTCTACCATTTTGTCCATTCCGGGAAACAACACCTTCGCTCTAAGTCAGCTCTTCATCTTGACGATACCCTGCTGTCTTTGATGGGTCAGCTGTACTGCCTGTGACCTGAGTCTTGAGAGGACCACCAACCTGGAGCCCCTCCAGAGACAACCACTGTTGTCTGTGAATAGTTCTTGCTGCACATGTATCAGAGACTCCAGAATTTCTTTGGCCATCCGTGTCCGCCGTGTCAGGCTCGCTATGACTAGGCGCCAATCATTGGCTCTGATGGCGGGTATTGCGGGCTGTAGACATTCATCTTTCTTTGTGGCATCAACCAGTGAGTGTAACTGGAAGGTTTTGATGCTGATCCATGGAAGAGTGGTATGAGTGGCTTATGATCCGTGGAGATACTAAATGGGTGCCCGTATATTTATATATGAAAATGCTGGCATGCCCAATAGATTGCAATACATTCCCCTTCAATCTGGGAGTACCGCTTCTCTGTGTCCATCAGGGAAAGGCTGACATAGGCTATGGGGGCCCAGCTTTCATTTGGTTGTTGCTGTGTTAATTCTGCTCCTAGCCAGAACGGGCTCTTGTCAACAGCGATGTTCGTGTCCAGCGAGGAATCGAAGTATGAGAGGGTGATCTCTGAAGAAAGTGCTTCTTTAGTTCTCCTGAAGGCTTGTTCTTGGTCAGCTCTCCACTGCCAAGTGGTAGTGGACTTAGTGAAATCCTGGAGGTGGTGCGTACGGTTAATTAAATCCGAGATGAATCAACCACAGAAATTGACCATTCTGAGAAAACTTAGCATTTTGGAGATTTTGAAAGATGCTGAAGCTTCCTGGATGTTGCGCACCTTATCCGGATCTGGAGCAATTCTTTTGTATGAGAAGGTGTAACCAAAGAAGCTAATCTGCCTCTGTAGGAATTCACATTCCTCCCGATGCAGCGTTAGGCCAGACTTGCATTGGAGGACCCCTCAGAGATGCTGGTGGTGGTCTTCAAGGGATTTTGTGTATACCAGTATATCGTCACTGACATTAAGGACTCCAGGGATCCCACCGAGTACCTCTCTGATGGTGTTATGGAATACTTTTGCGGCACTGGCGATCCCAAAGTTAAGGCGTTTGTATCACCGGAGGCCAGTGTGAGTCAAAAACATAGTGATATAGCGTGAGTCTGGTTGAAGGAGTACTTGGTGGTATCCAGAGCACAGATCCATCTTTGAGAACCACACAGCCCCATTCAGCTCCCCTAGAATGTCGTCGATCCTAGGGGTGATGTGGCGTTCCCATTTGATGGTGGTGTTTGGGAGGCGCATGTCAAAGCAGATGCGCACCTGCCCTGGCTGCTTCAACTTCCTGGCGACCACTATCGGGGACACCCACATGGTGGGATGGTGAGGTTCTCGATGATGCCTTGTTGTTCCAATGCTACAAGCTCTTCCTCAACCTTGTGTCAGAGTTGGAACGCAATGCGGCAATGTCTCAGCTCCACTGGCTGGACTGACTAGTCGATGTGAAGCAAAATCTCCTTTCCTTTGAGGCACCCTATGCCCAGGAAGACGTCTCCAAATTCATCAAGAATCATCGCAATCTCCTCCTCCTGTACTGCAAAGGCAAACAATATTAACTTGAGCGCTTCGGCAGTGGTTCCACTCACTAGCATTTCTTGTCCTTCCTTTGACATGTAGACCGTGGTGGGTGTGGTCGGGTCTAGGTGAGCGATCTCAGTCTTGAAACACCCGAGGAGGGGGATGGGTGTCTTTTGCCTGTTTGCGAAGACTTGAATTTGGGCTTCTTGCAACGGGGGCTTGGGTTCATGGACCGGTAAGTACTTGCCGACATGAGTTCGATTGAAGCTCCGGTGTCGATGGTGGCCTTGACATCCTGATGGTGGATCTTGACTTGGCATATGGGCCGACGGTCCTGCTTCTTTTACTGCTTGTCTATGGCCAGGATATAGTGCACTGGATATTCTCCTGTGTCGTCGTCCATGCCTTCGCTGTCCAGGGTGTCTTCTACCACTTGCGCTGCTTCTCTCTGTGGTCTGGAGGACCTACAGACTTTCCCAAAATGATTTATCTTCCGGCAGGCTGAGCACTGCTTCCCCTTAGCTGGACACTCGCTCATTCGATGCGGGTAGACTCCACAGTAGCCGCAGTCTTTCTGCCTCTCTTGGGGGCGTTTTGCTGGAGAACAGCATGATCCAGTTTTCACTGCGTTGGCTTCTTCAGTCTTGATAGGGCGGTGGAGCACAGCTTCCATGTGTGATGCTCTAACTCTTGCCAGTTCTTTGGACCTCCCCATGGGCAAGATTTCTCATAGTGACTTCCCTGACTTTTGGATTATATTTTCACGGAGTTCCGCAGAGTAGCAGCCCTGAATAATCTGGGCCCTGATCTCCTCCTGTTCATCTTGAAATCAGCACGTGTGGCTAGTTCCTTCAGATGTCAGTGGAATGTGTCTAGCGATTCATTCGCATCTTGCCGGGCCTGTCTAAAAACAAACCAGTCTTAGTCCTTGTTCACCATTGGTTCGAAGTGGGCATTTAGAGCGTTGAGGAGAGTGATGCACATTTTAGGTGTGGCTTCTGCCAGGGTCTTGTAGATGTGGTGTATGTGTCTTCCCCCTAAATGAAGTAGTAGTGTTCAGAGTTGATCTTGTGCAATGCCTGCCCCTTCAAAGTAGAACTGCAAGTGGTTGGTCCAGTCCTTCCATTTTGGGGCTAGTGAGGATGGTGCACCATTGACCCCGAACGATGACAGGAATGGTCGCCATTGTGGGTGACAGATCCTGACTGTGGGAGCACCTCTCGGCACGAGCGCTGCCTCTTTACAGAAGTCCTTAGGAAGCCGCCTGACCAAGGAAATCCTTTCTCTCCACGAGGTGGTGCCATTTCTTTGGGCTTGTAGTATTGTGCAGGTGGTCTATACTGGTCCCACCCATTCACAGAGGGCCTGGCTAACTGCAGCTGGGCAGAGACAGTGTGGCCATGTGAGACATAGCTGTGTGGACTCTTCCTCCTGAGGTAAGGAGTGTTGCTTGGGAGCTGAGGGGCTAGCTCTACCCCTGACCCCCTGACCTCCTTTCGCTTTTCAGCCATGTGGAGGATTTTTGGTAAAAGGTCATCTGGCTTGGCGTGCTGTTTTCTCTTTTTAAAAAATATTTTCCACTTTTATTTCTCTCTTTCCTACGGCATTGGTGGCAATTGGTGGCTTCGACGCATGCGTGAACACAAGCAGCCCGCAGCCACGGGCAGCACAGCAGTGCGCTTGGGCAGCTCACCTTCGGCACTCTTGCTACAAGGCAGGCAATGGGCAGGGCCGTGTGATCAGGGAGACCACAGTGATGCTGGCAGCACCCTGGCATTGCCGGCTGACAGGCGCGGTCGGACAGGCAGTGTGCTCTATGACGTGGTGTCAGCATTTAAGCGGGTGAGCGACCCCCCTCTTCAGCAGTGTGGCGCAATGCAGCATAGGAGACCACATGGAGCCAATAACTAGTTGCTCACCGTGGTCCGCGACTGATGTCATAAGTCCACTCATTTATTTAAGTACCCCGCATTACGTCTTGGTGGGGCGAACAACTTTGCTGACGAAGGCGGTGACTCGGCCTGAAAACCCCCCGACATACTGTCAAAGTGGAACATTACAATGTTGATTCAGATCCCAGGTGCACAGATGGAAAAAGACTGCTTGCTGTCTTGTTTTTTTTCTTGCAGTTATTAGTCTGCACTCTGATGGTGTCCTGGTTGCGGGTTTACTGAGAACCACCAGAGAAGGTCCTCATGATAGGCAGTGATGCTGGTCGGGATGCCTTTGTAAATGATACAGCTGGCTTTAAAGATAGTGTAGGAAGGCAGGCAAGCCAATGAAGTTACATCAGGATGGGAGGTGGTGTGACCATGCTTCTTCAGGCCTTGGATGAGACTTGTTATGGTGTGTAGGATGCCAATTAGGGTGCCAGTGTGGAATCTGGGTGGCCATGATGCAGGACATTTCCACCATCCAGATGCAAGAGTGCGAGGGGTTGGGCAGCCGCAAAATGGGGCTACAGAGCATGTTTCCCCTCTCACAGTTTCAGAATGCGGTGGAATGAACTAAGAATGACTTTGTGCATTCCCATTATCAGTTTAAGGAGTGTCTTGTAAGTAAACATCAAACACCTTTGATGTATTTAGGAGGGTAGGTAGATGGATTGTGCAGGGTAGTGTAGGCAATTTGAAGAATGCTGCTTTTTGGGCTCATATATTTCTAAATTTGGATGGAAGGTCACCCAAAAAACCATAGTTTGCAATTAATTGTTTATGTTGAGCCACTCTGTAGCTTTCTAGGAATGTTGATAAAATAGGAAGGCATGTTAGAGATGTTTTTTTCTTTATGAACACATGCTTTTTCAGGAATGGAATAAACAGTCCTACTTTAAGGCAGTCAGAAACCTTCCTGCATTGACAATAATTCTTTTGTTAAACATGCTTGTGAAGCGCAGAGATTATTTTTTTGTAAGGATGGGCAGGATATGATCATTAAAAGGTAAGGATGATGTGATATTAGCTGTGGCATAAAGTAGTTACTCTGACAGCTTTGCAAATGCCAGATGATTTTGGAACATGTGAGTTGTGTCTTTACTCTTTGGACTCAGTGGACAGTTAGTCTCCATCCTTTCTCAAATTCTCTTTTGAACATATTAGGTAACAGCATCTTTCTTTAGAGATGTGATCGGGTGTTTTGGAACAGTTTTTGTCTACATCTATTTTTGGTCCAAAATCATGATTTTTGCCTCAAATACATGAGTTTATATTTTTTTGCTCTTTCTGAAGCTTGATCGGGTTTGTAGTTAATGGTTTTGACACAACGCACAGTCACAACACACATTCAGTTGGGCAACTCCTTTTCTCTTTCATGTTATTGGGACACCATTCAGCAGACGTCTTTGCATATTGTCTTTTCAATTTCATGGGTGATAGATTGTCCATAATGTCATGATATCAAACATATGGCCTAAAAGAGAGTTCACCCTTAGTTCCTCTGCGACATGTTGCAGAGTAGAGAATACTCCTTGATGAAGGGGTAATATTATTGTTACTTTTTAGAATATTTATCTGTTTTAATATTAGGCCAGGGAAAATTCTAATCATGTGGTGTAATTAGTTTAATTTTGCGTTACAAAATTATGCCATTATGCACTGTTACGTAATGAGAAATCCATTCAGGGGCAAATCCTAGCGGAAAGAATGCGATAAGCATGAATTTCAACAGCATATTGTGAATGCAAGCAGCAGTTCTTCTACATGCATTTAAAGTTAACTTACATTATTGCCCGAGCAGATAGTTTGGGTATTCTTTTATTAGCTCAAAAACATTTTTTTATCAGAAGGAAAGTGCTGTAGACTGTAGACCCATTCCTCTGCTTTGTTCAGCACTTGGCATTTTGGATCTGGATTTTGAAAGGAAAACATTACTCCCTTTTTGTCTGCAGTCTCTGATGCACTCTCCATGAGGAAGGCTGTGAACCACTTTATTGTTCAGTTTGTTTTGTTTGTTGTTGGATGGTTTAGAGTTTGAAGTAAGGACCTTTGTGGGATTAAGGTTTTTAAGGGATAATGTTGCCACATTTTTTGGATGGTGGATGACTGGGGTTATAATATAAATTTTCTCAATTTTCTTGTGCTTTTTTGTGAATTTTGTACAGATGTCAATCATTTTACCGTGTTGTTGTTTTACGGTTTGAAGCCTTCAGTATCATTAGGCCTTGAGTGTATTGTTTAATATATTTTAGCACATTGTCATTGCTGCTGTGCTATTGTTTTTGTTAATTATGTTAGGGGTGTTAGAAACTGGGTCTGAGGTATGCACACTGTCCAAGCAGGAACCACAAGCCTAGTCAGAGTAAGTCAGATACACACCCTAAATCAACCTGTGCTTATCCTCTGGTAGTTTGGCACAGAGCTGTCAGGCTAAACTTAAGAGGCAATGTTTAAAGTATTTTTGCAACACTTCAAACAGTAACACAGTGAAAACCCCACAAAAAGACTTCACAGAAGCTTAGAACAATAGCTTATATTTTTGTGAACAAAGCAAGAGTAAAACAACAAAAACTCCAATTATAACTGGAGTTATGAATTTTTAAAGATTAAATGTTATTGTGGTGTTTGAAAGCTTAAAGCGCCAGCCAGGACATTCTGGTCGCCCTAAACCGTGACAAATCTAAAAGTTCAGGCGACCTCCATGGTTCGCGTGTTGGATACAGGGGCCTTTGCCCACTGAAAAAGTACCTTAGATACATCATCAATAGGGCCGAGATGCAGGAAGCTAAAGGTGATGTGTTATCGTAGAAGCACAGGATTGTAGGCACTGCGTCATCATTGAGCTGCGCAAATCGAGGATACATCGCCTTCAAACTGCAGGATGTAGGTGATGCATTGGGAACTGGAGGCAATGCACCACGCAGTCAGTGATACGATGATTTCAGTCCTTGCAGCAGCGGAGATGCGTCGACAACGATGGAGATGCGCCGTTCTGATCCATGCATAGGCGTCAATTTATGAATTCTGGCACTTGCAGAACTTTATACCCACTTCCAAGGGCCCAGAACTGGATTGGTACCTCTTGGCAGGGCAAGACGCGAAACAAGTAAAGTCCAGGTGCTGTTGCAGGTTGATGAGAAGTCTTTGATGTCCCTGATGGCGTCACTGTGGGCTCAGGTGAGATGAGTCTAGTCCTTTCTCAGCAGGGAAGAGGGATTCGGGCAGCAGGGAAGCTAGCACAGCAGAAAAGTGGTTCTTCCAGAGCAGCAGTCCAGGAGAGTGGCAATCCTTGTAGCAGCACAGAAGTCCTTCCACCTGGCGGAGTTTTTCACAGGTCCGGCAGTGTACTGAGTTGGTAGAGTCAGAGATCCAGTACGTAGAGCCAGTTGTGCCTTTGAAGTGTGGGTGACTGCAAAGAAGGGTCTTTGAAGTGCACAGAGGCCCTTTCTTCCTGTCCTGGCTCCAAACCCACTACAGGAGGATATGCAGCACATTGTGTGTCAGCTCCTCCCTTCCATCCTGTCCAGGATGCCCCATCAGGATGTGGATGGCACATCAGACACACCTAAGCTCCCTTTGTGTGTGGCTGTCTAGGGGGAATGCACAAAGTCCATCTGTCACCCACCCCAGACGTGTATTGGAGACAGGCTGCAGGCACACAGGACTAAGAGCAGAAAAATGCCATCCTTCTAAAAGTGCTGCACAAAGAAATGATGGACGGAATGCTAAACAAATCAAACTTTCACCCACAGTCAAGAGATCTGGGTTAAATCCATCGTTCTTTTGCTTAAAATGCCACCCCAGTGTGGACCCAGCCATATACAAATCAGTCTTGACCTTGCTCCTCAAGGGAACAGTTCAGCCCTAAATTATCAAGCCAGGTTTACCGTGGACCAGAAACAAACTAGCCTAGTTGATGAGGGGTGATGCCCTGAATCTGGTCCCAGAATGCTTTCATCCTTCTAAAAGTGGCATTTGTAAAAGGGTAATGATAAATTCAACTTTACCAATAAAGAGGATTTATAATTACCATTCCAATGATGTGAAAATGACAAGTCTACTCCTTCTCAATTCAATTCAATATATTTATTAAGCATTTGGATCTCTAATGAGGTCCACTTAAAACGTACATGGGTAGTCATAACATAAACCCAGCAACCGGTAAAACGATACTTCAATAAAACCATTCCATCTACACCCTTACATCAATTTATACTAAGTTAATCATAGAAAGACATAAAAGATTTCCAAAATCACCACCATTTAAACATCAATAAAGCCCTACAATATAGAAGAGCTAAAATAATCACTCCACAATGGATTTTAGAACATGTACAAAAAGATAGATTAACATTAAAAATCAGTTTCATCTAATGGTATGTTGTAGAATAAAATACTTCTTATAGCAACAATAATAACAAATAGTAAGTAAAGAGCATCTTACAACGGCAATAGGGTAGCAGCAATCAAACAATTATCTCCTATACTAGAACAATAAAGAATCAGGTCCTGTTAAGTATGAGTACAATAGGGGAAGAAATCCTTCTCAATCATGTATTAAGTATTAAAAGTGTAGTAAGGAATTCCCAATGTTAACTTATGAGAGGGGTTGGTCCACAGTAGCGAAAAATGAATTTGGGAGTTTTTCACTACCAGGACATGTAAAACTTAAAAGCATATGTCCTATTTTTTAATTATACAGCACCCTGTCCTATATACTACCCTTAGGGGTGACATATATGTAATAAAAGGGGAGTGTATGGCTTGGCAAGGGGTTTTAAATGCCAAGTCGACATGACAGTGTAAAGTGCACACACAGGCTCTGCAGTGGCAGGCCTGACATTTTTAAAGTGTTACTTGTGTGGGTGGCATGATCAGTGCTGCAAGCCCACTATTAGCATTTATTGTAAAGGCCCTTGACACATGTAGTGCACTCTAATAGGGACTTATAGGTAAATGAAATATGCCAATTGTGGATAAGTCAATTAAAACTTTGTTTTGGGAGAGAGCACATGCACATTAGCACTGGTTAACAGTGGTAAATTGTCCAGAGTCCTGAAGACACCAAAAATGAATCCAGCAAAAAGGAGAGGAGGAACGCAAAATGTTTTGGGATGACCTTGCAGAAAGAGCCATTTCCAACACAACCCTCAACCAGCTTAAAGCCAGGGTAGACTAATCAAAATACCTTGATGAACCTCCCTGCTAAGGCAATAGAACGTTGACAATGGCCTACTACTGCAGGGGAAGTTGTAATTTCTATGCCTTATTGAACTTAGTTGAATCCCTCTGTCTAAACTCTCCTGAGCCATTGAACTGACCCATGGGGAACCCTCCTCTTCACCTGTGGACCCCATATGTGCAGCATCATACCATAATTAGCTCACAGATGCATCCTAGTAGGCAGACATTACCACCAAGGCCAATAAAGTGATATGCCCCATTCACCCTGTCGGTCTGACTTCAGTCCCCAACCCAAGAAAAGATCTGTCCACAAGGAAAGCAACGAACAGAGACCACTGACAACTGTCAGTATCCAGAGCCATGGCCTAGGCCATCTAGGGCTCTCTGATCTCTGTGTTTTCCTAGAGTTGGGGGCAGTAGCCCCAGGTGCTTGCACCCTTTTTCCACTTTACCCCCCACCAGAGTCTGCACCCTGGGGCTGAACAGGTGTCAAGGGTGAGGCCTCCCTCACCTTGCCCCTACACCTGGTCTCCTGTAACCTCTATGTGGGAGTAGTACTCCCAGAAAACTGAACTGTCAGCGCACCCGTGGTGGCCACCACTCGCAGTTCTGACACCGGGGGCAACTCATTCCCCAGAATACAGTCAATGGGCTTCCGGGGACTAACTACGATCCTCCTCTGGGTCACCTTCCAACCCCAATCCAGGGATATCAGGGCCATGGTGCTGACAAAAGCATACACTTGTGTCTGAGTTACCTTACACAACTGACCGGTGTACTGCTCTGGGGAAACCAGCCTTTCCGCTATCATGATCTGGCTGTCCCTGGTGTCCCTCAGAATAGTGACAGAGACCTCCATTCACCCTGACCTAATGGAAGGGATGACTTCCACCCCAAGAGATCCCCAGCCTACCCTCTGAATTCACCCCCAACTAAGGGAGATTAGGGTATGTTCTATCTCATGCCCCGGGGGACTACTCCCCCTAAGATCACATGGTTCACTCCTGTAGAGTTCCCACCAGTGGGTGGGGACTTTGGACATACGGAGTACCCCTGCTTGTGTCCTAGCTGGGAACAATCAAAGGATCGCTGTTGGAAATAGGGCGCCCAGGGCCACCGCCCACCAGAAAAACCCTCCTGTGTCTCAGATGAGACATGGGAACCCTTTCCTCCCCCCTTACTCTGGGACTTGTCTGGGTCATGTTTGACCTCCCTGTCCCTCTGCTTGTGGGAACCTGAACCACCCTTCTTGGCATCACTCCCAGGTACCTTCTTGGATGTGCTGGTGCTGATCCAGCTGTCCGCCTCTTCAGCAAGCTTCCTGGTGTCAGTAAGCTTGCTATCAAACAGGTATTGGTGCAACTCTGGAAAACAAATATCTAACATTGCTCCTTCAAAACCAAGTTGCACATCCCAGTATAATCATCTATCTTGCTGCCTCTCACCCAGCCTTTCAGTGCCTTACTGGCATTATCAAGGAAATCCACCTAGGTCAGTGATGAGATTTTGTCGCTGCTCCTGCATCTTTGCCTCAGGGGTCAGCCCAAATTTTTTGACAAGAATGGCTTTCATGGCATTGTAGTGTCTCTAATCTTCCTCCTCTAGTGTTAGGAGTGTGTCCCTCCCTACTGTTGTCATATACCTCCAAACTCTACCACACCAGGACTCCTTAGAAACCGTGTGTACCCTTAGAGCCACTTTATAAATGAGAACCATTTGTCAATGTCAAACCCCCCAGCACATAACTGGGCACCAAATCTTTTGGGATGCGGGCCCTTCCTTCTCCAGTGGATGCTACAGGTATGCTTTCCACCATTACTGCAGGAATCCATCTTCTTAGATCTGAGATCCAGCTCTCTGAGATGGAACTCATGTGCCATTCTGTGCTCCTCCATGGCCAGTCTCTTCTCCTCTAGAGCCTGTTTCTTCTCCAATTTTGCAAGCTTTAGCTTTAACTTTCTCTCCTTCCTCCTGTCCTCCAGCTCCTCTGGGTACAGGTTTCTTGATGACACACTGCTTCCTACACATGGATAGACTATCAGTCCTGGGATGATGGTTCCCCCTTCCCAACAGGTCACATGTCAAGACCCTCTGGCAGGTCTTGTTCCAATTCCTCCTCAGATTCTGACCGTTCCTCCTCATTGTCTGTGTGGGTCTGCGGGACTTCAGCACATGCTCTCAAAGCCTTTTTGAGCTCTGCTTTTCTAGTGCTCCTCTAGGCAAGTAACCTCTTCTCCCAGCAAGTGTAGCTCTCCAGGTTGGTCAGCTCAATCTCCATCTTGGCAGGTGAGGTCAAAGACACAACAGGAAAAATGGGAATGGGGATTTTTTTCCAGCAAAATCAGATAAGTAAATCAGGGAGAATTTACTCGATTTGGTCTAGATATGAAGTAGTAATGTACACCAAGTCATTGTATGGCACTTCACAAACACAAGTTCTATCCTCACAGCTGATCACCAATGTTAGAAATTTGGTTTCTAGTTGGCAGAGGTATGCACCCTGTCCAAGCAGTAACCACAATGCTAGTCTGGTAGCCTGGCACAGACCAGCCAGGCTTAACTTAAGAGACAATGTGTAAAGTATTTGTGCGGCACTTCAAACAGTAACACAGTACAAACACCACAAGAAGACTCCACACCAGTTTAGAAAAATAGCTTATATGTTTATTAACAAAACAAGACCAAAACAACAAAAATCCAATAAGTATAACCAGAGTTACAAATTTTTAAATATAAATGAAATTGTAGTGCTTAAAAAATCTTATAGCGCCAACTAGGGCTATCTAGTCGCACTATATGTGGTCAAATCTGGAAGTACAGGCCGACTGCGATAGAGCGTGGGTCTGACACAAGGGCCAGCCATGGCCCAATAAAAAGGACCTTAGATACGTCATCAACAGGTTCAAGATGCAGGAAACAAAAGGCGATGCATCGTCCTTGAAGCACAGAATTGTAGGGGATGCACTGTTGTTGAGCCGTGTAAATCAAGGATGTGTCGTTGTTGAACTGCGAAATGTAAATGATGTGTGGGAACTGGAAGCAATGCGCTGCTTAGTCGACAAGGCGATGGCTTTGGTCCTTGTGGTGATGCATTGGCCGTGAGGTAGATGCGTTGGTTCTGATTGGTGCAACCGCATCGATGAATGAATTTAGGCACTTTTGTAGCATTTTATACCCCCTTCCAAGGGCCCAGGACTGAATCACTTGGCAGGGCAAGACTTTCAGCAAGCAAAGTCCAGGTGTAGTTGCAGGTTGATGAGAAGTCTTAGATGTCTCTAAGACTTAGAACAAGGGGCAAGCCTGCATGCCAGTGGAGACACTCTGGGTTCAAGTAAGATGGGTTCAGTCCTTCCTCAGCAGGGCAGAGGGTAGTAGGCAGCATGGCAGCACAGCAGGAAAGCAGTTCTTCCAGAGAAGCAGTCCAGTGGCTGTCCTTGTAGCAGCACAGCAGTCCTTCCTCCTGACAGAGTTATTTACCGGTCCAGCAGTGTAGTGAGTAGGTAAGGTCAGAGGTCTAGTACTTATACCCAGTTGTGCTTTTGAAGTGGGGGTGACTGCAAAGAATTGTCTTTGAAGTGCACAGAAGTCCTTTCTCCCTGCCCTGGCTCCAGACTCACTACAGGGGGTGTGCAGCCATTTCCTGTAGGGACAGAACACAGCCTTTTCAGGTATAAGTGTCAGCTCCTCCCTCCCATCTTGCCTAGAATGACCCATCAGAATGGGGCTTGCCCAACAGTCACTCCTAAGCTCTCCTTCTGTGTGGCTGTCTAGTGGGAATGAACAAGTTCCAGCTCTTACCCACCCCATACTCATTGGAGACAGGTTAAAGACAGACAGTGCCATAAGCTGAAAAATCACGTATCTAAAAGTTGCATTTTTAAAAGGGTAATGATAAATTAAGCTTTAGTAGTAAAGAGGATTTATCATTACCATTCCAATGATATGAAACATGAGAGAGGGGTCATTTATGTTGCCTTTAAGGGTTTGTGTTTTGGGCATTTTTAAAGTGTATTTTCTTACCCGTCATTGCTGGTTTACTGATGATGGTCAAGGTCGAGGACAGTCCCTTGGGTAGGCCTAGAAACATGTCAGTGATATATAACTGTGCAATCCTTTCCCTCCAAACCTACATAATTTTTGGGGGAGAGCAAGGTGCTCCAGGCAAGATAGACCAGCAATATCTTTTGACTACTTCTTTGCTGGCCATGCAGCGACCACCATTTTGTGGAGTCAATGAGTGTGTGTGTGGGGTCTCCCACCCCTGACTCATGTAAAGGTGCTATCATTTTACCTATATATAAAAAAGGTGACTGATCATTATCATCTAACTACAGGCCAATAAGTCTCATCAATTGCATTCAGAAAATCTTTGGACGTTGCCTCCTTCAATAAAATACAAAATTAGACTGAGGAGAGCAATATTCTCAGACCATTCCAAGCAAGCAGGCTTTCGTCCAAGGGTTTCAACCATCGATCAGGTCTTTCGTTTTATATTAATCTATTGGAGACCAGTTTAGATTAGCAGAGGTAGCCTTTATGTTGCCTTTGTCAACTTAAAATCTGTATTTGATTTGATTTCAAGATCCAAACTCTGGAGTGCCCTATCAGACTTAGTAATGCCCCTTGGCATCTTATCTCTCCTAATTCTTTTGCAAAAAGTTAATCATGCATGCATACGATGGGGAGGGGAACAGGGCCAGATGATGGTAAGGGTTCCAGTGTCCAAAGGTGTTCGCCAGGGTTGTGTCTTGGCCCCCACCCTGTTTTCTTTATTTGTAAATGATATTTTCCCCTTTTTGTCTAAAGTAGAAGCAGATGCTCCATCTTTGTCTGGCCTTAAGTCACTGATCCTTTTATTTGAGGATGACACCTTGTTAATTTCCAAGACCACGTCAGGCCTCCAGAAACTTCTGATCCGCTTTAATGAGTTCTGTGAGGATTGGGGCTTAGAAATCAACACCTTCAAAACCAAGGTGATGTTTTTCAACCAGCACAGATCCCTCAAGGGCAATCCAATCTTAGGTGGAGTTCCCCTAGAGAAGGCAGATTCCTTTGCATACTTGGGGGTCACATTTGCGGAGGGTATGTCTTGGAACCTCCATATTGACAAGGCCACTAATAAGCTTAAGCAGATCTCAGGAGTAATGCTCAAGGAGTCTTCAACATCATATACTAAACCAATCTCTCCTGCACTAAATATCTACGAAGCCAAGGGTTTGGGGTCAGCCCTGTATGGTGCAGAATTGTGAGGGTTCTCAAAACGCGACGATATCACAAGAATCAAGAATAACTTCTTTAGGAATCACTTCCAGTTGGTACCCCACTATGGGCCATATGTATGAAGCTGTTTTGCGATCGCAAACACTGCGAATCGCAAAAAAAGATGTTTGCAATCACAAAGCAGAGATACCCGATGTGGGAGGGCCATAGCGATTGCGAAATTGCTAATCGCAAAATTAGCGATTAGCAATTTTCTGAGAAATTGATTCTGCGAATAAATTTGCGGAATTGCTATCTCAGCCACGTAAATAGCGATAATCGCAAATAAGGAATCTCAAATTGCGAATTCGCAAATCGAAATGCATGAAAAAAATCGCAAATTGAGAATTCCCGAAATTCGCAATTTTGCTAATTGCAATTACCACCAAGTCTGGCAGGTGGTAACCAGGTGCAACCTATTTAAAGAGTCCCACAATGCCACAGGCCTTTTCCACAATGACTGGGCTGTATGTGATGGCCAGGAGGCTGCGAATCAGAGCTGCTGCACAGAGAAGGAGACGCCAGGAAAGGATCTTCAGAGCGCGCATCACCCTGTTCCAGCGGACTGAGGAGGAGATCAATGTAAACTACAGGCTGGATGAAGACAGCATCCTGGACTTAATAGCGGAGCTCAAACCCATTTTTGAACACCCCACACACAGGACACACACCATCCCCACCCATGTACAAGTCTTGTGCGCACTGCAACTACTAGCATCAGGGAGTTTCCAGGGGGAGATAGCCACAGCAGGAGGGGTCTCTCAGAGTGCGCTGTCGCGTTTCTTCCACGCGTTCCTTGATGCAATGGTACAGAGGCTGCATCATCACATCCAATTCCCCAGCACACAACAGGCACTAGACCAAACCAAGCAGGAGTTCTATCAGATTGCACAATTCCCCCACGTCATTGTCTGCATAGATGGGACCCATGTCGCTATATCCCCACCCTCTCAGAATGAGTATGTGTTCAGGAATCACAAGTCCTACCATTCCCTGAACATGCAGGTAGTGTGCAATGCCAAGCATATAATCACTGACATCGTAACAAAATACCCAGGCAGCACCCACGACTCATTAATCTTCCACCACAGTGGGATTTACCGACGACTCACAAATGGTGAATTTGCTGATGGGTACTTACTAGGTAAACACATTGGTAACAAGGACACACGAGTGAAACGCAGCAGCGGCAGGACAGTGTTTAACCTGATTCTTCTCACCATACAGGTGACGGTGCGCATGCTGTCCGTGACTACATACTGACTCCGTATCTGAATCCTGCCACCGCTGGGGAGCGGAGGTACAACAGTGCCCACACAGCCACCCGCTGTACTATTGAGAGAACCTATGGAATACTCAAGAGCCGTTTCCGCTGCCTACATAAGTGTGGAGGGGCACTGCAGTACAGTTCCGAGACCTGTTGCAAGATCGTGGTTGCGTGTGCCATGCTGCACAACATCGCCACCAGGAAAGGCTCCCCAGTGGAGCTCACAGATTCGGAATCATCAGATTAGGAGGGGCCAGCTCCAAGATGCAGGCCAGCCTGTGGGATTGGCGCGGCTGCCTGGCGCCAGAGGCAAGATGAGATCACACAGAACTATTTCTAGGTAACTAATGATGACACAATGCTACAGATTGGTGCAAGACTGTGTTTTTATTTCCTTATGCTCAGGAAAGTTACCATCACACAGCCTGTATTGCACATTATGTTGGTCTAAATGTCCCGCACATGTTGAACACACAGTGCATAAAAATCATACCAAACATGGGGCTGTGTGCAATGGGTAAACTCACCCATTGCCATGTGGTAGTCAGGGAACCTCAACGTTTGCGTTGGCGTTGACGGCTCATAGCCCCTCGCTCAGAGTGCACAGTGCCCTCTCCTGAAGCATCGGCAGCCCTACCCTGATGCACACTATGGCGCCTGTCCTGTGGGAGGCGTGGAGTGATGCTGCTCCTGCTTGATTGCCCATCCTCCTCCAGTGAGCTGAGGGCTCCTGTGCCAGCAGTGGCTGCTGCCCGCAGCTGGTCCAGCGCACATGTGGCCTGTACTAGTCCCCTGGTCACGTCCTTGCTGCAGTGTGCCAACTCATGCTGCATGCTGATGCAACTGAGGTGGCAGAAGACAGGCGGTTAATGGCCCTTGTATATAAGTCCAGGTGTGTGTGGAGGCTCTGTCTCTCCCTGCGCCTGGCTGCACGGTCTTCTCGCATCTCAGTGCACAGTGCCTCCAGGGCACCCGTCAGGCCCATGAAGCCCACCCTCATTTGTCGCTGGATTGATTTTATTGTTTTTGCCTGCAGGTGCTGTACCTCCAGCCTGTTGCCCTCAAGCCCTCCGAAGACTGTGTCCTCTCCTGCTGCAGCTGGGCTTGTGGACGGCCAGGCCCTGTGCCTGGTTGGAATAGCTGGAATGGGACATGCAGGGGACTGTGCTCTGTGGTGTGGGTCAGACTGGCCCTGGACTTGATGCCCATCCTCATCTGTGTCCAGTGGTGGCAATGGTGGTACTGTGATGCGCCGTGGGTGTTTCGCTGGGATGACTGGGCTGCCTTCCTCCTCCTCCTCCTCTTGCCCTGACACTTCCACACTGTGGGATTCATCCTCCCCTCCTGCCATTGGTCCCTGTGTTTCTGGGGGTGCTGTGGACTTAAATGCACACATTAATTTGGTGTCCTGCCTTGCATTTGTCATGAAATAAATTACGCTGTTTGGAGTTACATGGGTCCTAACTGTCTGTATTTTGCCTTTCCTGATACATACATACTGAATGACCCTTGCTGGGTGTCACTGCTCCACTGTTTGGTGCATGTGACTACATCTCCCATAATGCAATGCGGTGTGTGCTAGTATGCATGCACTGGACTTGCATTTCTGTTGGGAGCCTGGGTCTCTCCTGGGTGTGTGGGTGGAGTAGGGTGGTATCAGGGGTGGGATGGCATGCCTCTTACCTGGTCTGGGGTCTGGGGGTTCAGAGCTGTCAAGGTCTGCCACGCCACTCACACTCTCCGGCAGCATGGTTCCCTCGAACAATTCCTCCAGTGGCGTGGAATCAGTGGCAGTGGACGTCCCACAACCGGTCTTTCTTGCCTCCTCCAGCCTGGCAGCAACCTTTTCCTTGGACCACTGGTGCACATCATACCAGTGTTTTCGCAGGTCTTCTACGCTGCGGTGGGTGACGCCAATGGAGTTGACCTTTTCCTGTATGTCAGCCCAGATTCTACATTTGCAGATCTCTGCCACACGCAGGGATATTTTTCCAAATAGCAGCTCATGGTCCACCACCATCTCCTGGATGAGCACCTCCAGCTCCTTTTCAGAGAACTTCTGTTTTCTCTTCCTGGTTGTTTCCCCCTGCTGATTATCCTGTGTGGCCATTTCTCCTCTCTCTGTAGCAGTGCACTGGTGCCTCAGCCCTCCTTCCAGCTCTCACTCTGCTTCTGAAACTCAGGTGCCGCATGGGTAGTCACACTTCCTGGTTGTGATGTCATCAAGGTGCACCTGAATTTCAGATTCACCGATTTGCTATTCCTTATTTGCGATTTCGAAATTAAGGGATCGCAATTTTGGTATTCGCATTAAATTCTGCGAATTTTTGGGAATCGCTAAATATTAGCAAACTTTTATTTACATCGGGTATTGCGATTCTCAAAATGCGATTCGCTAAAAATCACATTTTGAGATTCGCAATATCTGAGTTTGATACATATGGCCCTATATCCCTTGTTTAGTGACCTAGGCATCTCTAAGGTCTCTGAAAAAAATGTGTCTGTGGCCTGTGTTGTATTGGAGAGGCATGTGGACTACTCCTGAACGTGTCAACTATGCCAATTGCCAAATGGATGTTATGAAGGCCAACCAATTTCAATAAAATCCCTTGGCTGTAAAACGTGAAGTCAGCCCTGTATTCGCTAGGGCTCCATGACCTGTGGGGACATCCAGATATATCAGTTTTTCCATCAAAGGCTGTGATCAAAAAGAAATACTGGTCACTTGTGATGGTCAAGGATTCTCGTAAGGCTGCCACTGCCAAGTTAACTAGAGAGTTCATGGATTTTCAGTCTACTTGAAGGTTGGAGCTATTCTGGGGTGTAGTGTCTGTTCCACTCCATAGAAAGCTTCATTTTCAGTTTTTCATAGGCATCTTACCCCTCAGAGAATTTACAGTAGGTTAGGCTGGAAAAGGAGGCACCTCTTGTCCTATTTGTGGCCACCCAAGTTAAAGTGTTTCTCATATTTTGCTTGCATGTCCAGTTTATTTATCTCCTCGGCATACCTGGCTTGTATATATTTGTAGGCTAATAGGTCTACGGAACTATTAGGAAGCCCTGCGCATTCTTAGATCAGATTTTCAGCTAGTAATGGCCATTTCTGTTGTGAAATTTCATGATGCTATGTGGGTGATTCGTAGTAAAGCCCTTTGCTATCCCCGATATGACATGTATTATTTAAGTGCATTGCATTTGGTTTGTTTTACTGCTGTGAATACCATTTTGTTCCATGAATATATTTTTACGTATATATTTTATCTATCAACTGATGTCTTTATACATGATCTCTTTTGTGATGGACTTTTCATTATTTTGCATATTGTATTTATTGTATATGGATTGTACTTTATTGGCCCTTGTGACCGGAATAAATTGATTTGAAATTAAATGAAACTCGTGTGTGTATGTGGTAACCATTTTGTCTATGTTTTCAATGCCTTTATCTTTATTGGCCATATGTTGGTGAGATTAGTGACCATCATTTTGTGCAGCCAGTGTGTGGCTTAGTAATTTGCTTCCGTTTTAATGCTATTTTCTAGTAACATTGATAGAAGAAGCTCACGTCATTTTAGTTCTTTTTTTATCGTGCCACATTTATTTGTGCTTGCGCTGTTTGTAGTAGATTATAGTACATAGTTGTTGTTTTAGATTAATTTATTTAATTATTGACTGCCTCCTATGTACCCTGGAAGGATGGGATAGCAGGTATTATTTTTATTTAATGTATATAATGTTTGACTGCGTCATCTGCCTCTCAAAATGGGTACATTGGACCTGAAGGAACACCAGGAATTATTCAATTATTTGATCCGATTTTTGCCTGCCTTCCATGCCTTCTATAGTGCCCCATGGGGCATAGAAGGAGAACAGCTAACATTCAATTCGTTTTTTAAAATTTGTATCTGTTGTCCCTTGCCTCCTAAAGGGGTCAAAAAAGGCCAGGTCATCACAGACTGTTGCCTCCCTCTGCCTTTCTTTGCTGATCCTGTTTTTCTTGGCATTTAGGACTGTAGATTTTTTCTCTGCTAATCAGTGGTAAGGTGATTGTGCTCTCTCCCTAAAACATAGTAAAATTGGCCTACTCATGAATGGCACATTTATTTTACTTGTAAGCGCATAGTATATGGCACTACCCATACCCAGGGACTGTATATTAAATGCTACTAGTAGGCAGCAGCACTCATTGTGCCACCCAGTAACGGAGCACTATAAAACATGTCTCAGGCCTGCCAATCGTATGCGAGGCCTAAAGCTTCCTTTTTATTACTTCCAAGTCACCCCTAAGGTGCACCATAGAGGCTTATAGGGCAGGGTGCATGCTTTTTAAAAAGTAGAACATGTTTAAGTTTTACATTTCTTGACAGTGAAAAACTGTTGTAAGGCCTAGCTCTCCCATGGCCTAACACTGGGCTACCTTAGAATATTTAAGAAGTGCCAACTTCATACTGGGAACAGGTAGACATATGTTGTGTACCATTAAAGAAGATTTTAAATTACAATGTATTTAAATGTAAAGTCAGAATTTAAGTTACTATTCTGAAAATGCCACTTTTGTGGAAGTTTATGATGGACTGCCTTGCTGCCAAAAGGACTTTCCTGTTGCTGGAAGGACTGCCTTGCTGTCTCAAGAAGGAAAACTGGACCTGGTTGCCTTGATCTAAGGCTATCCAGACTGACCCCATGAGTCAGTTGGCAGACCTCCTGTTTAAGCTGCAGGGACACACAAGCTTCAGGGGCCTCCTTGAAACTGCCCAGCTCATGAGCACCAACTGGGCCTGCCTGGACCTCCCTGAGCCCTGCTGCTGACGTCTGCTGGAGTGAGCCATAATCCCTAATAAGTGCCCCTATAGGTCCAGGATCCTTGCCTGGCATCAGTGAGAACTCCTCCTGAAGAAAAAGGTGAAAATCCTGCAGTTTGGGATCTTTGTGACCATGTACGAGTACATTGGGGCTAAAACTCTGCCACCTGCAATGACTGCCAACACGAAGCACTGGTGGGACCTGGTCTTCGAGCAACAGTGACTGTCCATGACAAGTGACAATGCACACCTGCACTTTATAGCAACAGCAGCCAACCGCAATGTTCCACCAACAGGAAGCTCCAGCGATGACTGGCTCCTCCCACTAAATGCCTCGTGTTCTCTTCCAATGTGAATGGAACTCTTCTCGCCGGATTTGAGAAGTGCTCAGCAGTACTAACCTGGTCTCTGTACCCCACCTGCACTCCATCATAGTCGGTCTGTGCATGTGACCTTTTCCCTGTCTAGAATGACCAGTTAACCGCGAGTGGTTCTTTGTGCTTCTTGGCATTATTTTCACTAAACTCAATATCAATATCCCCAGTTCTACTGATTGGATTTTTGTTGTTTGAGTAGTATTTTGTCTATTAAAATTGATTCTATTTTTATAAATTACTTTGGGATTTTTCTTATACCAGATAGCTGCGAGTGCTATTTTATGCTTTTCGAAACTATTTTCACCTAGAACTTTAAAAATTCATAACTCTGGTTCTCTTGCATTTTTGTCGCTTTGCTGCCATTTTCTTTATTACATTTTACTATATTTTTCTAATTTAGTTTAGAATTTTACTTGTCTTGTGTTTTTACTTTATTACTGTTTTTGTGCTTCATAAATACTTTACACTTTGCCTCTACATTAAGCCTGACTGCTTTGTTCCAAGCTACCAGAAGGTTAAGCACAGGTTAATTTAGTAACCTTAGTGGTTTACTCCGACTAGGATTGCAGTTGTTTTCTGAGTGGGGCTTCCACCCCTCTCAAACAGTCACCCAATGTCTTACATAATGTATCCGATTTGTGCCTGCCTCCACCTGCCTCCCATAGGGTTCCTATGGGCCTTGGGGGTACACAAGCTATTCTTTAATAATTGTATTTGATTTCTGCCTGCTTCTCCCTGACTCCTATAGGGTCCCCTTGAGCCCTGGAGGAACACCAGCTTTTATTTGATGAATGTATTCAAATTACATCTGTCTCCCTCTAACTCCTATAGGCCCTTGAGGGACACCAGCTATTATTCAATTAATGTATTTGATGTTTGCTTGCCTCACCCTGCCTCCAATCTGGTCCTTATGACCCCTTGAGGGACACCATGATTTTATAAAATGTCTGCCTGCCTTTAATATGTGTCCCCATGGCCTTGGAGGGACACCAACATAGCTTTTCCTGTGGAATTTTTATTTAAAAAAAGTTAGTTTATGAAAGAGTACACTATTGTTACGCATTTCTGATGATTGAAAATGACTTGTATCGAATTGACTAGCTTGCCCAAGTGTCATTGATGTCCTTCTTCACTTTCATTGCCTGCAGGTGCATGCGATTAAAGATCACACACAATACTGAGACAGAGAGAAGCATGCAAATTTGCTGATAGGGACACCAGGGTACTCTGCTTAGTGCTTCGGTTTGTGCTAAGAATTATCCCTTATAAAAAGTAGAGAAAATAGCTCCCAAAGAAGAAGGTGCCCACCAAGAAAGTGACCAGTGATAAGAACAAGTCTGTTGCCAGTGCCACCACTGGTATCAAGCCCTCCTCATTTTTCTGGAGAAACAAAATATCTGCTTCACCTTCCACTAGGAAGAAAGAGGATGGGAGGAGGGTCACTCCTAGATTAAAGGGACCACCACCAAAGTCCACGTCTCTCAAAGTTGCAGTGACTGTAGTCATGGATAGCAGTGAGTTTGAAATCAAATTGACCCAGCAGAAAAAGGAATCTTCACAGAGGAGTCAACAGGAACCACAGGATGCAACACCTGATCTTCCTGAGGTAGGAGCCGAGCAGGAATGTGAGCTTACTGCAGAGGAGGGTGTTGTTGTGATTGCTTTTCCATTTGACACATTAGCTTCACTATCTCTGACAAGAAAAAGAAAACACACACCCCAATTTTCTCCATTCTGCCTATCTGATGATCTTGACTAGGGATGTGTGAAATTTGTGTAAGTTTCTTTCATGTAATTTCAAGAAAATACTGTGAAATTATGTAAAATTGCTGAAAGTTCGTCTCTGGTGCATTGTGTCAAAACAATTATGCCACAGTATCACTTCATGTCCAAAATATTGCCCAAATAGCAGTTCACTTTGCACAAGCTCACAGCCATTTTGTTTTACTCCAGCTTGCTCCAGCCTAGCTATTGTTTGTGTTTCCTGCTCCTTAGGCCCCACCCATCTGTTATGTTATGTTGATATACTTTTAAAGGTCTCG
The DNA here is from genome assembly GCF_964204655.1 of Triturus cristatus. Lineage (NCBI taxonomy): Eukaryota > Metazoa > Chordata > Amphibia > Caudata > Salamandridae > Triturus > Triturus cristatus. The sequence goes on along the minus strand of NC_140595.1, from coordinate 515,982,957 downwards.
ATTACCATGGGGTGTCATGTGCTGGCTTTTATACTGGAGAAGAGACACACAAAAGGGGGAGCAGGAGCTAGTAGGTACTGAAAAGCCAGGTTTTTAATAACTTCCGGAAGGTCATAGGATAAGGTTCACTCTTGATGTGCAGTGGTATGGCTTTCTAGGTTACTGTTATTTCCAGAAAGAAGCTCCTACCTCCGCAGGTGGAGCGTTTGAATTTGGGAACAATTATATGGTTGGCCACGGCAGAGCATAAGTTTCGACTAGTGGTGTACCAGTTAAAAGTTTGTTGGAGAAGTTTGGGGCCTAAGCCATGGGGACCCTTGTAAGCGATGCAAAGTGCCTTGAACGTGATCTGCTGTCTGATAGGGAACCATTGTAGGTTATTGATAGCAGTGGCTACTGAACAATGTTTTGGAATTTTTAAGAGAAGTATTGCCACAGTATTTTGCTGTATTTGCAGTTTGTTAAGGATGTACTGGCTTGTGGTGAGTAGTAAGCTGTTGCAGTAATCCACCAGAGATGCAATGATGGTTTTCTGATGGTGGACTGGAATAAACAAGAGAATCTTTATAAGCATTTTCAAAGTAAAGAAAGTAGAAGAGGACAGAGTGCTGACGTGTTTAGTATAGCTTAATTTATTGTCAATCAAAAATTCCAAGCTCCTGGTCTTGCTGACAGGAGTTGGGAGAGGGCTCATATCTACTGGCCAGCAGGACGGGGTCCAAAAGGAAGTTTATTCACCAAAGAGCATCACTTCCATTTGTCCTGCGTTCAGTTTAAAACAGTGCCTTCTCATTCACATACTGACTGCCTGCATGCAATCGCAAAATCTGGTACTCATGCCTGTTTCATCCTTGGCCCGTGAGATGACGATTTGGGTGTCATCTGAGTAGTAAGTTTAGAAAAAGCCAAAACCTTTAATTACAGCAGCTGAGGGACCACATAACTCTATCTGCCCCATTCTGGCCCACTTCTCCCGTTTTTCAACTTTATTTAAATTTTTGCTAATTTTTGTAGGCATCCCCATTCCACTGATAAATCTATGGTAGAAGCAGGCAGAGCTGCTGTCTCTAAATCCCGAACTTGCACATTTTCTGTGAGGTAGGGGTGACATCGCTAATATTTTCATCCATTGCCACCCCCCTCATGCTGGCAGCAGGTGGAAGGCTGTGAAGGGCTATAGGTTGGCTGTAGTGGGGAAGAGCTTCACACAACATGCGCTGCTACACCAGAGTGTCCTCCACACAGCAGCAGGCTAAGCACCTCAGGGATGAAGTCATTGACATCAGGTAGGACCTGATGGACCTGCTCAATATAGACATGGCAGGTCTAGTTAAGTTATCCTCTTTAAACATTTTAAACATTTCATATTTATTAACGTCAGGAGGAATTACATAACTGGTAAGTTTACATGATTATTTATGTATATATTAAAAGAAAAAACAAAGGTTAAAGTAGAGTACTAAGTAAGTCTTCTAAACCCAAAAAAGCCTTGAAAATCACCAGTTACACGTTACTTACCTAAGTATACCTTGCACCACCATAAATTTCAGATGTCATCAGAGATGTGACGTGATGGTATAAGCATTGCATCATAGCTGTGCAAGTTATACTGGTTAATTTCAGTTTTTTATATTATTAGAAGAGCTACATTTATATTTTTTCCAATGAATTTCTATGTTTTTAACAAAAAGTACGATCTTATTAAAATACGCCAGTGACCAACCCACAGCAACGCATGGTAATCGGCCTTGTGTAGCGTAGGGTTGCTAACCCCATGGATGGCCAAGACCCTGTTTCTGACCAACCCCCATTGTCTTGCATCACCTCAAAACCCCACACTTTTGTTCCTGCTGCTCAGCGGAACCACGGTACTACAGCAAAATTACATGAACAGCTGTGCTGAGCCTCATGGCAGTACTGTGATACTGCTGCTCCGCAAAAGAAAATCTTTTTATTTTGACCCCCCTCTGGGACTCCACCACAAATGGCCATGGAGGTAGGGTACCCCTACTCTGTCCCCTTATTCCTTGACTTGTTTTCTACAACACAAGTCCTGAGTCACCAAGACATAAAACGGCAGCCTCAAGTTTATCTCCATGCTGCAGCTAGCCAATCAGATCACGTGTTTTGATCTTTCACCCAACTCCCTGTAGACAGCCAAGATCCTGCAGGGAGACATCACCCCACAGATTACTACCTCACATGAACTTTTTTTTTTTAATTGCTAGTCCGCTGTACTCCTTCTGGACCACAGGGTGCCCCGGGAAGGTCCCTTCAAGACAGCTTCCTAAGGGCTAAGGAGTCAGGGTATCTCTACCCTGTCCCCTTATATGCTTTTTCAAATTATTATTTTTGACTCTATGGCACTATTTTTCTCTATATTTTAACCTTAATTTCTCCAAAACTGCTGAATAGATTTGCACCAAATCACAAAAATCACACTTTCTGATTAAAGATATAGCATTCCGCTAAATGTAGCGTAATTCTGTTCAGCCGTTTTTTTCTGAATGGTTTCCAAAATCACCCTGCGGAAATTGTTTGGGGGAAAGGCGTTTTGGGACCCCATCCTTTTTCTCAGCCCCTGCTTGATGGATCACCCCAAAACTTTGCAGTAAGATGCTGAGTTGGATGAACTTTGCTTTGAAAAGGTTTGTAAGGATTTGTCAAAGAGAACTGAAGTTATTAGCAAAGCAAAATATCCTCTTTATATGGAATCTCTGACTCATGTATAAGTGCACAGTGGAGACTTCCGCTGTGTAATATACATACATTTATTTTAGGTGTAGGAAAATGTTTAATCATGCCGGAGTAATTGAGTAATTTCAGTGATTTTTGAGTAACAAAATCTACACCAAAATACCGTGATTATGCCATTACTCCACATTTTGTAGTTTTGGGGAGAAATTTTAAAGGTAGATTTATAGTTCGGGTAATTTTTTAACAAGGGTGGCATGTCAGATAGATTTTTTTTCAAAGTGAACCATTCAGATAATTTTTGAATGTAAAACTACAAATGTTAATGTGAACAGCAGTTTTTTGTAACATGAGTGGCAGTTCCTCAAATATGAGTGGTCAATATACATTTAAGGTAGATTTTCTTACCTGAGCAGACCGTTCCAATATTTTTATAAATGCAAAACTGCAAATACAAATGTGAGCAGCAGTGTTTGAACATGAGCAACTGGAAATCAACTCAAAATTCAATTTTTGAGTTGAATTTTTTTCAGCGCGAGTTGCAGTTTGCAAAACTTAAGATAATTATTTGGTCATTTTGTGGAATTACGCTACCCAAATTTATGCAATTTATATATATATTTTACACAATGGGGGTGTAGATATAGTTTGGACTGGCTCGCCATAGGAAATAGATTTTTTCATTTGCTAATGACTTTAGGGCTGTTTGACAAATCTTCACTAAACTTTCCACAAGACAAGGGTGGTCTGTCAAGTAGAGGCTGAGAAAAAGGTAATTGTTCCAAAGCATGTTTTCCCAATGCTTTTTGCTATTTTACAATAGGAAAATTGAACACTGCTACAGCTAAACAGCTGAACGGAATTGCACCAAATGTGTTAGAAAGCAAGATTTTTACCCCAAAAGCATGTTATTGTGATTTGGTAAAAATCTGTTCAGTAGTTTGTGAGAATTTGGGTTACCATGAGGCACTGCATGTTACCACGAGGTCAAAACATGCAATCTGATTAGCTAGTTATAACATTAAGTAAAAGTTGCATCTGCTATTTTATGACTCGGGGACTCTGTCCCCATGTCACAGAACACAAATAAAAATAAGGAATAAGGGTACAGGAAAGGGGTTCCCTGATCCCCTGACCCCTGTGGGAGTGCCACAGGGGTCACAACAAAGGTCCAATTAAAAGATTTGTTTGTCTGCTTCACCGAGGTACAGTGGTGCTACCATGGGGATCAGCATGGCCCCTGTGTAATTCCACTTTAGTACCTGAATACTGTGGGGGGCAAGACTCCTTTGGGGATTGACAGCCACTGTGTCTCATGTTAACCCTAACTGTGGAAATTCCAGCCATTCCTGCTAATGCTGGTAAGTGATGTTTATGATCTCTTACTTTCAATAACTATATTCATTATTACCCTCTGTATTATCCAACTTCCCCTCACCGACTTTAGTGTTGACATTAAGTCCTGATATTTGCTTGTGCTGTCTTTTGTTTGCTTGTGCTGTCTTTTATATTCTCTCTGAGTTCACAGCTTACTTTCTTCTGTCTGTAGCTTGGTAGGCTGGAAGGAGGGTTTATTGAGCAGAAAGTCAATAGTACAAGAACATAGATGGTCATGGATCCCATGGATGTTGTACGCAACTCACCCCAGGTCTAACTTTCATTTTGCCAACTCAGTAGACCTCCCATTATAAAAGATTCCATGATGTCATGAAAGAGCATCATGGCAGGATAGCAATACCATATGTCCTTTCTGATCAGCTGCCCTCCTTTGATTATTGTTTTTCTGATTCTTTTCTTGCCATTGCCCCCCATAAATTGTTTTTCTTATGACATTCAACATAATTTTATTTTATGACATTGAGTTGTTGACTACTTGATTTTGAAACTTACAAGTAAACCTGTCAGTTCATACCTTGAATAGCTATAACTTCACATTACGTTAGTTAGGTTATATTTTTTATCTAGAGCAAAATACTATAGTTGTGACTGATAGTTTAAACATATGCTTTGAGTTTTTGTCTAGGTCCCCAAGGTCTCCAGGATGATGTTGCTTCTGAGGAAGGGACAGACCATCCTCTTGAAGGACGGGTAGAAGCGGCTGCTTGGACAAGTGTTAAGTTACTTTACTTTCTCAAAGATAACTGCTGCCTTTGTAAAGGTATTGCTTCATTGATTCCAAACCAGATACCAATCACTTTATAAATTGTCCAGACTCCTATGTTTGTATCTCAGTCTCTCTATCATTGCAAGCAATCGGTGGAAGAAATGTGAATACTTCAACTGCATGTTCATATTGGAGACTTTATAGAATGTTATCAAATAAAAAAAAACTTCTACAGATTGAAGATGCTAACAGCACTACAAAATACCCTAAATCATAAACCAAAAGACAGTGCAAATTTAAAACTTGAATGCATTAAAATCTTGGTTTTCGTGAAATGTTTGGTATAGCAGCTTAAATGTTCAGACAAAAGAGATCCTTACCCAAGGTGCACTGATAGTTCTTCATCACTGTTATGCCCTTGGGGGTATAGCGTGTGGTACTGAATAATCAGCTTAGACTCAAGCCTTCTAAGTTCTTGTACTCTATTACCCCATCTTTCTCTTAATGGGATTCTGTCGAGCACGCTAAATGACAACAGATCGCAGTTCTGGTTGTGTGCAGTCTTAACGTGTCTTGCAATTGGATACTGCTTACTATTATGTTTTATTGCCCTCGAATACTCAAGTATGCATTTCTTTGCTTTATGGATAGTACTCCCGATGTAGTACTTATCACACGGGCACCTGAGGGCGTAAACCACATATCCTGTGTTGCATGAAACGTGTTTAATTATTTTAGAAGGTTTCAACTCCCTTGAGAGTCTGACCTCCTTGTAATTAGTACTGTGTTTACAGGCCTTACTTCTGCCGCATGTAAAGAACCCTTGTATACTACTGCGTTTCATCTCATTGGTGGTCAGAGTTCGACAAATACTATCCTTCAAAGATTTAGCTTTGCGATTAGTGATTTGTGGATAGTCTTCAATGTGTTTCTCGAGGTCTGGATCAGTTTTTAAAACATTCTAGAATTTTCCTAATGCCTTCCTTACTTCCTTTGATTGTGTATTAAAAGTGGTTATAAATCTAACACTGGTACCTAAATCTTTTGTGTTCTCGTCTTTCTGCTGTAACAGAACATTTCTGTCCCTATTCGTGACTTCAGTACCAGCCTTTTTAATGCATTTTTTTAATAACCTCTAGCCTGGAAACATTCCAGCATTACTTTCTTTTCATTCTCATACCCCTCATTGGTGCTACAATTATGTTTTGCTCCTAAAAGCTCTCCTAGGGGAATATTTCTCACCAATTTCTCGGGGTGACAGCTATCATCATGGAGTTGGCTGTTGCCCGCTGTCTCTTTCCTATAACGTGAAGTATCCAACCGCTCTCTATTTGCCCGTATTTTGAGATCAGGAAACTCAATCTGTTCCTGGTGCATTTGACTATTGAAAGTAAGGTTCAATGTGTTCTTATTAATTCCTCAACAAATTAAACCCTAAATACAGAAAATGTCATCGATGTACCTAGCCCAAACTTTTACACGCCTCCCACCAGCCGAGGTAAAGACCTGCAGAGCTGGGGGCGAAGCAGGTGCCCATCGCAATCCCCAGTGTTTGCCTAAAAATCTGGCCATCCAACATAAAAAAGGTCTGTGTAAGGCATGTGTACATCATGTCTGTTAGCTTTTCTGTGTGAAAAAGAAAGGATAATGATCTGTTTTTACAAAAAATGTCTGCAAGCTTTAATACCACGTTCATGGGGTATACTTGTGTAGAGACTATTAATGTCCAAACACATTAAAAGATAGTCTTCCCTCCATTCTACTTCTTTAATCTGTCGTAAGAAATCACTTGTGCCTTTAACAAAAGATGGTACATTTTGTACCAGGGGCTGGAGGTAATGGTCAACATAACGTGACATATTTTCTAGACAACTGCCATGAGAGGAAACTATATATATATGATTGAAAACTTGTTGGGGTATTCAGATATGAGGGAAGGTAATGCACCTATAATATAAGATGGTGTAGACAGAGGACAAGCCCATTCAGGGTAAAGTGTTGTAGTGCTCAGTACTTCCCCATGTTTCATTGTCACATAAGGGAAAATAACAGAATTTATGTATTATTTAAGCCCATTCAGGGCAAGATAACAGCATGCTTTGTAAGTGTTCTTAACGTGGGACTTATAATAAGATTGTTTGCTTTATGTTTGAACAATTTCATTTCATCCCTTACTGAATTACCCGTTTAACAATGGCCGACACCTTGACTGGAGCAAGTCAAGGTGTCCTTTGTTTATGTCAATCAGTACTGCTGTATTTAAATCTGTGTCATGTCGGCGCCGGCCTCTATTGAGAAAGGCGGCAAGCCGAAACACGTCTGATTGTGTATAATAATTCCAAATAAATCTGGAATTGCAACGTTCCTGTGAGTGCTGGTGCATCTTTGAGTACCGCGAGCTGAGGATTTCAAGTCCGCGCGGTGTCCGTCACTGCGCATGAAAGCACCCGATCGCGAGTGCAAGGGAAACAAGACGATGAGTGAGCATGATATATGTATATATATATATATATATATATATATATATATATATATATTTATCCAAAGACTACTCCCACCAGCCTTGAAGATCCTTCAACTGCCAAAGAAGTAAGTACACGGGCCTAGGAATAGTGCAAATTTTCATTTAATGCCCAGAGCGACGGCCATAACGTTTCAGCTCCGAGGAGCCTTGTTCACATGACAGCGATATATATATCTCCTACTGGTGGTCGCCAGTAGGTAGTTATAGTTAGGACCTATTATCCATAGGAAATCCGCAACATTCTATTTAGAATAACTTTGGCGCCGGGTGACGAATCTTCGCGTAATTTTCAAAGCTCGTGGCCCGCTCCGGTCCGCTCATATCCAGAAAGTCTCGGGGTGATTCGTCAAGTGGGGGCCGAGAAAAAAGGGGGTCCCAAAACATGTTTTCCCCATGCAATTTTCCATAGGGACCTTTAGTCGCAGCTACAGCCCGAACTACTGAACGGAATTACACCAAATTTGGCCAAAAGGTAGACCTTGGTTCAGAGCTGTGCCTTTTGATTAAATGGTGTAAATCCGTTCAGTAGTTCCTGAGAAAATCAAAAGTAAAATCACATATATATCTGGGCGGAGCCTAACCACACATCTCATCTTGAGATCCGATTGGCTGTCAGCACTTTATCCAAGAAGTGTTGGCAGCCATCTTGGGACCAATATACATGATAGCACCTCATTAAAAATCATTGCAGTTAATAGAAGGTTTTAAGACTTTAGTTACATTATAAATCATTTGTTGATGGTACCATACTTTGTGGTATGTTCTAAGGTGATTTTACCATGTGAAAAAGCCTTCTGCTGGGATATCATGAATCATGTTTGAGAGAAAACTATTTGCTCATGCTTTTCCCACAGAGGTTTGGAAGGTGATCTATAAGCTAAACTGAGAGCATATTTTCTGTAAATTCACATTATCTTTCTCAGTCATGTGAAATGAAGTCTGACATTCTCAGTAAAACATGTACATCCAAAAAGGGCAGAGACTGTCAGTTGATTCCTTTGTGTTGTACTGCAGCTTCCCAGAGTGTGCCAAAGAACAACTAGAGTGCTAACAGTCCTACTTATGATAAACGTATGGCACACCTAAAGCCATCTTGATTGGAATAAAGTGGTAACTCTTAAAACATTTAATTTAAAAAGGAACAAAATGAGGGGGTTCATTTTGCCATAGAAAGTATGATTAGTGCTGCAGAAAGAAAAATTAGGGCACATTTTGAGTGACTTCTCAAATCCTCTTCTATTTCATAAAACAATTCTGAAATGCAGACTGAAACATGCACTTTGAATACCAGCAGCAGACTTCCCTGGTGAGCAGTAGCTTTACTACAGTGATCTAATGAGCAACTAGAGTGCTACCATTCAGAATTTATGGCAAATGTGTGACACATCTGAATGCCTTCTTGATGGAACCAAAGTAAACAAACATTGAAAATGCAGTAGGTCTCGCCCTCGTTTAAGTTAAAGCAATTCTGTTTGTAATTAGGTGGCTTTTTAGCTTTGCCTGTATTAGTGTTTTTCAAACTTTTATGTACATAACATGCATATGTATGCATATATGTATATGTATGCATGCATTTATATTTGTATTTATATAGATAAGCAGATTATATATATGTTTATATATGTATATATATATATATATATACACATACATATATATAAATGCATATGCATATATATGCATATATATGTGCATATGTGTGCGTGTAGAGAGGTAGAGGGAGGTAGAGAGGTAGAGGTGTAGAGGTAGAGAGTAGTAGAGAGAGAGGTAGAGAGAGGTAGAGAGTAGAGAGAGAGTAATAGAGAGTAGAGAGTGAGTAGTAGAGAGTAGTAGAGAGCAGTATAGAGAGTAGCAGAGAGTGAGTAGTAGAGAGTAGTAGAGTGAGTAGTAGAGAGTGAGTAGTAGATAGTGAGTAGTAGAGAGTAGTAGAGAGCGAGTAGTAGAGTGAGAGAGTGAGTAGTAGAGAGTAGTAGAGAGTGAGTAGTAGAGTGAGTAGTTGAGAGTAGTAGAGAGTGAGTAGTAGAGAGTAGTAGAGAGTGAGTAGCAGAGAGAGTATTAGAGAGTAGTAGAGAGTGAGTAGTAGAGTGAGTAGTAGAGAGTGAGTAGTAGGGAGTAGTAGAGAGAGAGTAGTAGAGAGCAAGTAGTAGAGAGTAGTAGAGAGAGAGTGTGTAGTAGAGAGAGAGAAGTAGAGAGTGAGTAATAGAGAGAGTAGTAGAGGGTGAGAAGTAGAGAGAGTAGTAGAGAGTAGTTGAGAGCGAGTAGTAGAGAGTGAGTAGTGGAGAGTGAGCAGTAGAGAGTAGTAGAGAGTGAGTAGTAGACAGTGAGTAGTAGAGAGTAGTAGTAGAGAGTACGAGAGAGTAGTAGAGAGTGAGTAGTAGAGAGTAGTAGCGAGTGAGTAGTAGAGAGTGAGTAGTTTAATGTAAAAGGAACAAAATGAGGGGGTTCATTTTGCCATAGAAATTATGATTATTGCTAAAAAAAGAAAAATTAGGGCACATTTTGAGTGACTTCTCAAATCCTCTTCTATTTCATAAAAAAATTCTGACATGTAGACTGAAACATGCACTTTCAATACCAGCAGCAGACTTCCCTGGTGAGCAGTAGCTTTACTACAGTGATCGAATAAGCAACTAGTGTAACATTCCAAATTGATCGCAAATGTGTGACACATTTGAATGCCTTCTTGATGGAATCAAAGAAAAAACCTGAAAGTATTTCCTACTGAGGAGACTGTAGTGAATGAGGAAAATAGGAAACTTCATAACAAATAAGTCTCCCAAGATGGCCACCAGAGACAAAAGAGCCCAAATGTAGCACAAATATCACCCAGATGTAGCCCAAGTATAGCCCAATGAGAGATTGTCCCAGAGTGTTCTAACGAACAACTAGAGCGCTAACAGTCTTACTTATGACAAAAGTATGGCACACCTGAAGCCATCTTGATTGGAATAAAGTGGTAACACTTAAAACATTTAATTTGCAAAGGAACAAAATGAGGGGGTTCATTTTCCCATAGAAATTATGATTAGTGCTGCAGAAAGAAAAATTAGGGCACATTTTGACTTCTAAAATCCTCTTCTATTTCATTAAAAAATTCTGACATGCAGACTGAAACATGCACTTTGAATACCAGCAGCAGACTTCCCTGGTGAGCAGTAGCTTTGCTACAGTGATCTAATGAGCAACTAGAGTGCTACCATTCAGAATTTATGGCAAATGTGTGACACATCTGAATGCCTTCTTGATGGAACCAAAGTAAACAAGCATTGAAAATGCAATAGGTCTCGCCCTCATTTAAGTTAAAGCAATTCTGTTAGTAATTAGGTGGCTTTTAGCTTTGCTTGTATTAGTGTTTTTCAAACTTTCATGTACATAACAGAGTAGTGGAGTTGTAGAGAGTGAGTAGTAGACAGTAGTAGAGATGAGTAGTATAGTGAGTAGTAGAAAGAAGTAGAGAGTGAGTAGTAGAGAGCGAGTAGTAGAGTGAGAGAGTGAGTAGTAGAGAGTGAGTAGTAGAGAGTAGTAGAGAGTGAGTAGCAGAGAGAGTATTAGAGAGTAGTAGAGAGTGAGTAGTAGAGTGAGTAGTAGAGAGTGAGTAGTAGGGAGTAGTAGAGAGTGAGTAGTGGAGAGCAAGTAGTAGAGAGTAGTAGAGAGAGAGTGTGTAGTAGAGAGAGAGTAGTAGAGAGTGAGTAATAGAGAGAGTAGTAGAGGGTGAGAAGTAGAGAGAGTAGTTGAGAGCGAGTAGTAGAGAGTGAGGAGTGGAGAGTGAGCAGTAGAGAGTAGTAGAGAGTGAGTAGTAGACAGTGAGTAGTAGAGAGTAGTAGTAGAGAGTACGAGAGAGTAGTAGAGAGTGAGTAGTAGAGAGTGAGTAGTAGAGAGTGAGTAGTAGAGAGTGAGTAGTAGAGAGTAGTAGCGAGTGAGTAGTAGAGAGTGAGTAGTTTAATGTAAAAGGAACAAAATGAGGGGGTTCATTTTGCCATAGAAATTATGATTATTGCTAAAAAAAGAAAAATTAGGGCACATTTTGAGTGACTTCTCAAATCCTCTTCTATTTCATTAAAAAATTCTGACATGTAGACTGAAACATGCACTTTCAATACCAGCAGCAGACTTCCCTGGTGAGCAGTAGCTTTACTACAGTGATCGAATAAGCAACTAGTGTAACATTCCAAATTGATCGCAAATGTGTGACACATCTGAATGCCTTCTTGATGGAATCAAAGAAAAAACCTGAAAGTATTTCCTACTGAGGAGACTGTAGTAAATGAGGAAAATAGGAAACTTCATAACAAATAAGTCTCCCAAGATTGCCACCAGAGACAAAAGAGCCCAAATGTAGCACAAATATCACCCAGATGTAGCCCAAGTATAGCCCAATGAGAGATTGTCCCAGAGTGTTCTGAAGAACAACTAAAGCGCTAACAGTCTTACTTATGACAAAAGTATGGCACACCTGAAGCCATCTTGATTGGAATAAAGTGGTAACACTTAAAACATTTAATTTGCAAAGGAACAAAATGAGGGGGTTCATTTTCCCATAGAAATTATGATTAGTGCTGCAGAAAGAAAAATTAGGGCACATTTTGACTTCTAAAATCCTCTTCTATTTCATTAAAAAATTCTGACATGCAGACTGAAAAATGCACTTTGAATACCAGCAGCAGACTTCCCTGGTGAGCAGTAGCTTTGCTACAGTGATCTAATGAGCAACTAGAGTGCTACCATTCAGAATTTATGGCAAATGTGTGACACATCTGAATGCCTTCTTGATGGAACCAAAGTAAACAAGCATTGAAAATGCAATAGGTATCGCCCTCATTTAAGTTAAAGCAATTCTGTTAGTAATTAGGTGGCTTTTAGCTTTGCTTGTATTAGTGTTTTTCAAACTTTCATGTACATAACAGAGTAGTGGAGTTGTAGAGAGTGAGTAGTAGAGAGTAGTAGAGATGAGTAGTATAGTGAGTAGTAGAAAGTAGTAGAGAGTGAGTAGTAGAGTGAGTAGTAGAGTGAGTAGTAGAGAGTTTTTGAGAGCAAGTAGTAGAGAGTGAGTAGTGGAGAGTGAGCAGTCGAGATTAGTAGAGAGCAAGTAGTAGAGAGTGAGTAGTAGAGAGTGAGTAGTAGAGAGTAGTAGAGAGTGAGTAGTAGAGAGAGTAGTAGAGAGAGTAGTAGAGAGTGAGAAGTAGAGGAGTAGTAGAGAGTGAGTAGTAGAGTGAGTAGTAGAGAGTTTTTGAGAGCTAGTAGTAGAGAGTGAGTAGTAGAGAGTGAGCAGTCGAGATTAGTAGAGAGTGAGTAGTAGAGAGTGAGTAGTAGAGAGTAGTAGAGAGTGAGTAGTAGAGAGAGTAATACAGAGAGAGTGGTAGAAAGTAAGTAGTAGAGAGTAGTAGAGTGAGTAGTAGAGAGTGAGTAGTAGAGAGAGAGTAGTAGAGAGTGAGTAGTAAAGTAGTAGAGAGTGAGTAGTAAAGTAGTAGAGAGTGAGTGGTAGAGAGTAGTAGAGAGTAGTAGAGAGTGAGTAGTAGAATGTGAGTAGTAGAGAGTGAGTAGTAGAGAGATTAGTAGAGACTAGTAGAATAGTACAGAGTGAGTAGTAGAGAGTGAATAGTAGAGAGCAGTAGAGAGCGAGTAGTAGAGAGTGAATAGTGGAGAGAGAGTAGTAGAGAGCGAGTAGTAGAGAGTGAGTAATAGAGAGTGAAGAGTAGAGAGTGAAGAGTAGAGAGTGAAGAGTAGAGAGTGAAGAGTAGAGAGTGAAGAGTAGAGAGTGAGTAGTAGAGTGAGAGTAGCAGAGAGTGAGTAGTAGAGAGTAATAGAGTAAGTAGTAGAGAGTGAGTAGTAGAAAGAGAGTAGTAGAGAGTGAGTAGTAGAGTGTGAGTGGTAGAGAGTAGTAGAGAGTAGTAGAGTGAGTAGAAGAGAGTAGTAGAGAGTGAGTAGTAGAGAGTGAATAGTAGAGAGTAGTAATAGAGAGTAGTAGAGAGAGAGTAGTAGAGAGTGAGTAGTAGAGAGTAGTAGCGAGTAAGTAGTAGAGAGTGAGTAGTAGAGAGTGAGTAGTAGAGAGTGAGTAGTAGAGAGTGAGTAGTAGAGTAGTAGAGAGAGAGTAGTAGAGAGTAATAGAGAGTGAGTAGTAGAGTAGTAGAGAGTGAGTAGTAGAGAGTAGTAGAGAGTGAATAGTAGATAGTAGTAGAGAGTGAGTAGTAGAGAGAGAGTAGTAGGTAGAGAGTAGTAGAGAGTGAGTAGTAGAGAGTGTGTAGTAGAGTAGTAGAGAGTGAGTAGTAGAGAGTGAGTAGTAGAGAGAGAATAGCAGAGAGTAGTAGAGAGTAGTTAGTCAGTGTCAGTCAGTCAGTCAGTGTCAGTCAGTCAGTCAGTCAGTGTCAGTCAGTCAGTCAGTGTGTCAGTCAGTGTCAGTCAATCACTGTCAGTCAATCAGTGTCAGACAGTCAGTCAGTGGCAGTCAGTCAGTGGCAGTCAGTCAGAGTCAGTCAGTCAGAGTCAGTCAGTCAGAGTCAGTCAGCCAGAGTCAGTCAGCCAGAGTCAGTCAGTCAGTCAGTGTCAATCAGTCAGTGTCAGCTAGAGCAGCACTGTTGACCTGGTTCTCTGGCTCTAAAGCAGCTCTGCTGACCTGGTTCTCTCCCTCCTCTAAAGCAGCTCTGCTGACCTGGTTTCTCTGGCTCTACAGCAGCTCTGCTGACCTGGTTCTCTGGCTCTAGAGCAGCTCTGCTGACCTAGTTCTTAGGCTACAGAGCAGCTCTGCTGATCTGGTTCTCTGGCTCTACAACATCTCTGCTGACCTGGTTCTATGGCTCTAGAGCAGCTCTGCTGACCTGGTCCCTTGGTTCTAAAGCAGCTCTGCTCACCTGGTCCTCTCCCTCTAAAGCAACTCTGCTGACCTGGTTCTCTCGCTCTAAAGTAGCTCTACTGACATTGTTTCTCTGGCTCTACAGCAGCTCTGCTGACCTGGTTCTCTGGCTCTAGAGCAGCTCTGCTGATCCGGTTCTTACCCTCTATCGCAGCTCTGCTGACCTGGTTCTCTGGCTCTAAAGCAGCTCTGCTGACCTGGTTCTATGACTCTAAAACAGCTCTGCAATTTTCAGAAAAATATATAATGTTATTTAATGAATAAAATATTTATAAATAAACAGTTAAAAAAACTGTAGAAAATCAGTACAAAAAAATCGGTATAACTACTATAACACTTAAAAATTAGCATTTAAAAAATCTTTGAAATTCAGTGAAAAAAAACAAAGGTTTCAGAGACGTTATAGTTAGAAATTAGCATTTAAAAAAGCTTTGAAATTCCCTGAAAAAACCATAGGTTTCAGAGATGTTATAGTTACAAATTAGCATTTAAAAAACCTTAGAAATTCACAGAAAAAACCATAGGTTTCAGGTGTGATATAGTAAGCTGGCCATTTCACTCGTACAAAACCATAGAAATTCCTCCGTTATAGTTAGTTCTGCTAATTATACCTCGCGCGCCTGCAATGCACTGCTGATGATGTCACATATTGCATCATTCATGACATGGTCAGTGACATCTCAAATGACATCACTGATGACATCACTGATGACATCACTGATGACATCACCCACGTGACAATCTGATACACCTCATCATACACTAGTATAACCTTTCATCACTCCCTGTAAAATACAGAGTACCATATTTGAAACCATTGACTCACCAATACCAGTTACTACAGACCCACTCACTGATTCCGAAGTCTACACACACAACTACCTATTCAACAACAGAATCATTTATACATGCAGTCGCTAATTAATATAACACTATCAAATGCACTTATACACATATATAGACATTGACACATCAGCAGTCATCTTATTCGGTTATGCAGTCATCCTACTCACTCATGAAAAAAATTAATCACACTTACATTTACTCACTTACACAATTATCCAACAACACCTCATTTATTCAAACACATAGTAACTCATAGTTAATATGATAAAAAATCACCATTACAATTATACACTCATTTATATAGTTACTCTCACAATCACTGACTCTTACACATACTTATTTATATACACCAACTCTCACATACGGTGCATTTTATTTTTTTACTTTGTTGAAGATGTACAACTAAAATATATATTCGCTCACCAACACACAAATAGATACACTCAGTCACCCAAACAACTGTTTCCACATGCACTCTTAAACCTATACACCTAGTCAATCAACCATTCACACATCTATGCATAGAGTTACACACACCATCCAACCACACACAAACTCAGTGTTCCATACAAATACTCACCCAACTAATCAATAACTAATATACACACTCATGTAGTTAGTGACCAACTGATGCAGCATGTTATACAACAACAGAGACAGTGCTGCACACATTCACATAGTTTAGTTACTAATACATGTATTAAGTGAGACACTTTGAATTACTCACTTAAACAGACAGTCAGACAGCTACTAAATCCTCCATCCAGACAGTTATATATCCACTCAATCTTCAATACAGATTGGTATATATATAATACATATTTAAATTTTCAAACTAAACCACATTCACTGGATGATGACATCTCAAATCACATCACTGATGACATCAGTGATGTCATCAGTGATGTCACTGACCATGTCATGAATGATGTAATATGTGACATCCTCAGCAGTGCATTGGGGGCGCGCGAGTTATAGTTAGCAGAACTAACTATAATGGAGGAATTTCTATGGTTTTGTACGAGTGAAATGGCCAGCTAACTATAACACCCCTGAAACCTATGTTTTTTTCTGTGAATTTCTAAGGTTTTTTAAATGCTAATTTCTAACTAGAGCATCTCTGAAACCTATGTTTTTTTCAGTGAATTTCAAATCTTTTTTAAATGCTAATTTCTAACTATAAAGTCTCTGAAACCTACGTTTTTTTTCAGTGTGTAAATATATATATGTATATATATATATTTACTGAAAAAAACCATAGGTTTCAGGGCTGTTATAGTGAGCTGGACATTTAACTCGTACAATACCATTGAAATTCATCTGTTATAGTTAGTTCTGCTAACTATAACTCGTGCAACCGCAATCCACTGCTGATGATTTCACATATTACATCATTCATGACATGGTCAGTGACATCACTGATGACATCTCAAATGACAGCACTGATGACATCATCCAGTGAATGTGGTTTGGTTCGTTATTTAAATATGTATTATATATATAGCAATCTGCATTGAAGGATGAGTGGATATATAAATATAAATATCTGGATGGAGGATTTAGCAGCAGTGTGATTGACTGTTTACTTGACTAATTTATAGTCTCTCACCAAATATATTGGATGGTGACTAAACTGTGTGAATATCTGTATCACTTTGTCAGTTGTTGTGTAAACTGCTGCACCAGTTGGTTATTAGCTATGTGAAAGTCTATATTAGTTATTGATTAGTTAACTGAGTATTTGTATGGGAGAGTGAATGTGTGTGTGGTTCAGTGGGGGGTGTGTGACTGCCCAAAGATGTGTGAATAGTTGATTCAGTAGGTATATGAGGTTAAGACTACATGTTTTAACATTTATTTGGGTGAGCGAATATCTTTATGGGTGTGGTGATGAGCAAATATATCTCTCAATGGTACATGTCCAACAAACTAGAGAAATAAAAGGCAGTGTATGTGACAGTTGTTGTATATAAATAAGTATACATAAGACTCAGTGATTGTATGAGTGACTGTATGGATAACTGTATACTTGTAATAGTGATTTTATAACACACTAAGTATGAGTTACTATCTTTATGAATAAATGAAGTGGTGTTTGTATAAGTGTGAAGCTGAGAAAACGTAAGTATGATCCATTGTTTGCATAAGTGAGTAGGAGTACTGCGTAAGTGAATAGGATGTGTGCTGGTGTGTAATGTCGATATAGGTGTATAAGTATATTTGCTAGTATTCCATTGATCATTGACAGCATGTATGAGTGAATCTATAGGTAAGTGATGATATGTGTGTGTAGATCTAGGAATCACTGAGTGGGTTTTTAGAAACTTGTATTGGTGTGTCAATGGATTCAAATATGGTACTCTGTATTTTACAGTGAGTGATGAAAGGTTATACTATTGTAGGATGAGGTATATCTGATTGTCACGTGGATGATGTCATCAGTGGTGTCATTTGAGATGTCATCATTGATGTCATCAGTGATGTCACTGACCATGTCATGATTGATGTAATATGTGACATCATCAGCAGTGGATTGCGAGCGCGCAAGTTATAGTTAGCAGAACTAACTATAATGGAGGAATTTCAATGGTTTTGTACGAGTGAAATGTCCAGCTAACTATAACAGCCCTGAAACCTATGTTTTTTTCAGTGAATTTCTAAGGTTTTTTAAATGCTAATTCCTAATTATAACATGTCTGAAACCTATGGTTTTTTCCAGTGAATTTCAAAGGTTTTTTAAATGATAATTTTTAAATGTAATAATAGTTATATGTATTGTGATACTGATTTTCTACAGTTTTTAAACTTTTTTTACATATTTTATTTTTTAAATTACATTATATATTTTTAATATAAATGGAAATAAAAATGATTTTTAAAATATTGAAACTGAAATATTGTTTTTTTTGTTTAATGTATAAGTGCAGAACTATAAGTGTGTTGGTTAGTTAGGGGAGTGCATGCATAGTGGATAGGGGCTTGAAGCAGTCCATGTGCTAAGGCCTGGCTCACTGCATGAGTACTTGGGTACTGACTAAATGATTAGAGTGCGTAAGTAGAGTACCTGGGTGAATTTATAAGTGTTTGAGTTCGGGCGCAGAAAATGGATTAGTACATGGTGCTGAATGGATCAGTAGAGGAGTGCAAGGGGAGTGACAGGGTGTTTGCTGGAAGTGTATAGATTCTGACTGGGGAATTGAAGGTGTGAAAGACAAGTGTGTAGGTGGTTAGAGGACTGCATGCATAGTGGATAGGCGTTTGAAGCAGTCCATGTGCTAAGGCCTGGCTCAGTGCATGAGTACTTGGGTACTGACTGAATGATTAGAGTACTGCAAGGAGAGTGACTGAGTGAATGTATAAGTGTTTGGGTTTTTGTGCAGTGAATGGATTAGTAAATGATGCTGAATGGGTCACTGGAGGAGTGCAAGGGGAGTGACAGGGTGTTTGCTGGAGTGTATGGATACTGACTGGGGAATTGAAGGTGTGAAAGACAAGTGTGTATGTGTTTAGAGGACTGCATGCATAGTGGATAGGCGTTTGAGGCAGTCCATGTGCTAAGGCCTGGCTCAGTGCATGAGTACTTGGGTACTGACTGAATGATTAGAGTACTGCAAGGAGAGTGCCTGGGTGAATTTATAAGTGGTTGGGTTTTGGCAGAGTGAATGGATTAGTACATGGTGCTGAATAGGTCACTGGAGGAGTGCAATGGGAGTGACAGGGTGTTTGCTGGAGTGTATAGATACTGACTGGGGAATTGAAGGTCTGAAAGACAAGTGTGTAGGTGGTTAGAGGACTGCATGCATAGTGGATAGGGGTTTGAAGCAGTCCATGTGCTAAGGCCTGGCTTGCTGCGTGAGTACTTGGATACTGACTGAATGATTAGAGTACTGCAAGGAGAGTTCCTGGGTGAATTTATAAGTGTTTGGGTTTTGGCGCTGTGAATGGATTAGTACATGGTGCTGAATGGGTCACTAGAGGAGTGCAAGAGGAGTGACAGGGTGTTTCCTGGAAGCGTATGGATACTGACTGGAGAATTGAAGGTTTGAAAGACAAGTGTGTAGGTGGTTAGAGGACTGCATGCATAGTGGATAGGGGTTTGAAGCAGTCCATGTTCTAAGGCCTGGGTCAGTGCATGAGTACTTGGGTACTGACTGAATAATTAGAGTACTGCAAGGAGAGTGCCTGGGTGAATTTATAAGTGGTTGGGTTTTGGCGCAGTGAATGGATTAGTACATGGTGCTGAATGGGTCACTGGAGGAGTGCATGGGGAGTGACATGGTGATTGCTGGAGTGTATAGGTACTGTCTGGGTAATGGAAGGTGTGAAAGACAAGTGTGTAGGTGGTTAGAGGACTGCATGTGTAGTGGACAGTGGTTTGTAGCAGTGTATGTGTTAAATCCTGGGTCACTGCATGAGTCCTTGGGTACTGACTGTATGATTAGAGTACTGCAAGGAGAGTACTTAAGTGAATTTATAAGTGTTTGGGTTTTGGTGCAGTTTTAAAAAATAAATCTGATAGGTACTGGTGGTAACTGGTTGTGACTAACCAGTCCTAGAGCCAGTGCTATCCTAAAAGACACTTAAAACACCTACATACACTAGGGAACACTATGTGTTGGGGTACCCCTGTGATTAGAATGACCTCCTCTGTAAGCCCCTAGTACATAATAGGGCAGGGGGTTTAAAACTACCTCTTAAAATGCGCCACAGGGCGTATTTGCACACTGGTGAAGGGGGGGGGCTGAGCTGACGTGTGCAAACACGCCCTGTGGTCGTTGTAATTTGGGGGATAAAGTCCCCTTGAATCCTGAGTGTCCCTTGGGTTCAACTAGCCCACCAGGTATCTCCAGTTAGCGCCACAGAGCTGTGTTGCAGAGAGGTATCAAAAGTGGCACGGCCTGGACCACCTCTGTGCAACGCAGCGCAGTGGCGCTTACTGGAAGCACCTGATGGACTAGTTGGCCCCCAGGGTCCCTCAGAATTGAAGGGGATTTCCCCATCTTAAAACCCGCCACAGGGCGTGTTTGCACACGTCACCTCAGGCCCCATCCCCTCCCTTCACCACTGTGTATACGGGCACTGTGTACGTTTTAATTTGGGAGATTAAGTCCCCTTGAATGCTGAGTGTCCCTAGGGTCCAAGTAGCCCACTTGGTACCTCCAGTAAGCGCCACATTGCTGCGTTGCAGAGAAGTGTAAAAAGGGGCACGGCCTAGGCCACCTCTCTGAAACACAGCGCAGTGGCGCTTACTGAAAGCACCTGGTGGACTAGTTGGCCCCCAGGATCCCTCAGGATTGAAGGGGAATTATTTCCCCATCTTAAAACCCACCACATGGCGTTTTTGCACACGTCACCTCAGGCTCCATCTGTGAGAAAGTGCCATCTTTCTTGCATGGTATGCCCTCACTTTTTGCTGAATTGCTGATGTGCTTTGACTGAGTGTGCCCTGGGCTTCTGCCAATCAGGTGCCCAGGGCCTGTGTTCCTTCCCTAAAACCTTATTGAAGCTGAAACCCAATTGGCATCTCTGGCCACATGTCAGCCCCTGGTAAATGGTACCCTCGGTACCCAGGGCATTGTGACCAGAGAAGACCCCTAAGGGCTGCAGCACTTATTGTGCTACCCTTAGGGGCCCCGCACCATGACACCCACACACTGCCTTTGCAGACTGAGTGTCCTGGTGCAGAACTAAATAAAGAGTCGACATGGCACACATCCCTGTGTGCCATGCCCACAAACCCACTGCCCTGGCTTACATCAGTCACCCCTCTAGCTGGGTGCCCTATGCCAGTGGTGTGAGCACAGGTACATGAGCCCTGTGCTCCTACAGTACCCAGGGCCATTCCTGGGCACTGTAAGTGCAGTGATGCCATTAAGAGTATATGGTGCTGGGAGGTTGTCATTACGAACTCCACAGCACCATAATGGCTACACTGAAGACTGACAAGTTTGATATCAAACTTCTCAGCACATTAAACCCACACTGATGCCAGTGTGGGATTTAATGTAAAATATACTACAGAGGGCATCTTAGCGATGCCCCTGAAACCTAACCCACAATCCACATCTTGTCTGAGAGGCTGCCTAGGATGCCACACAGCAGACATGTTGCGGGACCCCTGGGTGGAGAGCCCCCCCACTCTCCTAGGCATGCAACAATGCACATCCTGGGCGAGGTGCTAGGTCTCCTCCCCCAGGATGGGCAGGTGGAAGCTTCAAAGGCATATCACCTTTGTGAGCTTCTCCAGACCACTTGCTGTACTCAGCAACTGGCCCCCACCGGTTCTGACCCCCACTCTGGTGGGAAGACGGGCGGGAACCCCTACGTGAGGAAAGGAGGTGTGCCAGCCCGTGCCAACTCCACCCCTCAGGTGGGAGAGGCGAGGTGAAGCAAAACTCCCGTCCACGGCCATCTTGAGGATGGGGAGCTCTGTCCAATCAGAGATAGGCTCCTGCCCCCCTCCCACAGGAGAGGAGCAGGATAGGGGGTATACTCACCCCAGGACAGGGACCTATTGGTCCCTGCCCTTCCCCTACCTGTAACGCCCCTAAATTTAGAATTTAGGGGCACCCTGAACCTTCCTTCCTTAGATACCGATTTCGAAACAAGAAAGAAGGACAAGAAGAAGAAGACCTGCCGTGCAGCTGCTAATAAGAGGACGACACCAACTGACATGGCCCCATCCCTAGAGGCCTGTTGATCCTTGAACCTGCTCCTGCTAAATCCCAGCATCTCCTGCAGACAACAACCTCAAGAACCCCGGAGGACCTGACTGCCTTGACCCTCTTAGAGACTGGGACTCCCACGAGCAGTGGCTCTTCTCAAACAGCAACACCCCTGGTGCCAGCCAGGAATCGCGAAACAAGCCCACTCTGCACCCGCCGAGCCCGGCCTGTGCCCGAGTGGACAAAGACCCTGAGGACGTCCCCCCGGCATTTCTGACCTGGAATCCAGTGCCCAAGGACCCTCCTCGACGACCCAGACGACGCCTGCAGACTCAGAACCAGGGACCCCTCCAACCACGACCAGCAGAGGGTAAGATTTCCCGATTTCCAAAGACACCTCTGCACCCGGCACCCCCTGGCCTCATGTGCCCAACTCCAGGGTGCCTACCTACCCTCCAAGATCCCAACTTACCCTTCGAAGTGTTGGTCACTCCAGAAGATCCCCCGTCCCCCAGCCTGCAGCCTTTGTTCCCTTTTAAAGATCTCCATTGAATAACATTGAGCGCCCGACGGCTCAAAAGCACCCTGCACCCAGCCGCCCGAGTGCCCCTGGCAGTGCAACCTTTGTCCTATCCTACTTCCCCATTTGCCCTAAGCAAGTGACCATGAGCCAGGCTCCTACAGCCGCGTGGCCTGCTAGCCAGCAGCCACCAACCGAAGGCCCCCTGCCATTTATTGGATAACATTGGGCCTAACTACCTCTGCACCCGGCTGCCCCTGTGCCGCTGAGGGTGTACCAACTGTACATACCTGATCCTGGGAGACCCCTGAGTCTATGCCCAGAACCTTAACTCTGCCAGTCGAGTACTTACCTAAAAGCCCATAACTCACTTTTCTTCCATAGGCTAACATTGACTGGTTTCACTTCGAAATTCTTCTAAGTGTGGAGTTTTGGAACTTTAAAATATTCATCTAAAATCAGCTGAACTACGACTTCCGATTTACTCACCTGCTATCAGGAGAGAGCTCAGGGCTGCATCTTTGAGCCCAGTACTGACCCTGAAAAGTAATTCTAACATTACTTACCAGTAACTTGAATTTCCTTCCACAGGATCTCATTGCCTGCTTTTTGATGAAAAAGTTTCTAAGTGTTGATTTTTGAAATTTACAAAAAATCCTCTAAAATCAGCTGAACGGGGCGTGGCTAAGATGGCGGCTGAGTGAGACGTGTTTCTCTGTCTCTCCGGCGCCGCCTGCACATCGCATGGAGTATCTGGCCCCCTGATGCCCATCTGTACCTGCTTTGCTGCTTCTATGTGTGGGCCACTTACCTGCTGCCTCCGGTGGGCCTTCTTTCTTGGAGCAGCGATACCCTGAGCGCCTTGTGGGCCTGTCCGGCCCCGCCCTTGTGGCGGCCCCTCTGCTGGGAATCGGTGGCCGCGATCGGCGGAGTGGAGAGGGGGCCGGTGCAGCAGCGATGTTCAGCGATGGTTGGTCGATAGCAGCGGCGCTGCTTGGGACTTGTTTCTGGTGAGGGCTAGAGCGCCAGCAGTGATGTGGAGCGGCCTGCTTCCGAGCCGCCACTAGCCGCCATTTGCAGCCCGGAGAGACTGGCACGTCGCCCTCCGACGCTGTGGGCCTGCGGCCAGAGGCAGAGGCAGTGCAACCTGCTGAACCTGGTGCCTTCCGGGGTCCGCTCCCTTGAGGCGAGGCGCTGATCTGTGGATCTGGCGGGGCCCTCCGGTCACGGCCTTGCTGCGTCCCGGCAGCCCCACTGATCTCTGTTGGTGTCACCACTGGGCCCTGAAACACCCTGCGGACGGCGGTGGCAGTGTCTGGGGCACGCCCCTTGGAATCCCTTGAGGCGGCGCGAGGCGAGCGGCAGGCCGGCTGGCGGACGACTAGCTGATCTACTGGAGGGCCTGCCTGCACACGGACTGGTGATTCCGCGGCGGGACTTCCCGCCCTTTTCAGCTGCTACATCAGGAAAGTTCCCGGTGAGTGTCCATCGCTGTGGGGCACTGCTCGGTCCGCACTTCGGCAGACGACGAGATCGGCGCTGCTGGGGTGTGAGTGAGGCCTGGCTGGGAGACCCTGTGGCCTACCACTGGATGCGGTGCTCCGTGCTTCCCATGTGCTGTGTGTGCCACTGCGGGGAGGTGCGCTGTGGCTGGGTGGTTACCCTTGCCTCTGCCTGAGTATCGGTGGGACGGATGGTTGGCTGTGGGCTCGGGAGGCCAGTAGTGTTGGCTCCTGGGCCCGCTTTTCGGCCCGCAGACCGGCAGGCGGTCTTTCGGTGCTTCGGTGCTTCCTTGTCGGTACTCTCCTGTGGAAGGCCTGTGGTGAGGCCCTCTGGGTCTTGTAGGGTGGGGGCCCTCCACTACAACTGCTGTGGGGCTGCGCGCTGCCCTGCGGTTGTGGGGTACTGGCTGCTTGAGTGGAGGAGGCGCTCGGACCGTGCATCGGTGGTCGGCAAGGGGGCTGGTTGCCCTCCTGTGTTATAGGGACGGGCCTTGGTGGTGTTGGTGTGCTGCCCCTGATTCTTCAGCTCCGTGGACCCTTCTGCTTTGGTTGCTTGGTAGAGGGCCTGTTTTGCTGCCATGTCCTCCTCCAAGGCTAGACGAGATAAGACCCTGAAGGATGCTCTGCAGAAGACCGCGGCACAGTCCTCTTCCCAGTTGGCTCCCCTTTCGCAACCGCCTGAGGATAGTGACCAGCTTGCCAATAAGGCATTTATGCTCTATTTATTCTCCGCCATCAAGGAGGACATTCCGGAACTCTGCTCCCAACTCTCTTCTGACCTTTGCGAAGTGCGGCGCGACGTGGACACTCTTGGGGACCGCGTCGCCACTGTGGAAGAGCATGATTTGGGGCGTGAATATGATTTGCATCAGCTCCAGCAGGATGTCCTCCGTCTCAGGGAGCAAAACTTTGACTTGCAGGCCCACGTCGAGGACCTTGAAAACAGGTCCCGACGGCATAACATTAGAATTCATGCGGTGCCATAGAAAGGTGAGGGAGATGATCTTCGTGACTATGTTCTTCAACTTTTCCGGCAGATTCTTGGGGAGGGGACGGAACGGGACATCTAGATGGATCGCGTGCACCGTGTTGGCCTGCCGAGGGGTCCGAAGGCTCCACCACCAGATATATTGGTGTGCGTACACGATTTCCAGCTTAAGGAGCGAATTCTGAGCAAGGCCCGTGACCTTAACCCGGTACAGTTTCAGGGCCACCAGCCAGCCCTCTTTCAGGACTTATCTGCTTCTACTCTGGTGAAACGCAGGGAGTATAAGCCCATTACCACTCACCTACGTGAGAATAGTATCCCATATTCGTGGGGTCACCCCTTCCCACTTATCTTTAAATATCAGGGTAAACTCCTTCAGCTCCGTTCTTTGGCTGCAGCTTATGAGGCTCTGGGATTGGAGCGGCCCCCCTGCCCGGCTGGGGTTGCTGGCGCTCCCCCTCGGCGACGTAGACGGTCGGATGGCTGGCAGCGAGTTGGCCGTTCCCACCGGCCCTTGGGCCCGATGTGTCGACTAGCCTTCTGGAATGGGAGGCGGCAGTTACTTCAGTGGCGCAGGTGACGGACAGCAACAGCGCTCCATGAACCTTCTGTAGCAGGCATCAGGAGGACTTTTTCTTGCGGCGCCGGAGGGGAGAGGTCCCTTGTTGGGGGTTCTTGTCATCAACTGCCCTTTGGGGGTTGGATGGCTGCTGCCCTTAGTGCAGAGGTGTCATTTCTCCCGGTGCCACGTTCCCCACATCATTTATTTCGTGTGACAGACTGTTGTCTTTTCTCAGGGCCTTGGGGTCCTGTGTTTTGTAGTGCCTTTTCTGTGTTGGTGGTGTTCTTTTCTGGGTCTGGGGGTGAGGGGAGGGGAGGGGGTGGGGGGGAAAGGGTTGTTTTTGGGATTGTGTTGGGGCTCCGCATCAGTCCTCTCTGGGGTGTGGGAAATGTCTGTCCCAGAGTTGCTGTCTGTAGGCCCACATCTTTGCTCTGGGGTCCTGCGCTTGAACCCTGGCTGTTCCCCCCCTTAACCTTCATGGGTAGGAGTCTCAAAGTGGTGAGTCTGAATGTTAGGGGCTTAATTAACCCAGTTAAATGCTCCGCTATCCTGTCCCTCCTGGAGGGAGCGGGGGCGATGTGTGTTTGTTGCAGGAGGCTCATCTTCTCTCTAAAGACACTAAGCGGATGAGGGATCGGCGATTCCCATTGCAGGTGTGGTCTTCTGGCGCGACTAAAAAACATGGGGTAGCAGTTCTTTTTAGTGCGTGTGCTCATTGTAAGATTCTTTCCCAGGTTGCTGAGATTAAGGGAAGACTCTTGGTGCTTCGCGTGCAATGGGGGGACATGTGCTTCACTGTAGGATCGATGTATGCCCCGAATGAACACCAGGAGGGCTTCCTAAAGACGGCCTTTTCTGAGGTGTTGGCTTCACCAGATACCCTGATCTTAGTGGGAGGGGACCTGAATGTGGTGATGGATGCGTGCATGGATAGGTCGGAGCAGCGGTCACATCAGACAGGTGCTCTCTCGCAGGGGGGGAGACAGTGGTTGAGTGATGGCGGTCTGCATAATGTCTAGCGCATACAGCATCTTACTGAACGTGATTATACTTTCTACTCGGCAGCGCATAAAACTTACGCCCGCCTTGACCATTTCTTCGCCTCCACCTCCCTTTTACCCTGCCTGACGGATGCGGTTATCACTCCCCACTCCCTGTCCGACCATGCCCTCATTTCGGTGCAACTCTGCTCTACTGCGGCGCGCCCCCCTTCTTCCGGATGGCGCTTGCGCGATTCTCTTCTCTGCTCGGACTCCGTGGTTACTCGTATACGGGACACGATCGTTGCTTACCTGGCAGTTAATGACCAAGGGAGTACGTCTTTAGCGGCGGTTTGGGAGGCCCTCAAGCTGGTGGTCCGGGGTGAGTTCATAGCGCTGGTAGCTGCATTTGCGCGTCTACGTAAGGATAAGCGTGTGGAGCTGGAGCGGGAGGTAGGAGCCCTGGAGTCTTGAAACGAAACAGCGCATGCTGAAACACCTGGACCTCGAAAGAGCCGAGCATGCGCTTTTGCGTCTGCAACATAAATTTTATCTTAGCGGGGATAAAGGGGGGCGTTTATTGGACCATAGGTTCCGGGCGAGTGCACAGTGAACAGCGATTCAATCCATTCGGACTCCCAGGCGATGGAGCAGACCACCGACGCCCTTATTGTGGACTCTTTCCGTCATTTTTATCAGCGCTTGTATACTAGGGAGGAGACTGGGTCAGAGGAAAGGGAGACTTACCTTACCTCCTGCCATATTACGCCGTTGCTTGCCTCCTCGGCTGACGCGTTGGAGTCCGCCATCCGTATTGAGGAAGTCATATCGGCGATAGCCCGTCTTAAAGTCGCCAAATCGCCTGGCCGGTGGTTTCACCGCTTTGTTTTTTAAGACCTTCTGCGCTGAGCTGGTTCCGCTTTTAACGCGTCTTTTTAACTCCTTTCTGGAGACGGGGGAGAGTGACTCCCACTATGTCGGAAGTCGCGATCATGGTCATACTTAAGCCTGGGAAGGATCCGAGGGACTGTGGCTCGTATAGGCCAATTTCCCTCTTAAATATCGACGCCAAATTGTTCGCGAGTTTTCTGGCGGCGCGTCTCAGTCCATTGATGGCTGGCATCATAGATCCGGATCAATCAGGTTTTATTCCTACGCGCCAGGGCGGGGACAACACCAAGCGTATTCTCCACCTTATTGACCTGGTTCACCGATCTCGGACCCAAGCTTGTCTCCTTTCCATCGACGCCAAGAAGGCCTTTGATCGGGTGGACTGGGACTACATGTTTGCTGTTCTGCGCGCTTTTGGTTTCGGAGAGCACTTTCTTCGCTGGGTGCACTGTCTCTATGTGGCTCCTAAGGCGTCGGTGAGGGTGAACGGGTGCCGGTCTTTCCTCTTCCCCATCACTAGGGGGATGAGGCAGGGATGCCCCCTGTCGCCGCTATTATTCGCGCTCTATATGGAACCCTTTGCTCAGCGCATACGCTCCAATCCGGATATTGAGGGTATTAAGTTTGGCGCCGACATCCATAAAATGAGTCTCTACGCGGACGATGTTATCCTCTCCCTCACTCACCTGCGTACCACCCTACTCGAGAGCTTCATGACTTTGGATTGGTAGCAGGATTTAAAGTCAATTTTTCAAAATCGCTGGTGCTTAATCTTTCTATCCCTGAAGATGACGTCGATGACTTACAGCGGGACTTTGCCTTCCAGTGGGTGCACTCTGACATCTCCTACCTGGGTATTCGCTTGACCTCCTCCGTTGCTAAAAGGGCCCACCTCAATTACCAACTATTGGTGGAGCAAACTGCTAAGTCCTTATCCGATTGGTCTCGTCTTGGCCTGGCCTGGTATGGGCGGCTTGCGGCGGTAAAGATGACTGTGCTGCCGAGGGTCCTTTATTTGTTCCAGATGCTCCCGGCGCAGCCGCTACCAGGTACTCTCCGCAAGTTACAAGACCTGCTTAATAAGTTCCTGTGGCATAATAGGAGGCCGAGACTCGCCTTGCCACTTGTTACTTCACCGAAGTCTGCCGGGAGGTTGGGTTTTCCGCTTTTAAGGGCATATTATCAGGCCTCTTGCCTCCGATATATTACGGAGTGGAACCGGCTTTCGTCCAGCAACCACTGGCATTTTATGGACCAGACGGTCGCTGGTTGTAATATCTGGCATGAGCTCTGGCTTCCGCGGAAGCATAGGGCATGGGGCCTTTATCCATCCCCGGTGACCTCTCCGACTCTTAAGGTGTGGGATCAGTTAGTGGGCTCTAGGGGGTGGACCACGTTCCCCTCCCCTATGACCCCTATCGTGGACAATCCTGACTTTCTGCCGGGATGTGCGTCCCCTGTTTTCCAGCACTGGCGGGAGGAGGGATGTAAGAGAGTGGGCTCCCTTTTGGAACCGGATGGAATGATCCCTTTCGCCCAACTGCGCAAAGAATATTTTGCCCTGCCGAACACCGACGCCTACCTCTACGCACAACTAGCACATTGGGTGACCCTTCCCTCCAACTTCGCCTTGATGTCCCGTCCCTTGACCGCTTTTGAGCGCTGGTTGGTTTATAAGGAGGATGAACAGAAGCTCATTTCGGAGCTGTATGCAATGATAATGGCACGTCCTAGGCAGCAGTGGTCGAAGGCGCAGGTTCGTTGGGAAACTGAGTTGGGGCGCCCGTTAACGAACAAGGAATGGGAGCATGTTTTCTATCGTGCCCACCATACAGCGTAAGACACGGCGGGGGCAGAATCTGCCTACAAGGTGGCGGCATATTGGTATTATACTCCAGCGCGTGTTCAGTCTTGGGACCCTACTAAATCTGGTCTTTGCTGGCGGGGGTGTGGACGCCCTGGGACCCTCGTTCACTTGTTGTGGCGATGCCCGAAGCTGTTGCGGTATTGGGTGGCGATCTTGGATGACCTTGATGAGGCGTCTCAGATCAACTATCGCGGGAACCCGTGCACACACTGTTGGGTCTCCCTCATCCCAAGTCCTTTCCCCTGCACACGCTGAGGGGTAGGCAGCTTGCGTTGGCGCTGCTGGCGGCGCTGCAGGTTTTGTTGGCGCAGTGGGACTCTCCGGCTGCGCCAGACCCGAGGGACTGGCTCCGGAGGCTCTGGCACCTGCTTGCGATGGAGCGCCTATCGTTCAGACTTGACGGGAGGGGCTCGGAATACGTGAAGCTCGGGGGCCCTTTCTTGCGGCTTCTGTCGAAGGAGTTGCGAGAAGTTACACCAATGGGGAGGTTTGAATTCTCTGCGATTAAGACTGTGACTCTCGGGACTTCGGGGTGGAGGGTAGAGGCTGATGCAGAGAGGGTGGGGAGGGTTGGGGGGTGTTTCTCCGTTTTGTTTTTTCACTTTTCTTCTAAATGTGATACATGAGCAATTGCCTGACAGGCCTGGCCTGTTCTCCATCATCTTCTTGCGGGGTCGCCCTCCGGGCTGTAGACCTGTGCGCTGTGTATGGCCTATTCTGTTTTGCTCTGCCGGCCGAAGGATGTAGGCTGTTGAGCTGTGTACTTTGCAGGTGTATCACTCAATAAAATGTATTGATTCTAAAATCAGCCGAACTACGAATTCCGATTTATTCACCTGTTATCAGGAGAGGCCTCAGTGCTGCATCTTTGAGCCCAGTACTGATCCTGAAAAGTAATTCTAACAGTACTTACCAGTAACTTGAATTTCCTTTCATAGGATATCATTGCCTGCTTATTGCTGAAAAAGTTTCTAAGTGTCGATTTTTGAAACTTACAAATTTTCTCTAAAAATCGTGCCAACGATAAAAACGTAATTACTTGCCTGTTTTAGATAGAGGTCCCAGTGCTGAACCTAGGAGTCCAGCACTAGATTACAAAAGTAACGTGAACATACTTTACCTGCAAATTGAATTTCCTTCCATAGGATAACATTGGTGATTCCAACTGAAAAAGTTTCTAAGTGTCAACTTTTAAAATACAATAATATTCCTTAAAAATCAATACTGTAACCAAAACGCATTTACTGAACTGTTTACAGCTCATGTCCCGGGACTGAATATAGGATCTAGTCCTGTGTTTAGAAAAGTAATCTACAAAGTAACTAATTGCATTTAACCAGAAATTCTCATTGAGCTCAATGTTGCATTGCGTTTGAAATTGTGTTGCCTATTGCAACAAACTGTAACTATTGCATTCAAAAAGTCTATTGCCTATTTGAAAAGTATTTAACTAAAGTAACTCATCCTGAGAAAGTATATTTTGATACCTTGTTGGTTCTAAAATTAAACAACTATATCTTTTGATACAAAGCAATTGGCCTAGGGTTCAGTTCTTGAGTGTGTGAGACCATTTGCTGACTGAGTGTGTACAACAAATGCTTTGCACTGTCCTCTGATACTGCCTTACTGCTCGACCAAGCTACCACTTTAGAGAGTAGGGTTATATCTAACTTTAACCTCTGCCAAATCTCTGGGGACTGGGGACTCTATACACACCGTACCTTACTTTGGTCCAGTATATATAGAGCCACTTTCCTACACCATCCCCTCCCTTCACCACTGTGTAAACGCGGCCTGTGTCCGTTTTAATTTGGAAGATTAAGTCCCCTTGAATCCTGAGCGTCCCTAGGGTCGAAGTAGCCCACTAGGTACCTCCAGTAAGCGCCACAGAGCTGCGTTGCAGAGAGGTGTAAAAAGGGGCACAGCAGGGCCACCTCTCTGAAACACAGCGCAGTGGCGCTTACTGGATGCCCCTGGTGGGCTAGTTAGCCCCCAGGGGCCCTCAGGATTAAAGGGGAATTATTTCCCCAACTTAAAACGCACCACAGGGCGTGTTTTCACACGTCACCTCGGGCCCCATCGCCTCCCTTCACCACTGTGTAAAGGTGCCCTGTGGCCATTTTAATTTGGGAGATTAAGTCCCCTTGAATCCTGAGGGTCCCTAGTGTCAAACTAGTCCACTAGGTACCTCCAGTAAGCACCGTTGCAAAGAGGTGTAAAAAGGGGCACGGCCTGCACCACCTCTCTCCAACGCAGCACAATGTCACTTACTGGAAGCACACAGTGGGCTAGTTGGCCCCCAGGGGCACTCAGGATTCAAGGGGAATTAATTCCCCAACTTAAAACATGCCACAGGGCGTGTTTGCACACATCACTTCAGGCCCTGTCACCTCCCTTCACCACTGTGTAAATGCGCCCTGTGCCCGTTCTAAGTTGGGAAATTAAGTCCCCTTGAATCCTAAGGGTTCCTAGGGTCAAACTAGCCCACTAGGTACCTCCAGTAAGCGCCACAGAGCTGCGTTGCAGAGATGTGTAAAAAGGGGCATGGTCTCTGAACACCTGTCTGCAAAGCAGCTCCCTGGTGCATACTGGAGATACCTGGTGGTCTAGTTGGCCCTCTGGGACCCTCAGTATTGAAGGGGAATTAATTCCCCAACTTACAACTCGCCAGGGGGCACATTTGCACAATGGTGACGAAGGGGGTGGGGCCTGAGGTGACATGTGTGCAAACACACCCTGTGGCGCATTTTAAGTTGGGGAATTAATTCCTCTTCAATCCTGAGGGTCCCTGGGGGCCAACTAGCCCACCAGGTACCTCCAGTATGCACCAGGGAGCTGCGTTGCAGAGAGGTGTTCAGAGGCCATGTCCCTTTTTACAACACTCTGCACCGCATCTCCGTGGCACTAAACATGTCAACTCAGGCCCGCCCCCTCCCTTCACCACTGTGCAAACGTGCCCCGTGGTGTGTTTTAAGTTGGGGGATTAACTCCCCTTGAATCCTGAGGATCCCTGGTGTGCAACTAGCCCACCAGCTACCTCCACTAAGCACCACAGAACTGCATTGCAGAGAGGTGTAAAAAGGGGCGTGGCCTCAAAACACCTCTCTGCAATGCAGCCCCTGGCGCATACCAGAGGTTCCTGGTGGGCTAGTTGGCCCCCAGGGATCCCCAGTATTCAAGGGGAATTTGTTCCCCATCTGCAAACGCGCCAGGGGACATATACAAGGACCCCCAGGCCCAAAAACGCATTTTTGGTTTTATAATTTTGTCCAAATTCACGCTGGGTGCTCGAATCCGGCCAAAATTATAAAAAAACTAAACACAGACTCCTGGGGCATAATTGAAATTAAGTGGGGACCTCGCTGGCCCCCCCAAGCCCCGGGGACCATCACCTCCCTGGGGCTTTGAAAATAATTAGTGTGGGGGGGCTCGAGCCCCCCGCACTGCCCCGGGTACCACCACCTCCCCAGAGCGTACTAAATATTCAAATGCGGGGGTCTGTTACGGACCCCAGCCCTGGAGACCACCACCTCCCTGGGGCTTTGTAAATGATGGGAGGGGGCTGCGCAGCTCTCCTCCAGGAGCCCTTGATAGCCCTGGGGACCACCACCCCCCAGGGCCAGCTCCTGCATTTTCCCGGGGTACCCGGGGAAACCTGCTCTCTCTTTCAAAAAAGCAAAGCAGGATTGCTTTCAGGCAAGAGGAGCTGCATGTCAGCAGCTTCACTTGCTTAAAAGAAATGCCGGCTCTCGCAGGAGGCGTGGAGCCAGCTGGGACCATGGGAGCATTGGGGGTCTCCCCACGGTCTCCAACTTGAGGGCCGGCCCTGGGGGATGGGGTCCCCAGAGCCAGAATTGGTCCGGGAGGGGGGAAACTTGGCCCCTCCCTTTATTTTATATTTTTTATTAAAGAGGCCTGGTCCCGGGGGATGGGGTCCCCGGGGTGAATACGAAATTATTGAAGTGGATCGTTTTTTTTTTTGTTTCAAGTTTGGAGTCGCGACCCCCCCGTGTAACGTCACGTTGGATTAGCAAATTCACCTTAAATAAATAATTAAGTAGTATATAATTTAGAAGGTAGTGTTGTATTTGTGAATATGTTTTAAAGAGGTATTGTTATTGAAGATAATGACAAGATTAGAATTGATAGAGTTGTTAAAAATATATAAAATTAAAAGTGAATAGTTAAAATTGAAAAGTGTGTTGTGTTGTAGTACATTGAATTTATGTTTTTGTTTTGTGGATTCGCGTTGGGTGCACCAATTACAGAAAAAACTAAAAAACATATACGTATGGATAAAAAAAATATAATTACTATTATGTTCTAGGGTGGATCTAAAAAGAGCCATTGTTTTCATTGTGAGTTTGTTGTAGCTACATGTAAGTGACGATGCAGAGCTTTAGGTTGTTGTGAAAGACTCTGTTTCCTTAATCTGTGAAGTGTACTCCATCACTTCTGTAGATGTCATCCATATTAAAATGTATATTGTTATTGTAGATGGACCCCATTCTATGATCCCTTAGGTATGCAGAAACAGCTTTATTTACATTTTTCCTAGCTTTCTCAATCTGTGGACAGAATTGATTTGACCACCTCCATTTCTGTCTTTTGCATATGTTAGAGTATACAAAGACGGTTTGAGGTAAAAGCAACATCAATTGTGCAAAGGTGTCCTTCATTAGCTTTTCAAGACCTATTACAGTCAATGTGCCTAGGTCATTGCCACCACAGTGCACAATCATGAGGTCAGTGGGTTGGAGATGCAGAAAGGTTTTAAACAAAGGCATCATTTGGTTCCACTTTAATCCTCTCTGTGCAATCTATTTAATATCCGCATTTTGTAAACCTAGGTCTTTGTCAATACCTCTGCATTCAGCATACCTTTTGCACCAGAAAACATAGCTGTGTTCAACAATCCACAGTGTAAGCATCTTGAAGGGATATCTGTAAGTTATGAAAAGATGTCTGTGGCTGAGGTATTTAGTTGGTAGAATGAGAGGTATGTAAAATGGTGGGTTGGACAAGATGCTGTTTTTAAATTAGAGCATTGATTGGCTGTTTAAGAACATTGTATATTCAAAAATAGGGTGCATGTAACTGTCTTTAAAAAGCATTTTCTTATTGGTTAGTAAAAAACAGTTTGAAAGGTACAGTAGATAGGATAAGCTCATATTTTTGAAATGTCAACCCCACCTGCTGTTTGCATTTGTAATATTGTGTGGCGAACTTGAAAATATGGTGAACTTGTGACCTGTCAGTTCAGTTGAATGTTCCTTGAACTGTTACTATGGAAACTGGTATTAAGTAGAATGGGGGAAGGGTTGAAACTTAACTGTGGACTTAAAATGTGAAATTGTAATTTATATATAAGTGAAATGTTATTAAAGTAGGATTTTTCATGTCAGTAGTATCTTTAGAAGTGGTGTGATTTTAAAAAATAGTGGTATTTTTATTTGTAATATATTTTTGAACTTCTGTATGGATTCACGATTCCATCGCGTTGGTGCACGGTGGAGTCGCAACTCCAAAAAAATTCCAGAACCAGTTTGGGCACTTTTAGAAGTCAGTTGGCAAGGCTTAATATGCCTAACCAATATAAATTTATTTTAGAATTTGAAATAATGTAGGAAGCAATGTGATTTGTTACTTACATTTATGTGTGTGGAGAAAGAGAGGGAAAGTTTGCCATTACTGGTATTACCTTGTTGAGAGCAGTGCATTAGATTGATTGTGTGCATAAGAAAATCTTTTCTTAGTTTTTGATATTCATATTCTACAAAACAATTTGGAAGGTGAGTTATAAATTTGTGAAGTGTATTATGTGTTAGCTTTATTTTTAAAGTTAAAAAATGAATCAAGAACTTTGATGTTTAAAATGTTATTAAATGTAGAGATGTTTATTGTTGTTTGTTTTATTGTAGTTAAATGTTGTTTGAAATAGATTCTATAATGGAATATGGATTACTGATTATGGTAGTTTGTTTTAGTGTGTGGATATGTACATTTATAGTATACCGCACAATTTTAGCTGTTGCTATAAATTTGGAGGTGGAGTGTGTCAAGTTTTAAGGTGTGCATGGACTTCTGTCTGAAGTATGTTTCTACTTGTATATGTATTTTCATATGTCATATAAATTTGAAAGTGCATGATGTATAACAAAGAGGTGTTCTTGCTTTTTATGTGGTAGGCGTAAGCCTGTGAGTACTAGTAGAATGGTGAAGATGTAGCACAATAGTGTGGTGAAAAAGATGCTGACATAAGGTGTTATTAATTAGGCTTCTTTTTTTCAGGTTTCTAGAGAGGTACAGTTGAAGTATGCCACATCATTTTTTAAGTTTGCTTAAAATTGGAAGTTTGTTTGGTGAATTTTTAAGCTTTGGATAGTGTTATGGTGGAGACATATTCATGTATGGTTTTAGCAATATGGTGAGACTTTTACTAAAGATATGTGAAAGGTTCCTACTTTGTATTTGGGTAGGTGTATTATTATAAGTAGTTATACAATGGTTAAGCAGTAGCCTGAAAGTGAGGTCTGAGATGTTTGTAGAGATGTTATTTATTAGAGTAATTTGTATGATGTGAGGAAAGCTATATTTCATATATACCACATACTTTTCAGTGTCTGTTTGAAAATTGAAGTGTACTCTATGAGGTTTTGAGCTGTGCATGGTGTTGTGACTGAGATATGTGTCTACTTGCTCATATACTTATAAAATCAACCAGGCACTACCTTTGTACTCCTGTAATCAGCCAGGCAGTACCTTAGTACTTTTGTAATCACCCAGGCAGTACTTATGCACTTTTAAAATCACCCACTCACTTGCTATGTACTTCAGTACCCCAGATATTACCCTTGCAGGCATGCAATCACCCAGGATCTAGTTATGTACTACCCCTACTGTCATGCAATCATGGAGACTGTTCTATGCAGTCATACAATAACCCACACACTACCCTTGCAGTCATAGAATCACCCATGCATTCTATTGCATTCAGCTATTCACCAAGGCAGTACTCATTGACTCATCTATGGCTTCAGTTGCAATTTATCTACTCCAGTAATCCACCAGATATTACCCCTGTAGTCATGTAATCATGCAGGGTGTATCTATTGACTCATGTAATAACCCACACACTACTCTTGCAGTCATAGAATCATGCAGGCCCTACTGTTGCAATCATCTATTCACCTAGGCACTACTTAATGATTCATCTATGCCTTCAGGTGGTATTTATACACTTATCCATGCACTCAATGTTTATGTGTGCACTCAAGCAATTACCCAGTCACTTTTCATTTTCTAGTGTAATTACCCAGTGACTACCTTTGCACTCATGTAATCACCCAATCACTACTCATGGAGTTATGCAATCACTCAAGCAGATCTATTACATTTCTCAGTATCTAGGTTTCACTATATTCCAGAAGTATTGTATACATATTTGTTTTAGATATCATTATGATTTGAAAATATAAATACAGATGTATGTGTGAGTGTAACAATATGGAGAGACTTATAGTTGAGTCATGTAATAGTCTGCTGCTTTATATTTGGCTAGGCCCAACTCTCATGCAGTTCTAAAAACACCCAAGAACTTGCCATGCAGTCTTCCAGTGATGCAGGCACTACATATGCAGGGCTGTAATCACTCAGGCATTAATGCTGCACTGATGCAGCCATTTAGGCACTATCTATGCACTCATGCAATCACCAAGGTATTACTCATGTACTTATATATTCACCCAGGCACCACTGCTGCACTCCTTTAATCACAGAGGCACTACCTGTGTACTAATGTATTCACTCAGCCAGTAGTCATGCTGTTATGAAATCACCCAGGCACTACTTTTGCATTCCTTTATTTACTCAGGCTGTACCTCAGTAGTCCTGCAATCACCCTAGAAGTACCCATGCACTTATAAAATCACCCAGTCACTTACTATGTAGTCATGTAAATTCCCAGCTGTTACCCCTGTAGTTATGCAATCACCCTGGGGTAAACTATGTACTCCTTTAATCCCCCAGACAAACCCCTCTACTCATGCAGTCACCAATGCATTAGCTATACAGTGCTTCAATTACCCAGACACTATCCTTGTACTCTTTCAATCACGCACACACTTTTTTTGTACTTATGTAATCACTCAGCCAGCACTCATGTACTTTTAAAATTACCCAGTCACTACCTTTGCACTCCTGTAATCACTCAGCCAGTATCGTAGTACTTCAGTAATCACCCAGGCGGTACTCATGAACTTATAAACTCACCCAGTTACTTGCAATGTACTCCAGTAATCCACCAGATATTACCTCTGTAGTTATATCATCACTCAGGCACTAGTTATGTACTACCCCTGCAGTTATGCAATCATGCAGGCTGTATTTATGCACTCATGTAATAACCCACACACTACTCTTGCGGTCATAGAGTCACGTAGGCCCTACTGTTGCACTCATCTACTCACCTAGGCACTACTTAATGACTCATCTATGCCTTCAGGTGGTATTGATACACTTATCCGTGCAGTCAATGTTTATGTGTGCACTCATAATAGCCAGTCACTTTTCATCTTCTAGTGCAATTACCCACTGACCCACATTTGTATCTTTATTTAGCTAACATTGCAATCAGCAGATGAGTCCTGATTTGAAGATGATGAGTCCTGAATTCAAATCATCTTGCTGATTTACAACTTTATTTTTCCAACATTGAAATCAGCAGATGAGTATTGATGATGAAGAATTCTGAATTCAAATCATATAGCTGTTTTATAAGCTTATTTTAGAAAAACTGAAATCAGCAGATGAATCCGGATTTTCGAGATGTAAAGGACTGAATTCAAATCATCTTGCTAATTTATAACTTTATTTTGCCAACATTGAAATCAGCAGATGAGCCCTGATTTTGAAGATGATGAATCCTGAATTCAAATCATGTTTCTGATTATAAGCTTATTTTATAAAACCTAAAATCAGCACATGACTCCTGACTTTTGAGCCGATGAGTCCTGAATTCAAATCATCTTGCTCATTTGTAACTTTATTTTGCCAAAATTAAAATCAGCAGATGAGTCCTGATTTGAATTCAGGATTCATAATCTTCAAAATCATGCCGCTGTTTTAAAAGTTTATTTTGCAAAAACTGAAATCAGCAGATTAATCCTAATTTTCGAGATGAGTCCTGAATTCAAATCATCTTGCACATTTGTAACTTTATTTGGCTAATATTGAAATCAGCAGATGAATCCTGATTTTCAGGCTGATGAGTCCTGAATTCAAATCATCTTGCACATTTGTAACTTTATTTGGCTAATATTGGAATCAGCAGATGAAACCTGAATTTTGAGCTGAGTCCTGAATTCAAATTATCTTGCACATTTACAACTTTATTTTGCCAAAATTGAAATCAGCAGATGAGGCCTGATTTTTTTGCTGAGTTCTGAATTTAAATCATCTTGCTGATTTACAACTTTATTTTGCCAACATTGAAATCAGCAGATGAGTCCTGGTTTTGAAGATGATGAATCCTGAACTCAAATCATGTAGCTGTTTTATAAGCTTATGTTACAAAAACTGAAATCAGCAGATAAATCCTGATTTTCGAGCTGAAAAGGACTGAATTCAAATCATATTGCACATTTTTAACTTTATGTTGCCAACACTGAAATCAGCAGGTGAGTCCTGATTTTGAAGATGATGAATCCTGAATTAAAATCATGTAGCTGTTTTATAAGCTTATTCTACAAAAAAGTGAAATCAGCAGATGAATCCTGATTTTCAAGCGGATATTGCCTGAATTCAAAACATTTTGCACATTTGTAACTTTATTTAGCTAATGTTGGAATCAGCAGATGAATCCTGATTTTTGAGCTGATGAGTCCTGAATTCAAATCATCTTGCACATTTACAACTTTATTTTGCCAACATTGAAATCAGCAGATGAGTCCTGATTTTAAAGATGATGAATCCTGAATGCAAATCATGTAGGTGTTTTATAAGCTTATTTAGCAAAAACTGAAATCAGCAGATGAATCCTGATTTTGGAGATGATGTGTCCTGAATTCAAATCATCTTGCACATTTGTAACTTAATTTAGCTGATTATGGAATCAGCAGATGAGGCCTGATTTTTAAACTGATGAGTCCTGAATTCAAATCAGCTTGCTGATTTGCAACTTTATTTTGCCAACATTAAAATCAGCGAATGAATCCTGATTTTTTAGATGAGTTCTGAATTCAAATCATCTTGCACATTTGTAACTTTATTTGGCGAATATTGAAATCAGCAGATGTATCCTGATTTGTGACCTGATGAGTCTTGCATTGAAATCATCTTGCTGATTTACAACTTTATTTTGCAAACATTGAAATCAGCAGATGAACCCTGATTTTGAAGATGAGTCCATAAATCAAATCCGCTTGATGGTATACAACTTTATTTTACCAACATTAAAATCACCAGATGAGTCCTGATTTTGAAGATGATGAATCCTGAATTCAAATCATGTTGCTTATTTATAAGCTTATTTTATAAAAACTAAACTCAGCAGATAACTCCTGACTTTTGAGCTGATGAGTACTGAATTCAAACCAGCTTGCTGATTTACAACTTTATTTAGCTAATATTGAAATCAGTAGATGAATCCTGATTTTTGAGCTGATGAGTCCTCAATTCAAATCAGCTTGCTGATTCACAACTTTATGTTGCCAACATTGAAATCAGCAGATTAATCCTAATTTTCCAGCTGATGAGTCCTGAATTCAAATCATCTTGCTGATTTACAACTTTATTTTGCCACCATTGAAATCAGCAGATGAGTCCTGAATTTGAAGATGATGAATCCTGAATTCAAATCATGTAGCTGTTTTAGAAGCTTATTTCACAAAATCTGAAATCAGAAGATGAATCCTGATTTTCGAACTGTTAAGGCCTGAATTTAAATCATCTTGCTGATTTACAACTTTATTTTGCCAACATTGAAATCAGCGGATTAGCCCTGATTTTGAAGGTGATGAATTACTGAAGTCAAATCATGTTGCTGGTTTATTAGCTTATTTTATCAAAACTAAAATCAGCAGATGACTCCTGACTTTTGAGCTGGTTAGTCGTTCATTCAAATCAGCTTGCAGATTTACAACTTTATTTTGCCAACATTGAAATCAGCAGATGAGCCCTGATTTTGAAAATGATGAGTCCTTAAATCATATGCGCTTGCTGTTATACAACTTTATTTTACCAACATTGAAATCAGCAGATGAGTCCTGATTATGAAGATGATGAATCCTGAATTCAAAACATTTAGCTCTTGTATAAGCTTATGTTACATAATCTGAAATCAGCAGATGATGCCTGATTTTTGAGCTGATGAGTCCTGAATTCAAATCATCTTGCTGATTTACAACTTTTTTTGACAACAATGAAATCAGCAGATGAGTCCTGATTTTGAAGATGATGAATCCTAAATTCAAATCATGTTGCGGTTTATAAGCATATTTCATAAAACTGAAACCAGCAGGTGAATTCTGATTTTAGAGCGGATGAATCCTGAATTCAAAATATTTTGCAGGATTATAAGCATATTTTCCAAAAAATGAAATCAGCAGATGAATCACCTTCCACCCTTGCCCAACAACCCAATGTTCCTCAGCCAAAATCTCAGTGTGGGTTCAATGTGCTGAGAAGTTTGATATCAAACTTCCCAGTTTTCAGTAAAGCCATTATGTTGTTGTGGAGTTTCCTAGTGACACACTCCCAGACCATATACTCTTTATGGCTTGACTGCACTTACAATGTCTATGAATGGACTTACACACTGTAGGGGTACAGGGCTCATGCTCCTATACCCTCACCACTGGTATAGTGCACCCAGCTAGAGGGGTGGCTTACCTGTGCCAGGGCAGTGGTTTGTGGGCATGGCACATAGGGATGTGTGCCATGTCATCTTTTCACTTGGTTCTGCACCAAAAACCTCATCCTGCAATGGCAGGGTGTGGATGTAAAGGTACAGGGTATCTAAGGGCTGCAGCACTTATTGTGCCACCCTTAGAGCCCTTCCCTGGTCACAGTGCCCTTGGTACTATTTACAAGGGACTTACATGTGGCCAGAGAGTTGCCAATTGGGTTTTGCAACAGTACAGTTTAGGGAAAGAACTTAGTGCGCCCTGGGTTCCTGCCAACCAGGTAACCAGGGCCTAAGACGTAGTACATCAACATTAGGCAAAAAGTGGGTGGCGACCATGCACAAAGGAGTACTTTCCTACAGAGAGATGCAGCAAAGTTCACCAACAGGTGTGGCCTGGATATGACGGATAGGCAGATCGATTTCAGCAAGAGTGGCCTTGAGGCACTACGCCTGGCTTAGGACAACTTGCTTCTTGGGGGATGGCCAGGAAAATCTGATGGATATGCCCTTTAATTGGACCCACCTTTTTGGGGAAAAGGCAGATTCTGATGGATACATATGCCTGTGGATTCCTAACCTTTTGAATGACCCCTTGCGCAGGATTCCACAGAGACTTTTTTCATTGATCTCCCATGTCAATGAGGACGTCACAATGGTACGGCTCCACTTGTATCTCTGTGTGAGGTCAGCATGTCAATGAGGTCTTCTTATGGCTCCAATGACATCAGAGGGATGCTCCCTGTATCACCTAATGAACCCAAAGGCCCTCAAGTAGAGGGAAGCAAAACTTTTCATGGCCTGAACAAAGTAGAAGATGGGTCAGAAGAGGACAAATTTGAGATCGCTGACTCTACACACCTTGAAGTCATCGAGGAAACAGAAGAGTGTCGCCTGGAACCATGACGCTGCTGCTTCTTAAGACAAGTCACTGAAGTCGGGGCCCCCAGCCCTATGGCATCACAGGAAGGGTGACATCTTGCCTTCCCCTTCACTGCAGGTGACTCGGTGCATTCTCTGGCTCAGAAAGACTCTCCGGCACACATGGAAGTGACTCCATGCCTTCTGGCCACTCCGCCCCCGGCTCTGGTGTCTCCAGCTTTGCAGCCAGAACAAGCCTTATGACCTTAGCCGGTTCCAGACCAGGCGGTTCTGAATCCGTACCCACCTTTTCCGGCTTCATGCACGGACATGTCCCATATTTTAAATGCGTTGTATGGCATGATGGCCAGGGTAGTTATCCCTTCCATTGCACCTGGTGGCCACGTAGGACTGCTTTCCTTCAACGTGGGCATACCCCATCATTATGCCCCATCACCTTTATGCCTTTAATGCCAATGACTCTGACTTGGCCTCTCTTGACGCCAAGGTTCTCGACGCCGATCCTGTCCCAGGAGGGAAGTATGGACTATTCTCTGGCACTGTCGTGCTCCGGTCTGGCGAAGTCTCGACTCCGTGTGGCGCCTCGAGCCATCCCTGAAGGGCCTCCATCGATGCCAGCTCCGACGTCACTGCTGCTGCGTTTGGCACTGCTGACGCAGATACCAAAGATACATTCAAGAAGGGAGGAACAGTGGCTTCTGGAAGAGGAGCCCCCTTCACCCGAGAGTTTGGTGGTTCAAGCCTCATGTTCATCGAAACAGTCTTCAGGTTCCTTTCTCTTCACTCCGGGAGATAAGGACTCCAAAAAAATGGAACATTAGGCTAAAAAGGTATTCTCATCAGGCAGTATGGCTTTAAAGTCGACTAATGCTACATGTCTGATAGGATGCTGAATTCATGCATTGATGGACTCAGCTAAGATGTCATTTCTAAACTGCCAGAGGATGTCCAGGGCCACTTTGCTGATGTGCTGTGGGACTCTGAAGCTGCAGCCTGTCAAGTTATTCAGTCCGGATTTGACACAGCAGACACCATTGCTAAGGTGATGGGCTCATCAGTGGCAACTAGGAGGCATGCCTGGTTGAGAGGATCAGGTTTCTCTCTAGATGTTGAGTTCACACTGCTGGATCTTCCATTTGATGGCTCTAGATTCTTTGGTTCCAAGGCA
Organism: Triturus cristatus; assembly: GCF_964204655.1. Taxonomy (NCBI): domain Eukaryota; kingdom Metazoa; phylum Chordata; class Amphibia; order Caudata; family Salamandridae; genus Triturus; species Triturus cristatus. The sequence continues at coordinate 515,940,015 of NC_140595.1, read as the reverse complement.
GACTCAGCGTCACAGCGTTTTAAGGAGACTAGAGCTACCGCTAGATCTCTATGTTTGCAATCTCAGCCTTTGGAAAGGCTGACCCATTTCAGGCCTGACAGTAGCCGAAGCAACAGAACCCACTGTGCAGGACATACAGAAAGAAGGGAAGAGGTTATCTGCAAGAACCGGCTCGCCAATAAGTCTCCTCCTCTCTTGTTCCCCTGACTGGTTCCACAGGGAAGCAGATCTAGATCCTCCATCTTAGAGCATGTTGGACCCGTGGGAGGTTGGGTGTCCCATTTTCTACACAATTGGAAATCTGTTACATCAGGTCTTTGGGTTTTGAATCTTTCAGAAAATGGGTATGCCCTTCCTTTCTGGGAGTTTCCCCCTCCTTTCCCCCTCAACAGGGCTAGTGTTCGGAGGAGCATATATTGCTCCTGCAACAAGAGGTTACGTCCTTGCTACAGAAAGGTGCTATAGAGATTGTTCTGGAGCAGGAAAGGGGTCAGGGATGCTACTCCCGGTATTTCCTGATCCCCAAAAAGAACGGGCGATTGAGGCTGATCCTAGACCTCAGGATCAATTAATCTTTACCTCAAACAGGAGAAATTCAAGATGTTGATACTACCTCATGTCCTACTGGCGCTGCAGCAGGAAGACTGGATGCAGTCCTCCTGTTATGTCTTATATCTGGAACCACAGGTCTTCACAGAGGTGATGGTAGTGGTGGCAGTACATCTCAGAAGGTCATGGATCCCTGTTTGCCTTGAGCAGCCAGTCGTCCAGATAGGGGAAAAATCGCCAGAGATAGTGCTTCATCATCTGCTATTAACAACACGGCTGTTGTTTGATTTGGGTTTTTTGATAAATCTCACCTGGTACCCTCTCAGCACAACCTGTTCGTAGGGGCAGTACTGGACATTACTGTGAGTCATGCTTTCCCGCCCCCCAAAGGATTCTAGACATCCAAGCTATGATTCTAATGTTTCAAGATGGAGCGGCTGTTTCAGTCCTTAAGGTTCTACGCCTGCTCGGTCTTTTAGCTTCATGCATACTGTTGGTCAACCATGCACGCTAGCACATGAGGGCACTCCAGTGGTGCCTCCGCGTGCAGTGGTTTCAACACAACAGGTGTAGGAAGGTAGAATCCTTCTGCATGGTTACCCCCACTTTTTGCCTGGTGCTAGGTTGGTTTTAGACTAGTCAGAGTGGGGTCCTGATTAACAGGATCCCAGTCCATCTGCTTTCTCCCTAAATTGGTTGTGCTATGTACTTAGGTACACCCCAGATAGAATACTGTGGTACCCTTCTCAGTCCCTAGTATATGGAACTCATGTACCCAGGTCATAGGTACTACAGAGGTGTCCCATGGGCTGAAGCATGCATTATGCCACCCATAAGAGACCATTCAATACAGAACTACAGGCCTGCCATTGCAGCCTGTGTAAGTTGGTGCTTGCACCACTTACTAAATATATAGTTTTACTATATCTCAAGGTCACTGCACCTAAAACCTACAAGTCACCCCTTTAGCAGGCCATAACAATCTTGAAGGCAGGGTGCTTGGTTCTAAGTGAGAGGGTCCCCCTGCATGAGCAGGACACCCCTACAGCCTACTGAGTCCATTCTCTCAGTTCGTCAGTGAAACAGCCATATACTATATAAAGAGGGGCATTACACGACTGCATAATGACCAAATCTAAAACGGCTAAAACAAACCCTAATGTGTTTAGTGTCAAACATGTTGGAATCATACCCCCCACACTGGTAACCGGTGTGGGATGTATGATTCCACCCCTCTAAAGCATCCTTTGTGGGGCTCCTAGTGTTCCCAGTGCCAGCCATCTAGCTCCGGACAGCACAAAATGGTTGCTGCCCTCCTGCTGCTGAGCCAAGCTCGAGCAGGGGAAGGCAGAACAATAGGCATCCTGTCACAGGGAGGTGTGACCACCTCCCAGACAGGATTTAGTGTATTAGGGCAGGGTGGGTGCACTTGCCAGCGACTGAAAGTCTGCACGAGGGGCACATTGGGTATCCCTGTGCATAGTACAGTTCAAACCAGTCCTGGGAGCCATTGGCTCCCGCTCTGGTGTGAAACTGGACAAAGGACATGGGACCTGAATCGTTCCAACCGTCTGCCATGGGTACTTAAGGGCTTACCTGACTGTAGGACCTTAGATTAATCGTGAACAAGATTCAGAACTAAAACCACAGCACTTTGACCGTCTGGGCACTCTGGACTTCGCTGGACTTTGTTTGGGCCTGACTGTATCCCTTCCAGTCTGCTGCATCGACTTTGCCTGTGCACCATAGAGGATCCCTGTAGGACCTCTGGAGCATCCAAGACACTTGAAGATAATCTCCCTTGAAGTGAGGGGTGTCACTCCCCTGCATTCGCAGGCACCGCAACACTGCTGACCAGTCTGCTGACCCTTTGTTCCTCCAGACTCAGTAAGGCTCAACAACACAGGAGGTGGGTTTCTATGTCCCTTGAGGCCTGAGCTGCCCTCTCACAAAGTTTGAGGTCAGAATCCCTCGTGGGGGCTGCAAAACCTGAACCCCTGTGCACTGTGTACTTTTGCATGTGCTTGTTGGCAATTCTGCAGCAGGTGCATTGGGCACCAAGTAGCCCCAACCTCTGGCACCTTTTTCTACAAAGATCATCAACCACCTTGCAACAAGTGCTCCGTGTGCTGTTGTTTTGTAAAGCTGCTTGAGGTCCACTCACGACTCCTGTGCCTCCGGCCTGTGGGTCCAATTGAGGGTCAACTTTGCTTTTCCTGGGCTCCCCTGGGTACTCCAGGCTTGCCCTGACCCCCCTGATTGTGGTGAGTTCCCTAGACCTTGCAGATCCTAGCTGTACACTTCCTTGACCTTCTACATGGGTTGCTTTGACCAAGGCTTGATGGTGCTCCTGCTGTACACAGACCCCTAAGCACTCCACATCTTTCGTGGGACAGCTTGCATCCAGCTCCTGGTCATCCTCAACATCGCCTGGTCCCCACAGCTGCAGAGTCAAGGTCACCATCAACTATCCGGCAGCATCCGACAGAGGTGGGCATTCATCTGCCAAGCCCCTGGTCACTCTCAAGTGACCAGACTCTGTCCCCTCTGCTTTCAGGTACTCATCGACAAGAATCCATGTTTGGATTCCAATGGACACTTTCTCCTCTTCCAGCAGCCGCACTTTCCTGAAGTCCTCCATTGGGTTCGACAGCGGTTTCCGACGCCACTTCACACCTATCACTGGTTTCCCTGGGATAGGTAACTTGGGTACTACGGTATCCACGGGTGGAGTTGCCCTCAAACCTTCTGTCTTCTATGGGGTTTTATCAGAATCCACTGGGATGGGTCCTTAAACTTTAAAACTCGACTTTCACAGAGTTGTATGGAGCACGTGGTCGTGTTCCCTCACTGCACACGTCCTCCCTGGGGTCTCTGTCTACTCACCTTGGGTCGTTCCTTGGGGTCCCAGTGTTTCTACCTCCTCTTAACATCCTCCTGACTCAAAGTGGTATAAGAACCACAACTTCTTAGTATATGGTTTGGTCTCCCCCCTTGGGCCCACTGTGTATTAGTGCTATTTACTGTCATTTATTTGCTAAAGTATTGTGTGCTTTGTGTCTATCTCCGTGTAGGAGATACTGTAATGTACTAGATAGTGTTATTTAATGAATACACATTTTCATAACTACTGTGTGGTTCTCTTTTCATTTGATCTATACTAAAAGATTGCATTCTTTTAAAACAACCTGCTTTTCTCTCCTTCAAGACTTAGCTGTGGAGAGCAGCCTTCGGGCTAACACTTGGATAGCTTTCTAAGGTTGTCTGAGACCGCTTAACTCACCATAAGGGTTGTCTGGTCTAGTGCAAGGTGCCCATTTTAATTAGTGGACATCATATACCAGGCCAGCTTCTCACAAAAGGGATTTCAGGGAAGTGGTCAGAATCTCCAGAGACACTGCAGCGGAGCTGTTATGGTGGAGTGTGGAGGGCAACCTGTCTCAAGAGAATGCCATTTCAATCTCCTTCTCCGGTGTCCACAGTGATAACCAATGCCTCCACTCTGGGGCGGGGTGCTCATCTGGGGGATGTGGAGATCAAGGGTCTTTTGTTGGCTCCAGAACAAGATTGCTTCCCTTCAATCTTCTGGAATTGCTGGTGATACATTTGTCTCTCAAGGCCTTTCTTCCCTCCCTTCACCATCAGTCAGTTCAGGTCCTGACGGACAACACTACAGCGATGTGGTACATAAAGAAACAGGGAGGAGTAGGGTTGTTTTGTCTCTGTAGAAAGGCTCTGCAACTCTGGTCCTGGGCTCAGGGACACCAGGTGCATGGCATTGCAAATCATCTGGCCAGGGTGCTGAATGTACATGTGGACTGTCTCATTCGGCAATACTCTGCAGATCACGAGTGGCATCTTCATCCGGAGGTAGTCCTTCACATTTCCAGCATGTGGGGGTCTCCTCAGTTGTACCTGTTTGCCACTCAAGATCGCACACTGCCTGTCATTCTGCAGTCTCAGGTATCCGATGCGGGGAGCATTGCAGGACGCATTTCAGTTGGATTGGGGCTCAGAGCTTATTTACATGTTCCCTCCCATCCCTTTGATTCCTTGGGTTCTGAGGAAGATTCACCAAGACCAGGCCCAAGTCCTATTGATCACCTTGTATTGGCCAAGAAGGGTGTGGTACACAGACCTCCTTCACCTCTTATCGTATCCTCCACTCCGTCTCCCTCTCAGGGCAGACTTCCTCTCACATTCGCAGGGGCAGGTTCTACACTTCCACCTCCAGCGCCTGTACCTTCATGCCTGGAGATCAAACGGGGCAACCTGAGTTCTTTCTCTCTCCCTCCGGATGTGGTGGATGTTAGATTATCGCTCAGAAGACACTCCACCATATCTGTCCATTCTAGTAGGTGGACCAAGTTTGTTAAATGGTGCAGAGAGAGATCAATTGATCCTTTGCAGGCCCATTTGTCAGATATTCAGATTTTCAATCTTTCCTTGGCTCAACAGGGTTTTGCTGTAGCAACTGTTAAAGGCTACTTTTTCTGCCTTGTCAGCCTTCCTTTGCTCACCAGACCAACCCTAGTTGTTTAAAGCTCCTATAGTCATGAGATTCATTAAGGGTCTCACTAATAGGTTGTCTCCCACTATTAGATTTTCTAACACTGTTTATTATGCCTCAGTGAGATTTAAATGTAGTTCTTACTTTCCTGATATGGACCCCCTTAGCCTAAGCCTCCTTTCACCTCTATTCATGCTGATAAGATGGTTCTTAGGACCAGAGCTGCTTTCCTCCCTAAGGTGCCACTCCTTTCCACCTAGGGCAATCTATCACTCTACCCACTTTATATCCTCCCCCTCACCCTTCTAAGGAGGAGGAGAGACTTCACAGCCTGGACTCTGAGATGGCAGTCAGCTTCTACCTGAACAGGTCTAATGACTTCAGTCTGGACGACCAACTCTTCATTGGATACGTGGGAAAAATAAAGGGCAAGACTGTCCACAAGCGAAAGCTGTCCAGGTGCATCATCCTCTGCATCAAGATCTGCTATGCCTTGGTGAAGAAGGTGTCTCCTGAAGGTATCCAAGCTCATTCTATCTCAGCTCAGTCTTCTTCTAAAGCTTTGTCTAGAGGTGTCCCTGCTGTAGACATCTGCAAGGCAGCACCTTGGGCCTCTATCCACACTTTTGCAAAGCAATAATGCTTAAATTCAGAGGTGAGGAGGGACAGTCAATTTGCATGTTCCGTGCAGCAGGATTTTTTGGTATAGGTAGGCGGACACCCTCCTCCGGGAGCGGGACTGCTTGGGGATTCAATTCAAAAGGTGAGGAATCCACAGGCAGATGTATCCATCAGAAGAACAACTTACTTACGCTTTTTCTGGTGAATACAGTATCTGCCTGTGGATTCCTTACTTACCCACCCACCTCCCTGTTGTCTGTTTACTTATACCAGAAAGAATTTTGAGTATGACATTTTTGTATTTCATTGCCATTTGGAATTATTGGAAATTGTAAGAAAATTAGACATTTCCTAGCAACAATTATCAAGTTTTCTTTCTTCTTTGAAATGCATACTGTGTATATTTGTGGCTATATTGTAAACTGTGTATACTTGTGAAATGTTGTCGGTCCACTTGTTTGCCTCAAATGCACAGAAAAAAATGGGTGGAACTGACAGCAGCATGCCGACGAGTTCTTCTTATGGCTCCAATGACGTCAAGTAGAGTCGTGAGAGGAGCCGTACCATTGTGACGTCCTGGTGGACGTGGGAGAGCTATGAAAAAAGTTTCAGTGGAATGCTGCGCAAGGGGTATTTCAAAAGGTGAGGAATCCACAGGCAGATACTGTATCCACCAGAAAAAGCGTTTTCGAAGGTAAGTAACTTCTGCCCTAGTGAGATTCAAGGTCTCTCGAGCTACGGACTGATCCTTGGGGCTCTCTACTAATCCTCGTGGCCAGTCTACTTTTCGCTCCTTTCATGGCAACGGAAGGGGTTTTCAGCTGCATCAGCCCTATCCCAAACACCGTCCTGTGCAGACTTCCCAAGTTGTGTGGGGGCATGGACACAGTTCATTATGGCCTAGGAATGGGAGCAGAAGTCATCTGCCACTCTGGCTTCAGCAGCCGCAGCCTCCAAGCGCTCCAAGACCACACCACTCCATTTGACGGGAGGATTAGTCATCATCTCCCCCACTGGAGGTCCATAACATCAGACAAGTGGGTCTTGCAGATTATTCAGGAAAGTTAGTCTATTCCTTTCTTTTCCTTTCCTCCCACCATTCTTCCAAATCAGGAATGGCTGACGGAGGATCATTTAAAATTGCTCCAGGAGGAAGTTACTGTTCTCTTGGCCAAGGGAGCTATAGAAAGAGTCCCAGTTTCAGAAGTAGGCAGGGGCTATTATTCCAGCTACTTTCTGATTCCAAAGAACAACAAAAGGTTGCAGCCCATTTTAGATCTTTGGTCCGTCAATCTCTTCCTGAAGAAGGAGAAATTCAAGATGCTCACTCTAACTCAGGTTTTGTCTGCTCTAGGAGACTGGATGGGAGCGTTGGACTTGCAAGATGTTTATTTTCACATCCCCATCCTGCCGGGCCACATGCGTTACCTGCGGTTCAAGGTAGGCTGTGAGCACCTTCAGTTTACCGTACTCCCCTTCTGCCTTACCAATGCCCCTCAGGTGTACACCAAGGTGATGGCAGTTGTTACAGCTCATCTGCACAGGTTAGGGGTGTCAGTCTTCCCCTTTCTTGACAACTGGCTGTTGAAGGTATCCTCACTCCAGTCTGTTGTCTCCCACCTTCAGACTATGGCACGAATACAGGAGGTTTGCCAAAGTCACATCTGACTCCTTTTCAGACGGTCCATTTCATCGGAGCTGTTCTGGACACAGAGCAGTTTCAGGTTTATCCTCCCGAGCAGCACCCCAGGATATTCAGGTTATGATTCTGATATCATCCATACAATAAAGACCTGGCTATGGGAGAGTTTCTTTAAGATCACCTTCAGGCACTGCTTCCAACGTGGGTCTGACTTATTCTTCCCACTGTTTGGCGCCCGTCCAATTTCCCGCAGTCCCAAACTCTCAAGTTAATACTTTTTTTTAAAAGGAGGAAAGAGAAGAATCACTGTCAATTGGCCACCCAACCATGCATCCCCTCCCATAGTGAAGCTGGGACGAGACGCCGCATTACACGATTGTTGGTGCGGTGTAACTGATAAGCAACGGTAGTGCTTTGCAACAAAGGGGTAAAAGTGATGTATACACCCCTTTTGGTCTGGTGCAGGCTGGTATGAAAGCTCCCTGCCGACACCGGCCAACCCGCATTTAATAAACATTGTCCAGAGAGGCGAGTGACTGAACCCCATGCCCTGACGAATTTGCCACAATGTATGTATTTGGCAATGAAATATGTTGGCCTTCTTGGTAAAGGTTAGAAACATGCAGTGCTTTTAACCAGAGTAAGCTCACATCTTCAAATAAAGTGGGCAACGTAATAGTGAGTCTTAACTCGATGTTAAAGTGCATTGAACACACTGTTCTCTGCATATCACGGGGTTTATGGTTTTGGGACAGTTGTCTCTTTCTCTGCCTTGCCTGTCTCTTTCTTGGACACTATTTTCTTTGTTTCAGTGAGTGGGCAACCCATGATGATATACGTGGGCATACTGGCGAGAACCTGCTGGTAGCCTCCCTGGTGTTGCACAGGTGAGGTGCCCTCTCACTCTTTTCACTTATTTTTCAGTAAGTGTTCTTCACTCACATGTTTTGAGGGAGGGGATGCATGGTTTTGGTGGCTCAATTGATAGAGATTCTTCTCTTTCCTCTTTTAAAAAAAAAAGTATTAACTTGAAAGTTTGGGACTATGGGAAATTGGACAGGGCGCCAAACAGTGGGAAGAATAAGTTAGACCCACGTTGCAAGCAGTGCCTGAAGGTGATATTAAAGACACTCTCCAATAGCCAGGTCTTTATTGTATGGATGATTTCTGAGAGGAGGGTGGCCTGGTGATTTCCCTCTTTTGCTCCCTGTTGTGAATTATGATTCTGATATATCAGCCTCTCTTGCATCCTGTTGGTAAAGCATGCCAGGTTGTGTATGCAGGCTCTGCAGTGGGACTTGAATTTCCAATGGGCTCAGCATCAGGGAAATCTCACCAATGTGGTTCAGATCTCAGAAGGGACTGTGAAAGATCTGCAGTGATGGTTGACAAACCGCGACTGGGTCAACAACTGACCCCTTCCCTTCCCCAACCGGATCTCACAGTAGTGACAGGTGCGTCATTTCTGGGATGGAGTGGCCATCTGGGACAGGTGGAGATCAGGGAACACTGGACTCCATCAGAGTCGGGGCTCCCCATAAATATGTTGGAGCTCCGGGCGATGCAGCTAGCATTGATGGCCTTTCATCCCTCTGTCAAGGGGAAGTTAGTGCAGGTGTTCATGGACAACACCACCGCCATGTGGAACTGCAACAAGCAGGGCGGGGTGGGGTCATGGACCTTTGTCGAGAGGCCCTGCATCTCTGGACTGGGCTAGAACAGCAGGGCATAAACCTGGTGTTTCAACACCTGGCAGGTTCTTTGTATGCCAGGGCAGACAAACGCAGCCATCGATGCCTAATGGATCATGAATGGTGCCTCCAGTCAGAGGTGGTACAAGGTCTCTTTCAGTAGTGGGGAGACCCTTGGTTAGATTTGTTTGCTTCTGAAGAGAATGTGCAGTGTCAGCAGTATTGCGCGCTGGAGTTTCCGAGGAGGCTATCTCTCCACGACCATAATGGACAGACAGGAGAGAAAGATGCAGCATAACAGACCATAAAGGGCAGGAGAGACGAATCAGGGGCATTACAATGGAACAGACGAGCCAGAAGGGAGGGAATAGGGGTCTGCACATGGAAACAGACGGCTGGGGGCAAGGGGGCAGGGCAGGAGCAGCAAGATGACCATGGAGGTCAGGCAGGATGGGCACTAGAAACAAGACACACCATGGAGAGCAACAGTGAGACTATGATGGCATACACACAGACCATGGAGGGAAGGTGGGAGGGGGCCAGGGGCAGCTAGCTGACCACACAGGGAAGGTGGGAGGGGCCATGGCAGCACAGAAGACCATGCATGGCAAGCAGGAGGGTTAGTGGCAGCACAATGGCTATGATGGGCAAGAAGGAGGGTGCAGGGGCATGCACAAAGGACCATGGAGGATAGAAGGGAGGGTCAGGACCTGGGTACAGACAAGAGAGTTCAGGGGAAGGGGCCTCACAACAGACCACGTGGGGCAGGCAGGAGGAGCAGTTGCAGCACAACAGACCAGGGAGGGCAGAAGGGTGTGGCAGTAAAATGGACCATGGAGGACAGGAGGAAGGGGATATGGGCATGACATGTGGACAGGCAGGGTGGAGGTGGCAGGGACAGGTTACAGTCATCTGACAATGCTAGGCAGGTGGAGGGGAGTGGCAGCTCAACAGAACACTCAGAGTAGATAGGAGTGGCAGGTCCATGGAACATAGTGGGCAAAAAGGATGGAACAGGGGCATGCACAAAGACATCGGAGAGCAGGGGGAAGGAGAATAGGGGCAGCAAGCTAAGCACAGAGGCTAAGCAGGAGGTCAATGATGGGCCATAGAATTGGGCAATGGAGGGCAGGAGGAGTGGACTGGTACATCATGCTAAATGGAGGGCAGTGGCAGCACATCAGACCATGCGTGGCAGGAGGGAGGAGGCAAGTCCATGGATTCAGACAACAGAAGATAGGGAGGAGGTGGATGGGGCAGCAAGCTAACTGTTCAGAGAAGGTGGGTATTAGGAACTTTATTGTTTTTAAAATGTGTGTCTGTGCGAACTACTTAAAATATTAACAAGTATGCAGCAAAATCTCACTTTTATTCAGGAAGAAGAGGACGTTTGTGACTGTGACTCTGGGCTCACTTGGCAGAAACACCCCCTGACCCTCCACCCCTCATCGCAAAATGTAATGCCCTTGAAAAGGGTAGGTGGACGCAGTGTTATATAGAACATAGTCCTGAGAGCACGATTGAAAATGAATAATAGATATAGTATATGTTATAAACTATGCACCAAAAAGTGTGATACAAGATGAACCAGGGCGTGAAATATAATATGCAATACATTGTGCGCAATGACAGATTCATTGGAGAGCGCGAGATAGCACAGGCACTAGCGCGTGCTATACGATAAGCGCCTTGGAGTGTAATATGCACAGGGCAGTGTTGTGTAACCTAACTAGTCTCTAAAGTTGTAATATAAAATATGTGCTGGGGAGTGTAACGTTGCATATGCACTGTGACAAAGATATGGATCCCAGATTGTAATATGTATGGCATAGCGCTGTGCGTTATAACATAGGCATCGAGGAAGGCACGTTAGATGGGGCAATATCACCCGTGCGAAGGCAAGTGTGGCATGACATATTCACGGGGTGGTGTTACAGTGTACATGGGCTAGAGAGTGTCATAGCATACGCACTAGCTGGTGGAATACAACACAGAGGTGTGTGGCACTCGGCGGGCACTGGTGGGTGTAACACAGCATTGGGCTCAGCCAGGAGCACGCTGTGACTCTCAAGTGACGTTCGTCTCCTTTCCAGAGAGTAAAATAAAAAGTATTACATATCCAGCGGTGGATGTGTGTTTTATTAACCGTGAGGGGGGTTTCTTGCATAGTTTGGTCGAATTTTTGTCGAATCTCCTTTGAATGGCTTGGTGTGCGTGTGTATTAAATGTGCCCGTCAATAGCTACCCATGTTTGTATAAATAAACGAAAATGGTGTCTACTTGGAGAGTACCCACCGGCGGGGGCGCCGGGATTAGGCACGGAAGGGCGTCAGACACGTCAGAGCTTCACTAGCGATGTAAATACATTCCACGTGGATTCATTGTATGCATAGTCGCCTTTTAATGAATATCACGCAAATCGTCATGGTGATAGGTACATACGGTTTGTCCAGCATGTCCTAGGTGTTTCTATAAATATATATATTTTTTTTAAATAATAAAAAACAAAGGCCGGCCCCGGGGGATGGGGTCCCCGGGGCCATAAGTGGCCTGAGGAGGGGGCAACGCAGCCCCCCTCCTAAAGAATTTCTTTTTTTTTTTAAAGGCCATGACCCGGGGATTGGGGTCCCCGGGGCCGATTAAGGCCTTGGGAGGGGGGCCACGCGGCCCTTTCCAAATTTTTCAACCAAAAAAATTTGGGTGCAGGCCCTGGGGGATGGGGTCCCCAGGGCCAATAAATTAGAAAAAGAAGGGGGCCACACAGCCCTCCTTCTTAAAAAAATAAAATAAATAAAAGTCCGCATCGCACCGGAGGCCATGCCTCTTCCTTGCAGCACTCTGCAAACGAGCCCCCACGCCAGTTGTAAGTTGGGGAATTAATTCCCCTTCAATACTGAGGGTCCCTGAGGGCCAACTAGCCCAACAGGTATCTCCAGTATGCGCCAGGGAGCTGCGTTGCAGACAGGTGTTCTGAGGCCACGCCCCTTTTTACACCTCTATGCAACGCAGCTCTGTGGCGCTTACTGGAGGTACCTAGTGGGCTAGTTTGACCCTAGGGACCCTTAGGATTCAAGGGGACTTAATCTCTCAACTTAGAACGGCCACAGGGCGCGTTTACACAGTGGTGAAGGGAGGGGACGGGGCCTGAGGTGACGTGTGCAAACACGCCCTGTGCCGCGTTTTAAGTTAAGGAAATAATTCCCTTTCAATCCTGAGGGACCCTGGGGGCCAACTAGCCCACCAGGTGCTTCCAGTAAGCGCCACTGCTCTGCGTTGCAGAGAGGTGGTGCAGGCCGCGCCCCTTTTTACACCTCACTGCAATGGCGCTTACTGGACTACCTAGTGGGCTATTTTGCTCCTAGGGACCCTCAGGATTCAAGGGGACTTAATCTCCCAACTTAAAACGGCCACAGGGCGTGTTTACACAGTGGGGAAGAGAGGGGACGGGGCCTGAGGTGACGTGTGCAAACACGCCCTATGGCGCGTTTTAAGTTGGGGAAATAATTCCCCTTCAATCCTGAAGGTCCCTGGGGGCTAACTAGCCCACCAGGTGCTTCCAGTAAGCACTACTGAGCTGCGTTGCAGAGAGGTGGTCCAGGCCGTGCCACTTTTTACACCTCTCTGCAACGCAGCTCTGTGGCGCTTACTGGAGGTACCATGTGGGCTAGTTGGACACTAGGGACCCTCAGGATTCAAATGAACTTAATCTCCCAACTAACAAGCATTTGCAATGCAATAGGTCTCGCATTTACGCGCGTTTGAGCTATTGGCATTGTAGATGACAATGCCTTTTATTTATGTTGTGGTTTTTTAAATATAAATAAAAGGCGTTGTCATTTACAATTACAATAGCTTAAACTCTCACAAATGCGAGACCTATTGCATTGCAAATGCTTGTTTTAAGTGCACCAGACCTTTGTAATTGGACAGTGGGAGGAATAGCACTTTGATGTGCAAGCAAAGGATTTCCCTGACATTCTCCTGCTTTCCTGACCCAGAAACATCACTCAGGCTTGCATAGTGGGTACCAGGCCCTGCTCTGTATTCTTTTTGTGGCCTTTGTTCTTCCCTTTAGACAAAATACATCAAACTCCATCTCTTCGTCCTTCTGATTCTGCAGATTAAAGTTTATAGTTAGGACATCCTGTGGGAAGGTGTTCAACACCTCTAAATCTAAACAGCAGCATTCAAACTGAGAAAAACTGAATTTCAAGAAATTCACCTAGACAGAGAACCCAGTTATCAAAAAGGAGATAGAGAACTCATGTCCAGTTCTAGGCAAATGCAGTGTGGGCAGTTATACAGGGACTCACTTCAGTGATCTACCCTAGAGAGGACTACCTCACTTTGCAGCTAACAACAGCTGTCCGGCTGTGCCAGAGTGACGTGGTCTGCAGTGCTGGCCTAAAGCCTACGTTTGCCTGTAGTATGTTGGGCGAAATCTAAAAGGTGATTTATGTGTCATCCCACGAGATTGAAGGGGGCCTCTAGTTAAGACAGAGCAGCTGCAGGCCCAGGATAGACTCTCATGGTACACGCATCATATCTCCTCCCTCTCACCCACTGAGATGCCGCTGTAGAAACTCTTGCTAAAAGTCTGTCTATGCTAGAGTCAAATTCGTTACCTGCCAAGACTTGTGCAAGTCGCTCATTTACATGTAACTGAATCTTTTACATCCTCAATGGCCTTGGGCTAACAGGTCTGATGCTCCTTCCCCCGTGAACGGTTTAATTTCAGTCAGCCTTTGAGAGAGGAGGGAAAAGGAAGATCTAGAGACCGGAGAAGGCCATGAAGTGAGACGAAAAAGGGGTGGAAAGAACAAGAGGACACAGCAGCGTTTGGTATTCTGAAAAGAATTATAAGAGGTAGGGAGATGGATAAAGCTGAGGATAGTAAGAGAAGAAAAGAAAACAAGAAAGAATTGGGAAGAGATGTCTTGTGTAAGGAGGAGAAACAGGTGGGATAGGATGGGAGATAGGAGAGGATGAGAGAAAGGCAAGATATGGAGGGCAGTGGCAGCATATCAGACCATGCGTGGCAGGAGGGAGGAGGCAAGTCCATGGATTCAGACAACAGAGGATAGGGAGGAGGTGGATGGGGCAGCAAGCTAACTGTTCAGAGAAGGTGGGTATTAGGAACTTTATTGTTTTTAAAATGTGTGTCTTTGCGAACTACTTAAAATATGAACAAGTTTGCAGCATAATCTCACTTTTATTCAGGAAGAAGAGGACGTTTGTGACTGTGACTCTGGGCTCACTTGGCAGAAACACCCCCTGACCCTCCACCCCCATCGCAAAATGTAATGCCCGTGAAAAGGGTAGGTGGACGCAGTATTATATAGAACATAGTCCTGAGAGCACGATTGAAAATGAAAACTAGATATAGTATATGGTATAAACTATGCACCAAAAAGTGTGATACAAGATGAACCAGGGCGTGAAATATAATATGCAATACATTGTGCACAATGACAGATTCATTGGAGAGCGCGAGATAGCACAGGCACTAGCGCGTGCTATACGATATGCGCCTTGGAGTGTAATATGCACAGGGCAGTGTTGTGTAACCTAACTACTCTCTAAAGTTGTAATATAAAATATGTGCTGGGGAGTGTAACGTTGCATATGCACTGTGACAAAGATATGGATCCCAGATTGTAATATGTATGGCATAGCGCTGTGCGTTATAATATAGGCATCGAGGAAGGCATGTTAGATGGGGCAATATCACCCGTGCGAAGGCAAGTGTGGCATGACATATTCACGGGGTGGTGTTACAGTGCAGACAGAGGAGGGTAAAGCAAAAGAAGTGGTACTAGAGATAGGGAAAAGGAGAACAAAGGGCAAAAGAACAGAAATGCGAAGAACCGAGGGGTGAATAAGAATGGAGAGACAAGAAGAAAGGGAAAAACAGAGAAGTGAAGACAGAAAAGGGAGAAAGACAAGACAGAGGAAACAAGCATTGAAAGCGTGCGTCATCGTGATCACAATCGCTCTGAAAGCAAAAGTGATCGCGATGACGCACAAGTTTTCAAAGTGCTGCTGAAGGCTAGCGGCTCGCGCGTGCACGGTCGCGTCAACGCAAGCGCTAGGCCATCCAGCAGCACTTTGAACACTCGCATACAAAATGTCTCTCCGAGCTAGCGCATGCGCTGGGCTCAGCGAGACCTAAAAAGATGGGGGCTGTTTGTGACAGAGCCCCAATCTTTACAAATGTGCTGCAACGACCTTTTATCAGCACAGGAACCCATTTATGTTTACTAGATGTTCATCCCTAAGTCAAGAAGAATATTCAACTTTATTTTTTAGGTTCCTCTCCTTAATAAAACTTGCACTGAAATGTGCTTTTCAGCCCCAAGAAGTCCTAACCCTTCCATTGGGATGCTATGCAGCAGCACACTAGACATGTGATGTTTTGCACTGAGTTGAACCTCCAATCTATATTTACCTCGTTTTCTAATCCATTCTCTACTGCACACCTCTGCCTCCACCATCTTCATCACCATCTACACTTTGTTGTGAATGCTGTCTTGACAGTTATTGCTTTTAGGTCAATATGATATTCATTTTTGCCTTCATTTGAAGTGAGGAAATTTAGAAAGAGCAGGGAATTGTAGGCAAGTAGAGAGAGGCAAGGGACTGTGACAACGGCAAATGAAAAAGCAAAAACATAAATAAAATGTAAAGAGTGGGAAGAAGCAGGAGAAAAAATTTAAGGGGAGGATGACAGGGAGCAGGAGTGAAGGCAGACGGCATGGGAAGAAGGAAGAATGACTACAGGGATAAAGGGCAAGAAATGGGGCTGGATGAACACTGTTAAGGACCAGGTGAATGGCCTATGAATGATGCAGTAGCAGACGAAATGCACTGCAGGGCATGGGACGGAAAAAGCAGGCTTGGGCAGAAAAGCAAAAGGCAACTAATTAAAGTACTAAATTTCAAGTTTTGTCTGCGCACCAAGCTTGAGCTTTAAAATACACTCAATACATGCTGACATTAAAAAAGGCAAGGTACCTGGACTGTCACAGCAGCAAGTGTTAACCCACAGGACAACACTTGCTGGTTTGAAATTGGCAAAGCATTGTAGAAGGTGAAGCAGGCACCAGCTGACTGCAAAAATGGATCAGCTTGAGGAACAGCAGCAAGACCCACCAACTGCACAGCCAATATGCATTTCAAGTGAGCCTTTGAAATGTATGTGTCTCAGATCTAGAGCAAGGTATTCTCCTTTTTCCTTCATCTTAAGGTTTTCCAAGCACCAGCTGTCACTTGCAGAGATGGAAAAGGGGACCAAGAGGTGGACTCTACAATTGCCAAGCTGTCTGGGGCACACTATGCTTCTGCAGCAGAAAAAGTTCGTAGGCGCAGTGCGGGACCTGTTCATGCATAGTGCCAAGCTGGTCCATCTCTTCATTTTATTATGTGTCTGTCCACCAAACACACTGGGGAACTGGCACACAAGGGCCTTCTGTGAAGTGGACTATGAGAGGTTAGCATCCAGTTGTCCTCGCCAAGGTATAAGGGAATATTGCACCTCATGAGAGTCCCTTCTGTGATGTGGATTTCCTGCTCTAACTAAACTTAGACAAAGTGCAAGCACAAGGCGAAAGAGCACAGTGACGGATTGCTCTGCACCACTACCTGTGTACTGACCGTTAGAGTAACTGTATGACATAACATTATTGTTAACCCATCACCCTAAATCCAATACTGCATGACAGTCTCACAAGCAAGCCTTAGCTGGCTTGCCTCTGAGATAGAAAAGAAAGCCAGGGATATTTTACCCAGATAATCTGGACCGTTGCCTGCAGGACCATTTTTTAAAAGACCCTGTCCACACTAATAAACAGTGCCACTGGAATTCTGTAATTCTGTGTCCCAAACCTTTTTTTCATCATTACGGATTTGCATGTGCCACATATTGCAGATTTTAGCAGTAAAATGTGTTTCCAGCTCGAAAAGATCAAAAGTTACTGAAAATGCAGCAACATGTATTGCTGTTCAGTGGAAGGTCTTCTGCAAAGATTGACTGGCCAAAGAAGCAAAGTACCACCCATAACCCTATTTGCCAATACCACTTTGCAGGTTCTCATTTTTTTGGCCACTACTTGGATTTTCTTTTACAAGAAAAACCACAAACCACCTCCGCCCCAAGAGAATGTTAGATGCAATGCTATTGACAGAAAAGTCTTTACTGTCTGGTGGACACTGCACCATTGCAAACCCATTTAAAAAGAAAAACAAATATACCCTTCATTACATTTATATAGTGCTTGCCACCTCTCCTCAGGAGTATTAAGCGCTATATATAAATGCAATTGCACACAATACAGTTTTTTAATTTTCTGCCTTGTTTTCTTAGGAGCATTCAAAGTGCATCAGTCAAGTTAGGGAGGGGTCAGAGATTTCCTATTAAAGGCAGATGTTCTCTCATATCCCAGTCAGTCGTTAGCTCTCCTTTAAAACAATAGAGAAGGCTCAAAAACTTTGCCCTGCACAGAGAGCGCCCCCACCATGAGGTCTGCACCCTAGGACATTGTGAATCACAAGTAACCTCCATCCCTTCTTGAGCACAGGAGATGCTGAAACTGTCTTTTGTAAGAAAATAACATGCCTTCTCTGAGGCTGCTACCTGGACAGAGCTCTGCACGACCGGGCTTTCAATGATACAAGTACCCTAAAAGACGCGGCCCATGCAATGACTCACAACAGGGGTGGGGGGGGGGGGGGGTTGGCTGAAGTCTATTTTAGCCAAATGTGCGTGAGCACCTGCATCCATCTGCTGCTTACATCCTACCTTGATTTGCAGTCTGGGAAGGTCTATTTTCTGCCCCCTCTGTCTCCTTGTTCCTACTCCTACCAATCCTCCTCTCTTCATCTTCACTCCACCCATGGACCACAATAATGGGCAGAAGCAATGCACCCTCTAGTGTTTGTTTTGGGCAGAGGCAATGAGTTACCAGTGCTCTTTCGGTGCTGCCCACATCCACTTCAAGTAAAACTAGAATGATGGCCATCATCGCACAGTAAAAGCTGTGAGCACATTGTGCTGTTCCATGTAGTCTTTTTTTGGTTTCTATATTTCTCTTGCAATCTTTATTTCCCGTGGATAGCTCTGTTGTCACTGTCCGACTTCCTGTGGTGTGCCTGTGGCTAGGAATGGTGCACAGCAGCTGGTGTGTTGCGGGAAGTGCAGTGTCTAGCCTCCCTGTTGCCCTATTTCATACTACCTGTAGGAGTGTGGTGGGTTAGCATGATTACAGCAGCTGAACTCAAACATCTCCTATCATCATTTTATTTTTCTCTTTTGAGGAGTAACAGGTTTGGATTAACCCCACTGTTAATGGTGATAGAAAACTACCATCAGATGCTTAAGGTAGAGAGGTTTTAAGAAATATATGGCAGGTGACCACATTCTGCTAAATGCTTTTTTCTTATTCACCAAGAACCTGGGATATAGTGGATTTCATCAACCCCCATAGTGAATAAACAGGGAAGATCACCATCACACCTGCTGCGTTCCAAGCTCCCAGCGTTCCATCCATGAAAGAGGCGAGCATCTCAAATACTCTGGTGTTCTTGAAGGTTTTTTCGTAAACTGTGGCTGCTATATTTTAATTCACTTAAGCCAATCGTACTATTTATTGGTTGCAAAAAATGGTGGCAATTTGCGAAAACTATTGATGTGACCAGTAAAAGAGTTATTCAAACTGAGCTTGGTGCTAGTAGGTCAGTTCACAAAATTCTGATTCCGAGTGGGCCACACATCCACGGAAGGCCGCTGCGGATGTGAGAGCATTCTCTGTGGCTATCTTGGATAGCAGCAAGCATTGGCAAAATCAATAGGTTTCACAGATGGAAACTATTGGCTTTGCCATTGCTTATTCGTATTAAAAGCAGTGTACATCGACTACTGCTGTTGCTGTAATATATGATTGGCATTTCGCTTAAAATAAACACCCTCCTTTGTATCATCTTTACCTTCCCAACATACCAAAGGCCTCTTATAGACTTCAAAGCATTAACCCTCATGCACAACTTTCTCACCATTAAAATTTCAACTCTGTACCATAGTCATCCGTGCCAAGGACTTCCATAAAGGAATATACTGACCTTTCTTTGCAGACTCACAAGTTGAATGTCCACCATGCATCAAATATAGTCTTGTCTACTCTTTGTTTTGTTTTGTTTGGAAGCAGGGAAACAAGCTGGCGAAGGAGGAACCGCCTCAAAGGAGGCAGCGCTGCTGCATCTGAGATTAATTCCCGGCAAAATGACCCAGGCCATTTATCTGAAAACAAAGACAAAAGTTTGTATCACAGTGGGGGGAAGGCTGTGAACTTTGTAGTCAGTCAGTCAGTCATTCTTTATTCGATGATTAAAAAACACCATACAAGCACATATATACAAACAGTTAAAATACAATTAAATCTTTGTCAAGACCCTGACTGCTATTACATACAAAGTTAAAAGAGGAATTAGAAACAAGCATTGGCATAGCCAATAGGTCTCGCCTTTGGGACCTTACAAGTGTTTAGCCATGCAACCGTTGCATAACTAAATACTTATAAGGTCCCAAAGGCGAGACCTATTGGCTATGCCAAGCGGCCGCGAAAGTGATCGCAATCGCGATCAAACATCAAAGCGGCCGTGCGGCCGTGAAAGTGAAAGTAATCGCGGTAAAAGCGGCGCGCGCCCACACACATGCACTGTAGCTCTAGGCTGGCCTGGTAGCACTTTTTGGAGCCCTCTCAATAAGTCTCGCCTGACCCAGCGCATGACGCTGGGTCAGGCGAGACCTAAAAATGATCCATTATGGTGATGACAATCCCGCTTACTCTCTTGTTACCCTCAATCGCACCGCAACTTTAATAAAATTCATAATACAGCATAATGTCAAGGGGTCAACCGCTTTTTGCAAAAAAATTAGAGCCTCTTTGGCATGTTTAAATTTAGCTTGTTTTAAAATTCCTACCAAAAATCTGCGCCTAGGCGTTGAATAAAAGGAACATAGGAGTACAAAATGAAGGGTGTCCTGCGGAGATATATTGTTGCAGCCGCAGGCACCCTTCTGCTCAATTGGGAGTGTAAAACCTGGGGGATCAGCCAGTAAATAAGGTAAAAGATTGAGCCTAAAACGAGACATTAAAAATCTATCCTGGGCATTATGCATGAGATAAAGATACGGCTCTATTCCCTCGGTATTTTTTACAAAGCTATAGGCACTCACAGTACATTTGATCCCTTCACCCTCTGCTCTGTTTGTGGTTCTCTGGGCCAAAAAGGATCTCTTGATGGACAACTTATCTTGAGATACAATCGTTATAGGATTTGAAAAAAGATCCTTGCGGCCAAGGCTTTACAAACTGGTCAACACATATTTCAGCCATGGTATGCTCATACTTTTGTCCCTTCCCATGCAGTCGCTTAAAATTTGTCTGCTTAAAGTAGCCTCGGGATTAGACCAGATTTTTAGCCATGCCAAAATAGGTCTAAATTTAACCAAGTCTTCTAAGTATGGCCTCCCTAATTCTCTATGGGCTATTACAGCTGGGGTGCTCTGTGGTATTTTCAGGATTGAGCGTAAAAATTTGTTTTCCTCCCACTGTAATTGCTGGATGTTAGCAAAGCCCCATACTTCTGCACCATAGATGGCCTTGGAACAACAGATAGAGCCATAAAGATTCATTGTTTGTTCAGGGGACCATCGGCCCACTCTCCGCCCATAGCCATTGGAGGATATCCATTTACAGCAGCGTTCCTCCACCAGGGGCTTAAATTGTAAAGAGCCATCAAATAGTAAGCCCAGATACGAGAAGGACTGTACCTTTTCTAGTGTGTGGCTTCCCATCTTGTAAGAGAAGCTGGTGCAAGGTTTATTGCCTGTCAACATCACATATGATTTACCCAAATTGACCGACAGGTCTAAAATTTCCCTAAACTTTACAAATCTGTAGGCTCTTAGGGGGTACGTGCAAGTAGGACCGCGTCATCCGCGTATAAAAGTACCGGGATGGGACGCGATCCTACACTTGGGCAATCAGTTTTTAAATTAGTCAGGGACTTCTCCAAGTTATTAATGTAGAGTGAGAATAAAAAGGGGGCCAGAATACAACCTTGCCTCACCCCGCTAGTACATGGGAAAGGTTCAGTCATCCCCCCATCCATGTTGTAGCGTACCTTTGCAGTGGTGTCCCTGTGTAACTCCCTCAAGATATTAATCAATCCCAGATCTATCCCCAAATGAGTCATCATAGTCCAAAGTTTATCCCTGTTCACGTGGTCAAAGGCAGCTGCCAGGTCCATAAACCCCAAATAAACAGCTTCATTATTGGCTTTAGTGTATTTCGCTACCAGCATATACAGGTTCAAGCATTGGTCACTTGTGGATCTACCTGTTCTAAAGCCATACTGGATGTCTGAGATAATATTGTTCTCCTCAGTCCACTCAGTAAGGCGATTTAGAATTACCCGGCCCAGTATCTTAGCTGACACATCAATCAGTGAGATTGGTCGATAGCATTGTGGATTGTCCCTGTTCCCCTTTTTAAAAATTGGGACAATTATGGCCGAGGACCAAGTTCGGGGTAAGCCACACCTAATGGCGGCATTTATCACTAGTGAGTATTGGGGCCCATAACTCAACATTACTCAAGAACAGATCCGGTGGTGTCCCATCGGGGCCAGGGGCCTTGTTTTTTGTCAAACCCTCAATTCCCACAATGATTTCGTTTAGGGTAAAATCCACTGCCTGCCCCTGCTTTACTGTCTCCCCCTCCTCTGGTGCGGAAACTATTCTGTGATTATACAGACCCTTGAAATGTGTGAGCAACTGTCCCGGGAGAATATTTGTCCCAATCTCAGGGACATTACTGTCCTGGAAGCAAGGTTTATTAATTATTCTCCAGAACTCTGTAATGTCTCTCCTTTCTGCAGCCTCCCTTAAATCGGACCATGCTTCTCCCTGTAGGATATCTTTCCTTCTCTTAATCTCCTTCTTATATGTGAGTCTACACTGGGCTACTTTTTGTTTGTCCCTTGGCCTTTTTTTAAGACTACATTTAAGTTCCCTTAGAGCGCGTGAACAGTCCCTGTCAAACCATCTCGGGCAATTATTATTCCTTATTGGAGCACTTGATTTTAGAAGCCCGTCTACCAGGCTAGTTATTTGCCGAATGAGTCAAGTAACAGTGGCCCCTCTACTGTAGTATCAAGGCACTCATCAAATGCAGTTTTCCCTATGTCCATGAGAGATTTATAAAAATTTTCCCCATCTATTTTTGACCACCTAAGCCGCCTCCCCTGGTCTGTTACACTCAGAGGTGCCACCTGGCTGTTCCCTCCTGCACTGGGTCAGGTGAAGAAGCTCCATTACAACGGGGTTGTGGTCACTGAATGGGCTCCACTCAATCCCTACAGATATGATCCTCTTTTTTAGGGAACTGGATATTACAATATAATCAATAAATGACGAGCACCCTCGCCCCTTAAAAGTGGGGGGAGCATCCCGTCCTTCTTCAGGTCCATCATGTTCATCGTGTGCACCAAATCATGAGTGTCTAAAAATTTGGTGAAGGCCATGCCTTCTTGTGTGTGGTCAAATTGGGGTCCATTCTTGACTGGGTAATGTGACCATTCAGCATCAGTAGGAAGTAAAGCTGGGCAAAGATGGCAATTAAAATCGCCCATGACTATAATAGTAGGAGCTGGTGCCCCCTTGCTAGCTTCCATCTCTTGGTTTAATCTGTAGTCAATTTCCTGGAGGAATGGGTTATATTCTCCTGATATCCCCGTGTTATAAATTTTAAACACAGGCAGCCTTAGCCCTTTGCCCTTAAACCTCGCGGCCTGAAAGTTCTGGGAGGACCAGGTCATGCTTGTCCATGTGCCTTAAAGATTTAAAACAACATATATGGACAGACCTCCCCTAGCTCTGCCTGATCTTGACTTTTGTGCGGGAACAAAAAAACATTTATACCCTGGCATATGGAAGGGACTATTATCAACCGCCCAGGTCTCCTGTAGGCTAATTATCTGGTACTGGTTTATATACTGCCACCACTCACAGTTATTTGCCAGTCCGGCTATATTCCAGGAGATGAGTTGTAAGCCTTCCTCAGAGTTATGTGTGCCAACTATGCCAGCAGGGATAGATATTGTGTTAGACAGTCCTTCCATGATTCCTATATGCCCTGATACTAACCCACTGCTCAATAATATTTGGTCATTTCCCCCATCCCTTATCTCACTCAGATCTAGGATATCTCCCCCCTCTGATATAGTTATATGTACTGGAATTTTAACTGTGCTCTCCCCCCTACATTTTCGTGGTGTGTCAACCTCCTCCATAGGCCAAGGAACTTGGGGGGCGTTGTTTTGTGGTGTATCTATCCCTACCTCTTGCAATTCCTGAGAGATCGTATTCCTCCCTTCTCTTCTTTGGCAAGAATCTGCTGGGGATGAGGAGCTAATAAGTCAATCATTCTCCTCTAGCATTGCCAGGGGACTGAACCTATTTCTCCAACTTGGTAGTCCAAGGTTCCTCGATATGAGACCATCACAAGCATGCCCTTGGACCCTATGTGAGTTAGGTCTCTCCATAAATCTCCCAGATTGGGATGGAGCATCATAAGGTACTGGGTGTCTGGGGTAAAAATATCCCAATGGCAGTGATTTTATGCGGCTGATATGATTAACAGACCCACATGCCGTTATGTGTTCCACTACTCTCTTGTCCCTGAAATTGACTATGATACAATTGCCCACAATATCTTTACGTCTAGTACCTACCCAATTTACCCTTCTGACATGTAATATTTCCCCATTCCCGTTTTCATTGCCAGTCAAGGGTTTGTTATTATTAAGCCAATGTGTGACCTTGTTACGTAGTTCCAGATGTGTCTCATTCTGATCTCCTTTTAGTTCAGGTGCTCCTGCAAGGACTACTACGTAGGGGCACGCTTCCGGTGGTAAATTAATTGTGGGCAAAACATTAGACAATGTCCTGGGGACATCAGTATCAGACTGATTTGTTGATTTCTCCTTTGGGATTAGGGGCTGTTTTGTTAGTTGTGATACAGGTAACAATTGCTCAGATGAGCCCTGACCGATCTGTGGCACCCTTACACTTGAAGTCGTGGCTCTGTCCTGGTGCACAGGGTGACCTAGTGCTTCGGGGATCTGTCTCCCTGAGGATTGCAAATCATTCTGCCCCCTCGGTTGAGTAGCCGTCTGAGGGCTTATATTAATATCAGGGGTAGCTATAGTGTTATGCGACTCCACTGTTGTTCCCAGGGTCCTGCCTCTATTTTTTACCTCGTTCAGGATTTTATCTAGCCTGATAGTCAATGGTTTTATTTGACTTACTATAAATGATTCAAGATGGGTTTGTAAATCTAGCACTATTTGAGTCACCCATGTGGGCGCGACTGATACCAGGGGTACCTTATCTGCCCACCCCTCCCTTGATCTGCTTCTTATTTTACTTTGGGGTTTACTGGATCTACTTTGCCTCACATTCGGCTTTTTTAAACAGACATTCCGTTTCCTATTCCTTTGACGTGGATTACTAAGGACCGATACCCCCATGTTTAGCCCAATATCCGGCTGCGCACAAGGAAGATCTTGATCCAAATTTTCTGGCGAGCAGAAAGGTGAGTTAATCGTTACTTCACTTGGTGGACCTAACGTTGAGGCAGGTGACTCCAATGGTGGTATTAGGGACAGGCGTCTCTCGGTGCGCTCAATCTCGCATGATACCGCCCCAATTGCTTTCTGTAACATGCGATCGATTGCCGTTGGCTTTGAGACTAGGTGCGGGTCTATGCTTTTATCTGGTGAAAGTACCTGTCGCAAAGAGGGTGAGTTAGGCTTTGCTCTAACCGAGCGAGTTTTAACCTTGCGTACCATACTGTTGACACAAATGGTAAAACAACCGCAAAAGAAACAGAAAAGAGAAAAAAATTAAAAAGCACATAAAAGCAATCTATCCCCAAGTCAATAAATCACTTGCGTTTTTTTGTGGGTCCCAAGTTTCAATACACAAGATCAAATGTCCTCCTCCTTTCTCACAGGCAGTGGTAAATTCGTGTCCCCTACTTGATACAGCCACGAGGGGGGGCCCGGCTCGGCCTCCTTCGGTCCCCGACGGCCACAGACGGCCCGCCCTTTGCCCGGGCTTAGCCCGGCTCACGCCTGCGCGTGTCCCGCGTTGCGGGAGGTGCGAGGTACTGATAAACAGTCCCTGGTGTCAGGGGGCGGGGCTCCAATGCTCTCTGTGCCCCTCGGGCTCCTGGGGCTAGTAGTCCTTAGTTGTGGCACTCTCTCTGGCCCCACAGTGCAGCGAAGCACGTCCTGCGAAGCACGTCCTGCGAAGCGGGAGGCGCGAGGCGCTGATAAACAGTCCCCGGTGTCAGGGGGCGGGGCCTCCAATGCTCTCTGTGCTCCTCGGGCTCCTGGGGCTAGTAGTCCTTAGTTGTGGCACTCTCTCTGGCCCCACAGTGCTGCGAAGCGGGAGGCGCGAGGCGCTGATAAACAGTCCCCGGTGTCAGGGGGCGGGGCCTCCAATGCTCTCTGTGCCCCTTGGGCTCCTGGGGCTAGTAGTCCTTAGTTGTGGCACTCTCTCTGGCCCCACAGTGCTGCGAAGCGCATCCCGCGAAGCGGGAGGCGCTGATAAACAGTCCCCAGTGTCAGGGGGCGGGGCCTCCAATGCTCTCTGTGTCCCTCGGGCTCCTGTGGCTAGTAGTCCTTAGTTGTGGCACTCTCTCTGGCCCCACAGTGCTGCGAAGCACTCCAATCAAAAAATACTCCGTGCTCTGTGATCTCTGCAATCCGGTGAAATGCCAGCTCCCCACTCTCTACTCCACCCGGTGAAATGGCCGGTAATGTCAGCTGAAGCAAACTGGTTTTCCAATGGCCGCAGCTTCCCTTATAGCAATGGCACCACGAAGCAATTCCCCCCCAAAAAGTTTTTTTTAAAAATACCGCTCTGTCTGCTTCACGCAAATTGCCTGGAGACTTACCGATTAAATTAATTAGCGGGAAAGAGTTTCAGGTAGTCCGCATAGATAGCGAACATCAATACAGAAAGGTGCAACTTCTATGCTAGAATGCTCGTATGCAGCGGGCGTGCCGTGCTTAATAGCCTCCGCATTTCCGATGACTGTTGCTTTCCTTATAGCAGCGGGACCATGAAGCAACTCCACAAAGAAGACACCACAAAAGGCACCACAAAAGGCACCGCGAAAGAGCAGTTTAGCAAGGCCCCCGAGCCCCGTGAGCCTTCCCGGCGGATTAAACAGCGGCGGTTACCACGCGCTTCTGCCATCAATTCTGGATGCCCCCGTCCGTCCGCGTCTGTCTCCAAGGACTGCCACAGGCTCTTCCACCAAGGAGAAACTGCTTCGAAGCCCGACATACGCCTAAAATCTTCAAGCGTGCCTGGAAGGTTGCGGGCAGCCGAGAAACCAAGAAAACAGAGGATTTGTAGTCTAATGTCCCCTAATTTCTTTCTTTTCTTCCCTTTAAAAAATACGGTTTCCCCGGGGCTTAGAAATCCCCGAGTTGAAAGTTGTTAATGATTTAAATAAAAGAAAAACAACAAAACTAATGAATTGGGCCAGTTAAAGAATGGGGCTTCTGAATGTAAAAGCTTTGTGTTCACTAACGGGCCAGAGCCTTTCATCTTCCTCTTGCAGACGTGCTGTTCATTGTCTGCTGCCACAAAGTAGCAAATATTGTTTGTTTTCAGTGCAAAACCCAGGTCCCTGGAAACTTTGATGAGTTTCTGTGACTTACTGTCACCTACCGTTCCTGTCAGCCATGGGAGATAAAAGTTGATGGACTCATGGTGTCAGGCCCAAATCCTTCATTGACACATCGCCTTGTCTTCAAACACTCTTGTAAATGAATAAGCGTCGAGATAGTAATGTGTCCGTAATGGGCTGCTGGATAAGCGCCATTGTTTGTACACTGATCCTGGCTTCCCCAGGACCTAACATCCCCGAACCTCCACAAATTAACACCTCACTGAGATCAAAGCCCGCGCCTTTCTTTCTGCAATTAACTGCGAGTATGGCTGAGCAAATGAGGCTCGCTTAAGCTCTCAAAGTCCAGGAAAAATATTCTTTTTGTTCCAAACTAGTTGTCGAACCTTGGTGTCCCCGCTGGAAGCATAGGTTTCAAAATGCAGCTCGTTGGTTCAGCTCGTTTATGACGTCCCAACGATGCAAAATATTTAAATAAAAACAATCTGAGCATTTCAAAATATGTCGTTTTTCTTTGCCTCCCTCCACGGATAAGGAAACGCGCTATAATTACTTTAATAATGAGCCGCTGTCATTTCTGAAAACGAGACCTATTGGCTATGCCAAGCCGCCGTGCGCCGAAAGTGATTGCGATCGCGATCAAACATCAAGTGAAAGTAATCGCGGAAAAGCATGGCGCGCCCGCCCATGCACATGCACTGTAGCTGTAGGCTGGCCTGGTAGCACTTTTTGGAGCCCTCGCAAAAAGTCTCGCCAGACCAGCGCATGCGCTGGGTCAGGCGAGACTTAAAAACGGCCACAGGGCGTGTTTACACAGTGGTGAAGGGAGGGAACGGGGTCTGAGTTAACATGTGCAACCACGCCCTGTGGCGCGTTTTAAATTGGGGAAATAATTCTCCTTCAATCCTGAGGGCCAACTAGCCCACCAGGTGCTTCCAGTAAGCGCCACTGCGCTGCGTTGCAGAGAGGTGGTCTAGGCCGTGTCCCTTTTTATATCTCTCTGCAACGCAGCTCTGTGGCGCTTACTGGAGGTACCTAGTGGTCTAGTTGGACCCTAGGGACCCTCAGGATATAAGGGGACTTAATCTCCCAACTTAAAACGGCCACAGGGCATGTTTACTCTGTGGGGAAGGGAGGGGACGGGGCCTGAGGTGACGTGTGCAAACACGCCCTGTGGCGCGTTTCAAGAGGTAGTTTTAATCCCCTGCCCTATTATATACTAGGGGCTTAAAGAGGAGGTCATGCTAATCACAGGGGGACCCCAACGCATAGTGTTCCCTAGTGTATGTAGGTGTTTTCACTGTATTCTGAGTGTCTTTTAACATAGCACTGGCTCTAGGACTGGTTAGTCAGACTCAGTTACCACCAGTATCCGTCTGAAAAAGTTGAGGGTACAGGAAGATTTTGCAACAAGGCTTCTTTCTGCTCTTCTGTTTGTTCATTCTGCACGTTATCCTTCTTCCTGCACTTTTCTTCGTCTTTGAGGACTTCTGTTGCTTCTTTCTGCATTTCTTTTTTTTCTTTCTGTGCGTTTTTTCTTCTTTCTTCACATGTCCAATCTCTGTAGGCATAGTTAGAAATTAACATTTAAAAACCCTTTGAAATCCACTGAAAAAACCATAGGTTTCAGGCACGTTATAGTTAGGAATTAGCATTTAAAAAACCTTAAAAATTCACTGAAACAACCATAGGTTTTTAGGGGCGTTATAGTTAGCTGGACTTTTCACTCGTACAAAACCATTGAAATTCCCCCGTTATAGTTAGTTCAGCTAACTATAACTCGCGCACCCGCAATGCACTGCTGATGACGTCACATATTACATCACTCATGACATGGTCAGTGACATCACTCATGACATCACTGATGACATCTCAAAAGCACTAAGTTGCATGTATTTAAAAGCTACAGTGTCAGTGAATGATGTCTCAAAATGTGTCCTGCGCACACCCACTAACAAGGGATCACGCGCCTGCTACTACACGTAGCATGACATTAACTGCACAAAACAATTTCGTTCACGAACACAGCTTTTATACGCACTACCGCGACGATTATGTCTTTCACTGACAGATTTTTCGCTCCTGCAGATTTTTACAGACAGCTTCAGATGACACCTCTGTACTTAATCAGCACTCGCTGACACTTTCCCGGGATGTCATCTATACGGAACTACCTTTCCCAGCAGACATCTGTTTGGCATTACAACTTCGCCATACATTCCGAGCGAGGGACACATTTTGAGACATCATTCACTGACACTGTAGCTTTTTTATACATGCAACTTAGTGCTCGTGGACACCATCATCCGCAAAGTGCACGTCACTAATCCAATTTACGCTAGTCTTTATACTGCACATATTTTTCAGTTCGAGACAACACAATCAGACAAAACATTTATCTTATATAGGTGACAAGAGATATATATATATTATTTATACTAGACATGTTTATTATTTCTGCTTAGAGATTATCTCGTGTACTTATAGCATACAAAATCAATTTTAAACCCATTTCAAGATAGCGGTCAAGCAATCTGCACTTGTACTGTTTGTACAGTCCTATGTCTGTTTTTGATTTCAGCAACAATTTATAATGGACGATCACTCTGTACTATGTTGTGTGAACAAGCCCTTTCGGGGGCGAAACGCGTCACAACAGGTTTATGAATGCAATAAACCTCCTTTTGTTGGTATAAGCCTGGATTCTGGTGGTTTTCTTTGGACCTGAGTGCTCGATTGGAACTCCGTTCTTTTGTGGCATAGACTTCACCGGTTTCTCCGCCGGCATTGCGCCACCCCCCAAAGGGCATCTAATCTCCGGAAGGAGGTGTTACTGCGAATATATATGTATATGTTTATATATATATATAAACACACATAAAATTGCACGTAACTATATAGCACCACAGAGAAGGTTTACTTATATCTTGCGTACATGTACTCTCTCTCTCTTTGTTGCAGTGCTGCCTTCATATGGTTATTGTGTTTGTGCTTGCTCTTCTTTTCCACTTTTTGGAGTCCACACAAAGGTAGAATCAATACCAGCAGGCTCACACCGAGTGTTTTTTCTTGGACAACTGTTCCATTTTATCACGTTCATGTTTTTGGATTGTCTTTCTGAATTTGTGGTGCATGCATTAATAAAGTGTGGATGTGCTCTGGGTTTCCTTCTCTGTTTTCTCAGGATAGGATCACTTGAATACAATTCTGCTTGCAAAAGGAGTGATAGCTAGGTGATATTTGCTTTTGCAGCTGGCTCTTTGGGTTCCAGCTTTCCATAGGTCATCACTTTTGGGTTATATAATGTTTACAATACTCTGCTTCTGCGTGTCCCCACTCCAAGGACTAATATAAAGCAGTACTAATCAACACAGGAGTCCACAGTCCGTGCTCCCAGATATTTATTTAACCAGTTCACACGGAGCCCCGTTGGGTATCTTCAAACGGTAATATAGGTGCCTAAGTGCAAAAACATAAAGAAGCCAATTCATGGATGACACATTTCAGTATGATGCTTTCAACTGGGCGTATCACACCATCATGGTGTTTCAACTTCAATTATATAGTCCTTCCTTCATCTCGCTGCCACAGAAAACTAGAATGTATATCCTTACTTTCAGCATGACAGAAACATTCATACACCATTGGCGTATTTCAGCACGTTAAATCTATTGTAATTGTTGTCACATTGTACATGATTATACAATCGTAATCCCCATTTTAAATATGTTTTAAAATTAATACATATTACTGCACATTATATATCATGAGCCACCCTAAATGAATGATAGTCCAATAATTCTTATTGTGATACAGGATCGGATGGCCAAGGTTCAAGCAACACGTGCATTGTGCAGTTTCCACATGAATTCATTCAATTAATTGGCTCAAAAACCTTATCGTCATATATTTACAAATATTGGGGATCAATATATAATGTATTCCAGCCACTATTCACATTTTAAATGTGGTGTCATTCTAAGAGGATCCCTATAAGTCAAGAAAGTGACATGTACATGTGCAAATTAATGCAATTATTTAGCATCATTAAAATATATATTACTCCAGTTAAAGTGACACGTGAATGTGCAAAATGCCACAATTCATAGCAGCATCTGAACATTAAATGTGGATTATTCAGTGTTAAACTTGAATATCACAACTATTCATTAATTTGGTAGAGAATCCCCAATTGGGGTGTATAATGAGATACTAGAGAATCCCCAACAACAGAGAAAACAATCTCATTCATACGCATCACTATGACATATCAGAGACCCCTCAATTAAAGTGTCACATGCTTTATGCAAAATTCCAACAGTACCATTGAAGTAAACCTGATCCTAACACATTAAACAGTAATTAGTAACTGAAGTCCGGCATGTTTATTGTAACAGCATTATAGTCAAACCTTGTGGTCAATGAGCCAATATTTCCAGGATCTATCCATTCAAAATTCATTCAATTTCATGTTATTTCAATCCATAAGTACAACATGACTACCTAAAAAAAAAGCTATTGGTATTAATTATTGACATTATATGGTAACTCGTTTTACCCATCTTTATGCTGACAATAAAAGTGTATATTTGAAAAAAAATCTTATTGGCCAGGCTAAAAAGCTTAATTCATTATAAATAGAACATAGAGGGCTAATGTTCTAACATGATTCAAACATGCACAAAACCATACTGTATTAAAAGATTACAAATATTAGTAGTTCCCTCGATGATAGGTGATTATGTCCTGTAACAGCCTCACACAGGTCTCTCTGGCTCATCGCGATCTCATTCATTCTGAATGCAATCATAAATTAACATGGAGTTCTGCATCTGCATTTTGTCCCCCAGGGGTTTCTTTGTCCATCATTATAATTAACTTGGACTCCTCTCTTTTTCCCAGTCCCCCTGTTTGTTCTTCTTCACATGTTTAATTCCATAATATCTAAAGCCTGTTAATGACCGCCCGTGAAACGTTTCAAAATGACAAGCCATAGGGTAGCTCTTGTCCCCATTTTTGATTGCCGGCATGTGCTGTAGCATTCGGATTTTTATTTATTGAGCGTACTACCAACATACAATTTTCACAGTCATATTTTAGGAAATATACCACATAGTCTATGTCACAAGTAATACGGTCCTGTATGGTGATTGTGCAGCCTTCATACCTTTGAAAAATGCTCCGATTTGAACCATACTGACATGCTTTACAGGAACTGCATTTCACAAGTCCAATCATTCTTCTGGATAACCAATCCCTCCCCTTATTGGGATTATAGTAGCTACGTGCAAATATGTCAAACAGAGATTGAGTTTTCTTCGAGGTTTTATATGGGTTTGCACTAATACCATCTTTGATGTGCTCATCACTCTTCAAGATATGCCAATTTTTACACATGATCTTCTTGATATTCAATTAGGCTGTCTCAAAATCCAAGAATAACATTTTAATTTTTTTCGATTTTCATGTGTATTTTATTTGTGGTTGCTGGCATAGTGCATCCTCTTTGTTCTTGTATCCACTCTCTTTCACATCCTTTAGAACATTGAGGGGGTATCCTTGGTGAGCACATTTGCCATTCATTTTGATAATTTCTCTGTCATACTCATCCTTGGTTGAGCAGATTCTTTTTGCTCTCAACATTTGACCATAGGTAAAACGCTGAATCCAAACATTCAGCTTTGGAAGGGGGCATTGGTTGTACCCACTGCTTGTAGATCTGTCTTCTCCCCAAAAAGATTATACAAATCAACAGTGTGTTGCCATAACTTAGTGGGTCTCCAAACTCCGGCGATGTCCCAAAAAATACTTGTTGAGGGCTACCTGAATTTGGACATGAAGAACAGTCAAAAATGTATAAACATCTTTCCAGACATTATAAATACTTGGGCAAAGTACAAACATGTGAACGACATTAGCACTTTGTAGACCGCACTTCTAACAACAAACTTCACCAGATCCCTTCAATCTTGATAATCTTTTGGGTGACCAAAAAACTCTGTGAGGAGAAAACTGATAGTTTCTTCTGAGATATGCCAGTTTAACCACATTATATAAAAAATGAAAAGATACTTGCAACAGCTGATCGATCCTTGTATTCAGTTCTATGTCACCCCACAATGAAGTGGACATAGTCTGATCCCCATCAGAGTGGTTCATAATTCGACCATACCAGGCTGCTATCTCATTCTTTCATTGTAGTCTGTTCATTAAGAGCTCCTCCAATTTGTTTGTATCAGTCAGTCTTATATATATACAGGCTAGATGTGAGCAGACCCTTATCTGAAAAAAGCTGTTAAGTTATGGGCCCCAATGACTACCTGGCTGGAAAGGGGTGATAAAATGTAATTCCAGACACTAGCAAGAAGTTGATGAATTAGACTAGTCTTTTGATTTGGTCCATTGACTACAGCTGTTTAATGACATGGTAGTCAGTTTCCTTTCTTCCAAAGACCCAGAGTGTCTCTGAGAGGGCAGAATACTATGGCAGGGGGCTAGCTCAGAGGCTAGTTGGAAGTGAATAATGGCAAATTAGGACACACAAAGAAAAATCATTTGACCATAAGGGATGCTTCACTTCAACACTGCTGGATGACCGCTATTAGCGTGTAAAATTGAATTTGTCGCTGTTGCTTTACTGCGTATTCTCGTGTTTAACTCTCCATTGATGACATTTCATTCTATGT
The DNA here is from genome assembly GCF_964204655.1 of Triturus cristatus. NCBI lineage: Eukaryota > Metazoa > Chordata > Amphibia > Caudata > Salamandridae > Triturus > Triturus cristatus. The sequence goes on along the minus strand of NC_140595.1, from coordinate 515,906,551 downwards.
CAATAAAATCACAATGCGTTTGGCTACATGTGCTGGTAAATTGTATATTCATTTGATGGGTATTCAGGTCAGTGATAAATATATTTAATCATGATATTTCGCCTTCCCATAAGATAAAAAGATTGTCTATGAATCTGGTCCATAAAACATTTTTCCTATGTTGTCATTCCCTTCAGCTCAGGCCTCCTCCTTCTCACACCACCCCATGAACAAGTTTGCATAGGTAAGGGCGAAGGAGGTACCCATAGCTGTCACTTGTTGTTGAAGGTAGTATTTGTTGTTAAAAATGAACACATTGTTAAACAGAACCTCAACATGTCTATCACCATCTGAGTGTGTTCGAAGAACTCAATTGGTCTATTCCTTAAAAAGAACTTGCAGGCTCGCATTCCATTGTCATGATTTATAGAGGTTTATAAGGACACCACATCGAATGTCACCATGATGTGTTCTTTTTTCCAGGTGACCCCGTCCAATTTTTTAAGGAAGTTGAGTCTTTTAGATAAGAAAGTAAGCTAGTGACATAGGCTTGTAAGATAAGATCCAAATATCCGGAGCAATTTTCCAATGGAGAGTCTACAGAACTCACAATAGTTCTGCCAGGAGGTACTCTCAAATCTATGTGAACCTTATGGAGAAAATATATGGCTGCAATATTTGTATTCTCAATTTTCATGTAATAATGCTCATTCCAGTCCAGCAAATCATCTTGATGCCACATATCTAATTTACGATGGAAAATGTTTTCAATTCCTTTCATAGGATTCCGAAGAAGACATTTGTAATCAGCAGTATTTCTTAATTGATATTTGGCTTCCACTAGGTACATTTCACAATCCATTAAAACAGTGTTCTCCCCTTTTATCAGAGGGTTTAACTATTAGGGAGGTATTATTTTTTAGTGTGTAAATATCTTGCACATTTTTCATATTGAAATTTCCTTTCTACCTGTTATGCCAGTTTCTTCTCAAATGATTTAGGTAATCAAACACCATCTCATGGAATAGATCAATTTTATTTCTAGGTGGCAACTGTGTACGAACCTAGACTTTGGTTGGTCATCCACTACTTGTGGCTGCATCAGCTGATAATTTCATTCTTTTAAGATTGGAAATGTCCCCTATGACGTGATGTCTTGTTAATTCATTATCATTCATAGGCTCAATTGCATTTAGGAATAATGGTTGCATTGTCTCTCCCGCTAGTGTTTGGATTTCCATTAATCCAGCAGAATTATCTCTTGTGAATTCTAATCATTTTGATTCTAGGGCAGTGTTGTTCATTTGCTTTTTCGGTTTAAGTTGGAAATGCTTATGTAACTTTAGCCTTCGAATGAACTTGTAAGCCTCTATTCGTGCATTCATAAAATCAGATGCCTTTATGGGACAGAAGGGGAGTCCACATTTCAAGATTCTTTCTTGATTCGCAGTTGATTGTGCCTTAGAGATGTTGATGATTTCTCATTTTCATGGGGGAGGTATTATTTTTGTTGTTCTTGCCCCTCACTCTTCCTCTTCCCCCTCCTTGTCCTGTATTTCCATGTCCGTGATTCCTTTGCATTCCTCTCCCTCTTCCTTGTCGTGTAGTCATTTGGAGCAGTCTTAACTCCCTCTGAAAATCCAATCTTTCTACAAAGTTTTTATCCACGCTGGAGCCAACATCCAAAATGTTCTTACTCTCCCTGACTCTTCCTTCAACTGGTTCATCCATGTTTTTCTTGACGATCTGTCAAACTTCTTCTTGAAGTATAAATATGACCATACTGGTAGATGATCTCTCATAACTTTGCACACTTTTCTTTTCATAATTTCCTCATCGTAAGTATCCAGGTTTTTTTTGCCTTTTGGCGAATAAGTCTTTGACTACTGTATCCTCTTTATTCCTTTCAAGTTCCTTCCTAATTGTTGCAATAATCTGAGCATGATGCTCCATTTTCCTCTTGGCATGCTTCACTAACGTTTGCATCAACTTGACAGAGCACTCCTCTGTATTGTCACACCACTCTCATGAAAGATCCTCATCCATATCTTTATACATTGGTAATAACATTATGCAAAGTCGCCTTGGTATTCTTTTGCACTCTAGATAGCATTTTAAGGAAGTTATTTCCCACCATTGATTAGATTCAATTCTCGGTGCTTTTTCCAAATCCTTAATCAATTGATTTGGTATTGGATTTGTGGGTCCCTGTTTATTGGCCTCAGAGCTATTAGCTGTTGTCTCATTGCAAGTCTCTTCTGCTGCCAGTTTCCAGTTAGCCTGCCTTTCCTCCAAAATATTGCTTTCAGTGTTCGTGTGGCAAATTCCTAAGTGTGTGATACTCGTAAAAGGCGTGCAAAGTTCACATAAATATATCGGCCATCTCCAATTGGTTTACGTGTTTATAAGATCTTTGGACTTCACAAATGGATGTGAGCCATCTAGATTCACTAATTCTGATTCATCAATATTTTTTTTAGATTTACCCTTTTTGTTCTGAGTTCCTGTGTGCTCATCTAATACTAATATTGTCAAACTTTGTTATCAGACGGAATAGCTAGTGTTTCTCTTCACGTCTCCAACTCCCAATGGTTATTCGATCCGTATACTTCGAGTCAGTTCATTTATTCTCTAGAGTGGGTTTACAACACTCAATGCATTTGCATGCCAGGTAGGGTTGCACGGAACCCCCAGGCAGGTACGGATGTGTTCTGGGTTTCCTTTCTCTGTTTTCTCAAAATAAGTTCCCTTGAATACAATTCTTCTGGCAAAAGGACATTTCTCGGTGACATTTGCTTTTGCTGCTGGCCCTCTGGGTTCCAGCTGTCCATAGATCATCACTCTTGGGGTTATAGAATGTTTATAATAACTTTCACAGGTGGTTCTCTAACACAGTGTTATTTCATTGCCATAACCAAAAAAAAATCTGTGACTTCCAAGGCTTTTCTCACTTATGTTCCCTGTGGTTCTTGCCACAGTGGTTATGGAGAGACATTCCTCCTCATGTAGCTTCCTACACAAGTAGGGTCTTCCATCTTAATTTAGACGGCTAGTTTCCTTTGGCAACCTTTTGCAGACCATCCTCTGGGTGGGGTATAGCTGTGGCATTTGATTCAAATGTTGAGGAATCTGCTGCTAGATGCCTCTATCAGATGAACAAGTTATTTTTCATGGATCCATCTGCCTGTGGATTGCTCACCTTTTGAATTACCCCCATGCGCATCATTCTACAAAAACTTTTCTTAGCTTTCCCACGTCGACGAGGACGTCACAATGGAACGGCTCTGCACGCGACTCCGCGTGACGTCATCGGAGCCATAAGACTTCATCAGCGTGCTGACATTAGTTCCCTTTTTTCCACGCTGTCAACGCGTAACTGTTTTTTTTTCTCGTAAATCTCCTCTACAGATCTTACAGGGGAAAGGGAAGATGTCATCTGCGGGGCGCAGCACAGCAGAAAGTCTCCTCCTCCTCTTCTTCTTCTGCCCCTCCAACCGGTACAGCAGGGAAGCAGCTCTAGCTCCTCCATCCTAGAGCATGCTTGTCCCGTTGGGAGGACGGGTGTCCCATTTCTATATCATTGGATGTCTGTTACTACAGATCTCTGGGTATTGAACATCGTAGAGAATGGGTACACTCAACCCTTCTGGGCACTTCCCCTCTCCTTGGCCCTCCCCATCAGGGTTTGAGCTCGGAAGAGCACCTTCTGCTTCCCTAGCAGGAGGTCTGTCTTTACTGCAAAAAGGTGTGATTGAGGTGGTTCTAGAGTCGGAAAGGGGTCAGGGATGCTACTCCTGGTACTTCCTGATCCCCAAAAAGGCTGGTCGCTTGAGGCCGATCCTAGACCCCACGATCTTGAATTTTTACCTCAATTAGGAAAAATTCAAGATTGTGTCCATGGCTCAGGTTCTTCTTGTGCTGCAGGTGGAAGACTGGATGGGGTTGATCAATTTGCAGGATGCATATTTTCACATCCCTATCCTGAAGTATCTTTGTTTTATGGTGGGGTCTCAATACTACCAGTTTGCGGTCCTTCCATTTGGTCTTTCTTTCGCATCTCAGGTCTTCACAAAGGTGATGGTGGTGGCAGCAGCACTTCTCAGAAGATCGGGGTCCCCTTTTATCCTATCTGGACTACTGGCTGCTCAAAGCGAAGTCGCCAGAGATGGTGTTGCATCATTTGCAAGTAACAGCACAACTGTTGTTCAACTTGGGGTTTTGGATAAATGGACCCAAATTTCACCTGGTGCCCTCTCAGCGCAACCTGTTCATAGGGGCAGTAGTGGACACTACTGTGAGTCGTGCCTTCCCACCATCTACAGATGATTCAAGACATCCATGCTATGACTCCACTTTTTCAGAATGGAGTGGATGTTCCAGTCCTGAAGGTCTTGTGCCTGCTCAGTCTACTAGCTTCCTGTATACTGCTGGTCAACCATGCACGCTGGCATGTGAAGGATCTCCAGTGGTGCCTCCGCAGGTAGTGCTTTCCACACAACGTAGATCTCAAAGAGGTGGTCAGGATCTCCAGAAACACTGAAGCGGAGCTGTCATGGTGGTGTGTTCCAGGCAACCTGTCTCAAGGAAAGCAATTTCAACCTCCTTCTCCGGTGGCCAGAGTGATTACGGATGCCTCCACTCCAGGGTGGGGAGATGATCTGGGGGATCTGGAGGTCAAAGGTCTCCAGAGGAAAGATTGTTTCACATCAATCTGCTGGAATTGTGGGCGATACATTTGGCTCTCAAGACCTTTCTTTCCTCCCTTCACGGACAGTTGATTCCGGTCCTGACAGACAACACTACCGCAATGTGGTACATCAACAAATAGGGAGAAGAAGGGTTGTATCTTCTTTACAGAGCACCATCAGATTTGTCTGATTGCAAATCATCCGGCCGGGAAACTGAGTGTGCATGCAGACAGCCTCAGTCAGCAGTATTTGGCCGATTACGAGCGGTGGCTCCATCCAGAGGTAGTTCTTCACAAATTCAGTATGTGGGGGGTTTCCTAGGTCAGACCTGTTTGCCACTCACAAGAACGTGCACTGCCCGTTCTGCAGTCTCTGGTATCTGATGAGGGGAGAATTGTAGGGCGCGTTTCAATTAGATTGGGGCTAAGAGCTTCTTTAAGCATTCCCGTCCATACCCTTAATTCCTTGAGTTCTGAGAAAGATTCAGCAAGACAGGGCCCAAGTCATATTGATCACGACCTGGATTGGCCACAAAGAGTGTGGTACACGGACCTTCTTTACCTCACATCGCACCCTCCGCTTTGTCTACATCTCTAGGTAGAGCTACTCTCACAGTCACTGGGGCAGGTTCTTCCCTCCACCTCCAGAGCCTGCACCTTCATGCCTGGAGAGTGAACGGGGCAACCTGAGCTCTTTCTCTCTCCCACCAGATGTAGTGGATGTTATTTTATCGCCCAGTAGACACTTCACCAAATCTGTCTATTCTGGTAGGTGAGCCAAGTTTGTTAAACGGTGTGGAGAGAGAGAGAGCGATTGATCCCTTACAGGCCCTTTTATCTGAAATTCTGGGTTTCTCTCTTTCCCTAGCACAACAGGGTTGTGCAGTAGCTACTGTTAAGGGCTACTTGTCTGCCTTATCAGCTTTTCTCTGTTTTCTAGATCAACCCTCGTTGTTTAAATCTCCCATAGTGATGAGATTCATTAAGGGTCTCACAAATAAGTTTCTTCCCACTCCCTTATCATGCCTCAGTGGGATTTAAATTTGTTTCTCACTTTCTTAATGGGTTCGCCCTGTGAACCTTTACATAGTTGTCCCTTAAGGTTCATAGTGTTTAAGATGTCATTTCTGGTTGCAATCACTTCTGCTACGATGGTGAGTGAGTTGCAAGCTTTTGACTCTAAGCCTTCATTTACATCATTCCATGCGGATAAGATGGTTCTTATGACCAGTGCTGCCTTCCTGCCTAAGGTCGTCACTCTTTTCCACCTAGGGCAATGCATCACTTTTCCCACTTTCTACCATCCCCCTCATCCTTCTAAGGAGGGGGGACTTCATTGCCTAGTCTCTAAGAGGGCCTCCCTGGACAGGATGAAGAACTACAGTTTGGACAAACAATTCTTCATCACATATGTGGGCAAGATGAAGGGCAAGGCTGCCCACAAGAGAACACTGTCCATGTGGATCATCACCTGTATCAAGATCTGCTACGCCTAAGCCAAGAAGGAGCCTCCTGAAGATACTTGAGCTCATTCTACTAGAGCCAAGTCTTCATATTCAGCTTTAGCTAGAGGTGTCCCTGTGGTAGACATCTGCAAGGTGGCAACGTGGGCCTCCCTCCACACTTTTGCAAAGCACTATTGCTTAGATTCGGAGGTGAGGAGGGACAGCCACTTTTCAGGTTCTGTGCTGCAGGATTTTTTAGTAATGGTAGGCAAGCACCGTCCCAGGGACCGGTACTGCTTGGGCAGTCAATTGAAACGGTGAAGAATCCACAGGCAGATGTATCCATCACAAGAAAAAGTTACTTACCTTTGGTAATGCTTTTTCTGGTGGACACAATATCTGCCTGTGGATTCCTCACTGACCCACCCGCCTCCCTGGTGCCTGCCTGTTTATACAGAAAAAAAGAATCAATGTATATCTTATGTGATTTGTTGTGAAAATCATGTGTTGCTTGTTCTGGCTTTGGGCTATGTTTCTATGCTGTGTATACTCGTGAAAATGTTGTTGTTTCACCTGTTCACCTCGAAGGCACGGAAAAAATGGGTGGAACCAACGTGAGCACACCGACGAGGTCTTTCTAAGTTAAGGCTCTGATGACATAACGTGGAGTCGTGTGCAGAGCTGTTCCATTGTGACGTCCTCGTTGATGTGGGAGAGCTATGGAGAACATTTTCTATGGAATACTCACATGGGGTAATTAAAAATATAAGTAATCCACAGTCAGATACTGTATCCAACAGAAAAAGCATTACCGAAGGTAAGTAACTTGTTCGTTTGAATGTAAGGACGACAGGATACTGTATGCTTCAACAAATGCCAAAAAGCCTGTACACGGGTACTCAATGCCTTTTTATGGGCCTGCCTATGTTTTGCAGAGCATGCAGGACTGTCTTTTATCTCCTTGTTTGATTTGTTTTATGTTTTATTTTGTAGAGAACTTGAATGCCCCCAGGTGTCTTGGTGCTAAATCTGTCATAAGGAAAGAGTTGCTCAACTATTTTTTTTTTTTATTAATATGTTTATTTGAATTTTAAAAGAGCAATACAAATGTTATGTTAAAAGGATTTCTATAGCGCTCTGTTACCCGGAGGTGTCCTGGCGCTGTGCACTACCCACCTGAGATTAGCCAATGATTATGCTGAAGGAGAGAAATATATAAAAAGCCAGGTTTTTAATTCTTTCCTAAAAGGAAGAAGCTCGGTGATGTTTCTAAGCTGGAGAGGCAGACCATTCCATGCCTTAGCAGCACAATGGCAAAAACTCCTACCTCCCCAGTTAGCTTTGTTAAAGCGGGAAAGAGTAACTAGTTTAGCCTGAGCCGAACGAAGATCTCTTCCGGGAACATACAATTGAAAGGCATGTTTCAAAAAATCAGGACCAGCTTGACTGAGTGCCTTAAAGATAATACACAGTGCCTTGAACTGAATTCGTTGTTTAACGGGCAACCAATGGAGTGTCCTAAGACCCATCCTTACAGAGACAAATCTAGGTGTCCCTGTGATCAGCCTGGCTGCCGCATTCTGCACGATCTGGAGTCTGACCAAATGTCTCTCCTGGATGTTAATAAAGAGACTGTTACAGTAGTCCAGTCGCGATAGAATGAGTGCTGTGACTACTGTCTTCAGGGAGAAGAGGTTTGATTTTCCTGAGGGTTCGAAGAGTAAAAAAGCAGGAGGAAACAACCCTACTAATATGATCACTGAAAGAAAGCTTTGAGTCAACAATTACTCCCAAATTCTTAGCCCGAGCCACAGGTACTGGGGGTGAGCCCATTGCTGATGGCCACCAATCTGGAGTCCAGAGGTTAGAAGTATTCCCAAAAATAATTACCTCTGTCTTGTCTGCATTAAGCTTCAAACAGTTTGAAGCCATCCAGGCTGAAATCTCCTGCATACAGTTGTTGCATCAGGATCCAATCTCAGCCTCAGATCCCTTTTTAATGAACAGCCCAATTTGTGTGTCGTCTGCATATGTTGTCAGCTGGAATCCAAATGATCTAATCAGGACGGCCAGCGGTGCCACATACACATTAAACCATGTGGGGCTAAGCGACGAACCCTGCGGAACACCACAGGGAAGGGAAAAAGGTCTGGATCTATCTCTGCCAAGAACTACTGTCTGGGTTCTGTTAGTCAAGAATGACTTGAGAAGATCCCAAGCCTTGCCTGTGACCCCGGCCGCAGATATACGGTCCATCAAAACAACATGATGGACCGTATCAAATGCGGCAGAAAGATCCAATAAAATGAGTATGGCGGCACCTCCTTGGTCCAAGGCCTTTCTGATCTCCTCAGTGGATTTAATCAATGCCAGCTCAGTGCTATGTTCAGCCAATACAAACAATAATAAAAAGGCGTTGACACAGTCCAAATATTGACAAACTTCAGTAGCAAGTCATATACATACATACAAAACACACATAAAATAAAGCAAACAGAAGAAAGGTGGAGACGGCTCGGAATTCAAACAAAAGATTGGTCCCACCAGCTAAACGAGCCATAGCTCCTTATCTGGCGTATCTCCGTCTAAGGGAGGAAGTGAGTGTAAGCTAGAATGAACAGCTTATAAATAAGGTTAGCGCAGCCCTGTAGGGTCCGAAGTGTTAGAGACAGCCCCGACGGGGAAGTAACGCTTCCATGATCAGGGGTCGCAAGAGGGGGTTTCCGGGTGAGGTATAGGGCTCAGAAGTTTTTAGGTCTGTTGCGGGGTGGCAATAACTCACTGTAGTTTTCAGTTTGAGTACAACAGTAAAGCATATCTCTAGACCACTGTGACAGGGAGGGAGTCGGACCTCGGAGCCAGCAGGCAGCCACACATCTCTTCGCTAGAAGAAGTGCCATGTCCACAAGACATCTGTGTTTCTTGGGAAGTGGTTGTGAATAGCCCAGTAGGGCGAGGAGCGGGTCAGGAGTCAGAGACATATCCGTAATGCGATTAATTTCAAAGAATATCTCACCCCAGTAATGGCCAATCCCAGGGCAGGTCCAGGCCACATGTAGAAAATCAGCTATAGGCTCTCCGCATCTATCACACTGGGGGCTGTCACGTAGACCATAGCGGTGTAACCGCTCCGGAGTGCGATAAACCCTATTAAGGAATTTAAAGTGGATCAATCTATGGAGTCCGTTGAGTGAGATTCGTTTGGTACTCAAGCAGCAGTATAGCCACTTATCGGTCAGGTCTATCTGTAGGTCCCGCTGCCATGCCAGACGTGGTTTCGCGAATGCACCATCTCTGACAGATAACGTGGAGCGGTAAATTCTGGCTACTAATTTAGCAGGTTTCTGTGCTTTGATAATAGCGGTCAGTATATAAAATAAATCTGTTAAACCTTTCTGATTTAATAACTCTCAGTACCCTTAGCAGGGGAGGCGACCAGGACAAGGATAATGATGGTGGATAGACCTCTACAGGGATCAAGTCGGGACTTGGGTTTCTTATGCTGGAATGTTAACGGGTTGAGAATTAAGAGAAGACAGCGTCTGATCCTACAGTATTTAAAAAATAGTTCGGCCTCAATCTGTATGATCCAGGAAACTCACCTTTTACAATCAGAGTGCAAGGCATTATTCGGCAAGGAAAGATGGGAAGACAAAATTATTGCTTCAGACCAACAGTGTTGTTCGAAAGGGGCAGCCATTATATTGAAACCAAATTCGGGGATTGAACTTATCAGATCTCAGGCAGATATAATGGGGCGTTGGGTCATAGCTGAAATAAAGTCTCAGATGTCTAAATACACTATAGTTAGTTACTATGGCCCAAATGAGGATGATACTGGTCCACTATACAATCTTTGTTTTGCCCTGGCCGACTTTGACTCCCCACTTATATTGGGTGGAGATTTTAATGTCCTTATGGATAATCGACTGGACAGATCCTCTTTTCGGAAACAGATTGCGGCTTCTTGTGTTAAAGCCTATCTTAGGAATACTCTTAAAAATCTAAATTTATGTGACGTATGGTGGAAAAAAAATGGTGAGGCGAGAGAGTACTCCTTTTTTAGTAAAAAGAATTTACACTTTTCTAGGCTAGATTATATATTTATGGAGCGTTCAGAGGTGGACAAAGTAAGCCACATAGAGTATATGCCTATTCATATTTCTGATCATGGGGCAATAGCCTTTAATTTGGAGCTCCCTCAAAAATCCCCTGTGAAGAGATGGACTCTAAATAGGAGATTCTTACTGCAACCTTCCACCCCTGATCTCTTGAAATCTAAAACCGCCTGTTTCTTACAAGACAATCTAGGATCAACCTCCCTGCATATTGTTTGGGATACTTATAAAGCTTGGCTAAGGGGAACTCTAAAGGGGGCGGTTGCGGGCTGGTCAAGGGTGGAGAAGACTGAGTTAGCTGGCCTAGAGTCACAAGTAAAAAAAATAGAGGCAGAGCTTAAGTACGGGAATACAACTGTTACAGAGAGAGAAGGTTTAGCAAGGAGACTCGAGGAAGTTCAGTTGAACTTTAGGCTTAAGTCTGAGGAGATCATTATTCAAAAATGGGAAGCTAGTAAGATGTCTGATTTTGAGCAGGGAGAGAACTGTGGTAAGCTCTTGGCAATAAAGAGCCGAATTGATAGATCCTACAACTACATCAGTAGGATAAAGCATCATGCACACATCACTGAGGATAAAGATGTGATAGAACAGTCTTTTGTCCAGTTCTTTCAAGAGCTATATCAAGAAGACTCCTATACAGCGGAAGAACACATAGATTTGTGGCTAACTGAGAAACTGCTCCAGAAAATATCCAAGGATAGTCAGATTTTTATAAAGTCTAAAATAACTGGAAGTGAGATTCTGGCTGTTCTGGATAAATCTAAGAGGGGAAAGGCCCTCGGCCCAGACGCAATTCCAATTGAAGTCTACTCCATATTAAGAGATCAGATTATTCCAGTTTGGTTGGATTTATTTAATGATATTCTAGGTGGTCTTTCCCCCTTGCCAGACTCTTGGAATGGAGCACTCATATCTCTCATCTTAAAACCAGGGAAGGATCCGACTTTATGTCAGTCGTATCGGCCGATATCATTATTAAATACAGATTATAAAGTATTTGCAGGGATATTGAATAATCGTTTGTCAAAAGTTATTGGCCCCATTATACATCAAGATCAGAAGGGTTTTATTCCAGGTCGGCAAATGTCAGAACTAGTGTATACGCTAATTGGGGCAGCTGTTTTGGCAGTGGCACAGAATATGCCTTTTTCCATTATTACTGTGGATGCTGCCAAAGCCTTCGACGGTGTAAATTGGCATTTTTTAGATAGGGTCTTGAAGGTTTTTGGACTCGGGGATGAGTTTAGGGATGTACTCAAAAAAATCTATAGGTCACCTTATGCCCAGATACTAGTTAATGGAAGTCCCTCCCCAATTGTTCAAATAAGTAGGGGAACTAGGCAGGGCTGTCCTCTGTCACCTATTTTGTTTGACCTATATATTGAGCCCCTTGCCCAAAGTCTTCGTCAGAACCAGACGATAATCCCCTTTTCTATAAACGAATTTGAGAGGAAAGTCGCCCTTTATGCAGACGACTTGGTGTTAATGTCTCCTAATCTCACTACTGCACTCCCTGAGCTTATGGCTGAAGCACAGGCGTTTGGGAAACTTTCAGGGTATGAAGTGAATATAGACAAGACCGAGGTTATGGCATGGAATATCCCAGATCATGAGAGCAAGTCGGTCAAGGAGTTTAGATACTTAGGAATTACAATTACCCACGACTTGGGGAAACTTACAAAAACAAATCTAGAAAGGGTGTCTAAGGAGGTCAATGTTTTGTTGAAAAGGTGGCAGAGTTTACCTCTCTCACATTATGGGAGGGTGAACCTAATAAAAATGTCCATACTGCCAAAATTTACCTACCTGTTTAATAATATCCCTTTAGCGTTTGCAAAAGCGGATCTGCTTAAAATCCAGGGTAAAATTTCATCTTTTATATGGGCTAGCAGGGGGGTCCGTCTATCCTGGAAGAAACGAAGACGTAAATTGAAGCAAGGAGGTATGGGTCTACCTGATTTACAACTATATTGCTGGGCCTACCAGATAAAGAACTGTAGGATGTTACTGCTCTCCCCAGACAAATCACTAATTGGGAGTATGTTTTCCACCATGTTAAAGGGCATAGACTCATTCGGATTTATGCATAAATTTGGTTCTTTCAAATTCTTTAAAAAAGTGCGTTTGAAGACTCTACAAATGGCGGCAAAGCTATGGGCAAGCTGTCGTGACTGTCTTGGCCTTTCGTATTATAGTGAGTGGGCCCCTGTGTGGGGATCTCCAGGAACACCGGAGTGCTTCCTAGATGCTTTAGCTCGTCCTTTACTTGAGGCTGGTGTCACGTCCTGGAAGGATATTGTCCTAAATAATGAATGCTTCTCATGGGAGTATTGGAACTCTATCACTAAAGGCACTTTATCCAGGTTTAAATACTATCAGATTGTCTCTTGGTGTAAGAACCAATCCTGGCCGCCCTATGAGGAGTGTCAAATGGAAAATTAACTACAAGATGTGGCTCCCAGGAAAAAGGAAGTGGCTCTTTGGTACAGGCATCTTCTAACTGCAGCCGACAGGAAGATTGACAACCCAACGAGAGTCTGGGAAAATTACTTGCCGCAAGAGGAGTTAGATCAATTATGGCAAGTATGAATAGATACTCTTTATTCGACTGTTAAATCTGCTCCACTCAGAAAGAACCATTTCTTTACAATCCACAGGCTTTATTGGTCACCCCTGAAAATTTCAAGAATGAGAGGCGGGGGAGAAGCAAGATGCATTAGGTGTGGCTCCCTGAATGCGGATGATGTTCATATATTTGCCTCCTGCCCTAAGATACAGGAATATTGGAAAAACGTGGGTAAGAGTATTTCGAAGGTGCTTGGTTCAGATGTAGAGGTAAGCCCATCTCTTATACTTTTTGGGATAACCCTTGAACCTGGGGGGAGGCAAGATATGAACGTACTGCAATATAAGTTGGTGTTTTTTATGATCCTCCTGGCTAGGAGAGAGATTTGTAAACTTTGGCGTCAGATGGAACCACCGTCTTGGAATGCCTGGTGGAATTCAGTTACTTATTTTAGAGCTCTGGATCAAAGGGTGAACATCTATAGAGGTAGGCCTGCTACGGGGTTATTTTGGAGTCTGTTGGATGGAAATACAACGGATAGTAGATTAGAGTAGGCTAAGGTTAAATTCCAATGATTAAAAACCTCTTGGTCAGCTCATGATGTGTACTTTGGGCAGTCCCCAAAAGAAGAAACAACAGCTGAGACTGAAACCATCAAGTCATCTGCATCAGTGGTGGACCAGGTCGAGAGGTTGCTATGGCTACTGAGGTTATATGAGGGAAAAAAAAAAATAGCGGTCAGTATCGGGATCTCTGGGGGTTCCGCCATGTCCTCTCCCTGTATCTCCCTGAGGGCGTGCCTGACTATGAAATTGGAATAGTGCAAGGGGAGTCCGGGCAGTGTCCCCCTCAACGACATCCTCCCAGGAACGAGCAGTACCGTCCGCAAAGAGGTACCCCATGGTATATATATTAAGTGATTGCAATGCAAGTATGACCCCTCTGTCCCTGCATGGTGCAAGCCAGCTGCACCAGTCCAATCAGGCCAATGGGGCATACAGAATATTACCAGCATGAGCGGCCAGTATATAATGCCAAGCGTGCACGACCGAGTTAAGAGAGTCCATTATGCCCGTATGCCTGTCCCGAGGCGAAAACAGCAAGGCGGGCAAAGGCCTGGGATCAGCGACTATAGTCTCAATCAATAAATGTGGTATGTCAGAGGGTCCATGTATCCAGTGATATGCATGTGAGCGGCTCTATAGTATAATTCCAAGTCCGGAGCACTAAGGCCTCCCATCGCATACGGTAGCGTCAATATCTTCCAGGCAACGCGAGGTTGCCTGCCCGCCCATGCCAGACGCACCATCAGAGAGTGGAGACGGCTAAAGAATGCTTTAGACAAGACCATGGGAATGTTCATAAATAGGAAGAGGAAACGCGGTAGAACTATCATTTTCATGAGTGCCACTCTGCCCATCAAAGAGAGCGGGAGGCCGATCCATCTGTCAACATCATCCTCCAGCTTGGAGATAGCAACTCCATCATTTTCCCTCAGGACAACCTCCGAGTCGGTATGTAGCCGGATACCCAGGTATCGTACCGCCTCTGTGGACCATAGCAGGGGGTTATTCCGGCTCAAATCGAACTGTGGCCGGAGTAAGAGGAAACATGATGGATTTGTTCCAGTTGATCCCTATGCCTGAAAGCGAACCGAAGAGGACCACTTCCCGTAAAACTGAAGAAAGGTGGGTCTCAGGCTCTCTGACGTAGATAAGCGTGTCGTCTGCATACGTTGATACAATTAGGCGATAATTTGGGAATCGTATGCCCTTGTGGCCGTGTTATTCACGGAGTGCACAAGCCAGGGGTTCTGCCGTCAGGGCATACAATATTGGCGAGAGAGGGTATCCCTGCCTCGTGCCCCTATAAATATGTATGGGATCAGTGACCAGGGATCCAATCCGGATGCGTGCCGGTGGGGGAGGAGTAGAGTGTCGCAAGAAGTTGCAGGAACACCGGCCCCACTCCCATACGGCCCAGGACATGGTGCATAAAAGGCCACTCAACTGAGTCGAAGGCCTTCTCCATGTCTAAAAATACCCCAACAGCTGGGACCTCCGAGCGGGTATGTTGTAAAGCAGCGAAGACAGTTCGTAAGTTATAGGTTGAGTTCCGGCTAGGGACGAAGCCGGCCTGTTCAGGTGCTACCAAAGTGGTGACCAGTGGGCTGAGACGATTGGCAAGTATCTTTGCGAAGATCTTAGCGTCCACGTTCATGAGGGACAACGGACGGTACGAGGCACACTCCTCCAGCCGCTTCCCAGGTTTAAGTATGGCTACCAGTATCGCCTCTCGCATAGACGGAGGCATACTTCCTGAGGTGCATATATCCTCAAACAGTGTGAGTAAGTGGGGGACTAGGAGGTCCTGGAATGCCTTATAGAAGGCCACGGTGAGACCATCACTTCCCGGTGCACCACCGGCTCTCATCCCCGAGAGGGCAAGTAGCACCTCTTCATGTTCGATTGGCCGCATCAGGAACTCGCGGTGCCAGTTGGACAGCCATGGGAGTTTAATATGCGTCAGGTAATCCTCTATGCATTCATCAGAGCAGTGACTGCGGGAAGAGTAGAGTTTAGCATAGTATTTCCGAAATTGTTCCGCTACCTGATCCTCCGTGAGCGGAGGATCACCTTGCTGCAACCTAATATCTGGAATCGTAGTTCTAGCACTGCGCTGCCGAAGTAGCTGTGACAGCACCCTCCCTGGCCTCTCTCCCTCTCCATAGTTACGGGCAGTGGCATATTTCCCGAGGTCTTTTATCTCTGCATCAGCTTCCTCGTGATATTCTCGGAGAGTTTGCGCCAGCTCCCGGGTGGATTCATCACTCTGTTCCCTCTCCCGAGAGGATTCAAGGTCCTTCAATTTCCGCTCCAGAGCAGTCAGTCTATTGCGTATCGACTTTAGAACCCCCGCATGCTTGGATATGGTCACCCCCCTAATATATACCTTAAAAGCTTCCCAAACAGTCAGAAAGGAGTCCACCGAACCTATGTTAGTTTCGAAAAAGGTCTCAATGGACGTGGCAAGATCCTCCTTAAAAACAGAATCAAGGAGGGAGTATGGGGGAAGCGCCAAAAAAATGGAGGAATACGTTTCTTAGGGGAGGCCAGCGTAAGAAGCAATGGCGAATGTTCGGAGTAGGTGCGGGGGAGGATCGTGCACGCTCGGAGCTGCTGAAACTGTTGTGAAGCAAACCAGTAGTCTATTCTCGTGTGTATATTGTGAGGTGCAGAGTAGTGCGTGTGTCCACCCTGTCGAGTGTGTCTGTGGCACCATACATCACACATGTCCAACTTCATCGAGGACGTCTCTACCAATCTGGCAGAGGCCGAAGGGCGTCTATCTGGGCCATCGGACCTATCCAGAGCAGGGTGTCTGGTGAAATTAAAATCCCCACCCCACAAAATATTGACTAAAGCGTATGGTTAGGACAGCGCCGTTAAGTTAGTATAAAAGTCAGGATGGTCATAGTTAGGGCCATATACATTAAAAATGAAAAGTTCTAGCCCCTTCCCACAACACTTAGACAGAATGAATCTACCCTCTCTGTCCGTGTCCAGGGGTGTCAAAGAGATCGCCGCCCTCGGATTCACCCACGTCATGACCCCCCTAGCGTGCGAAGTGAAGCCCACAGCATGTATATTACCCATCAATCCATTGGTGCGTAGAATGGGGCTATCGAGTGAAGGTGGGTCTCTTAGTATTTTGCGAACCTTACGAAAGTCATTAAGGCCGCGCACGTTCCAGGTAAGCAAGACCAGCGAGTCTAGAGTGCTATCAGAATGAAACTTCGGTGTGTCAGTCATGTGTGATAATGCAGTGATAAGAGAACAAGGAAAGTCCAATCCAGACCATGTCTTGCCATAACAACAAAGCCAATACTAATTCCATAAAAAATACAACCATAAACATTCCCATCATGCACCCTCACCCCCATTCGTGCCCAAATGCAGCGTCCAAAATTAAGCATCAACCATCCTAGAACGGTGAAGCCCATGCCAACACTCCACAGTAGTAAGCATCTCAACAATGCACGAGTCAAACCCTCCCCACCCCCATCCCACGTCTGCCCAACCCCAACTAGGCTGTGTTACCTTCCCACCATCCCAATGAAAAGAAACCCCACCCAAATCCAAACATCCAAAAACATCCCAGGTGTAATTCACGTAGGGGGGGATGTAGCTCGCCCAAAAAGAAAAGGTGTGTAATCAGTGAGGGCAATGCTCCACACCCCGCCATAAAGAAAACTTGCAGCTGTGAATTAATGCAGAAGAGCATGTCTCTCCCGAGCCCTAAAAAGGGAGTGACATAAGCATGTCGTGTGCCTCGACCCAATCGCTAATCCAAAGAAAACACACAGCAATAAAAATAGAGCAGATCAGTCATCACCCCCAGTTTCATGACACAGGAATACTAAAACAAATTAGTGTATGGGAAAATCTGCAGTGCATCCCCCAAGTCTCAAGGGTGATGACCCCTCGCCTCCCAACCATGGAAGTAAAACGACCAATCAGTATGCAAGTCAACAGATAGGCCAGCTAGGGCATGCCCCTGCATTGTCCCAAAAACATAAAGTATACATATATATCCCCCTCGCACAAAAAATAACAAACAATACTCAGCATTGAATGTCAACAGTTCCTGTCGCCATGAGCAGGTCAGTCCTGCTCATCCAAGAGACCCCCCGTCGCTTCATCCAGGAGCAGTCGCTCCGGCGGTGTTCGTTTCTCCCTCGTCCAATCCTTCAACGCTTTTTGCAAGGCCTTCGGATCGGTAAATATATGAGAGCAGCCCTGCCGGTTCACTCTCAGGTAACGACCACAACTGCATGAAGGACGTCTCAGCATGGATGAAGGATAACTGGCTAAAACTTAACACGGACATGACCGAAGTTCTCATCTTCGGAAAAACCACAGCCCTATGGAACGAGTCCTGGTAGTCGTAGACCTCTGACCTACGGCCACACCGACATCCTTGGAATCATCCTAGGCAGCAAACTCTCTATGAAATGTCAAATCAACGACGTCTCTTCAGCCTGCTTCCACACGCTCCACAAGATTTTAAAGTGTCTCACCATCAGAAACAGGAAGACAGTAACACATGCCCTCATCACCAGTAGACTGGACTACGGCAATGCACTCTATGCAGGAAACACCACCAAACTCATGCAAAGACTCCAGATGATCCAGAACACAGCCGCCACACTGATGCTCAACCTGCCCAAGAGAACCCAAGTCACCCAGCACCTGAAAGACCTCCACTGGCTCCGGGTCCAGAAGAGATGCCATTTCAACCTCCTGACCCGTGCCTATAAAGCCCTCCATGATCAAGGACCCGCATACTTGAATCACTGACTACACTTCCACTGTCCCCCCAGGAAAATCTGCTACGCACACCTCGCCCTTGCGCAGATCCCTTGCATAAGCCACTGCAGCCCTAGAGGACGCTCCTTCTCCCATCTCGCCGCCACAGCCTGGAACACCCTCCCCCTCCACCTCTGTACCTCAACCGCACTCACAGACTTCAGGAAGGGGCTCAAGACCTGGCTCTTAGAATGAGACCTGGAGCAAGCATCTGGATACCCTCATGGGTGACAAAACTGTGCTCTATAAATTCTACTTAATGGATTTAAATTGGTCTGGCAGCCTCAAGAAGGCAGACAAGGCAGAAAGCTATTCCCTAAGAGGGCTCAGAGCAAAGCCCTGCTGGGCAAGAGTCAAAATAAAGAGAAGAACTTGAGAGAGAGGAGCAGTAAGAGGATCAGTAGAATTATCTGTACAATTTGTTTTTTTAATTGCCACCAGCAGGCGTACACGGTCTTGTCTTGATAGAGGGGCACTTGGCTGCCAAAATAAAATTACAGACTTTGGGAGGGAGGACAAATACAGTCAGCTGCCTCTCTAAGGTGGCAGCATTCCACCATTTGGCTAGTTCTTGTTTTTAAAATGTTTAATTTATTGAATGTGTCCTTTAAGCCTCCATTCTTTTCTTACATGGTGGTGGTTGGGAATGTCCGAAGCCATGCTTCCTTTATTAAATAAATCACCTAACGTGGTCTTCCAATTATCATGAAAATCCCTATTTCGTTTTTACAATCTCTGGTGATAGTGCAGATATGCCCAAGACAAAGGACATTTCTACACAGAAGGGGAATATATTATTGCACCTAACACCTCTATGGGAAAGGTAAAAAAAATAGCTTGAGTGGTGCACAAGGCCGGAAGGTCAATCCCTTTTAACTTCCAATAAGGAAATACACCCTTAAAATTAACAATTTTGAATGACTCAGCACCGCAATTCAAATAATATATATTCAACTTTGTTTATGGCAAATCTGAACAGAAGTTATGTCTCTCAGCACACATGTATATATTTCACAAACTCTATTGGCTTTGTTTGAAGGACCCTTCTTTATACATATTCTTTTTTTAAAATATTGTTTTTAAAAAACGTGTCTTTTTTCTTTACTTCAAATGTAGTCAAAGTGTTTTGTCAATACGAACTTCTTCAGGGCTTAAAAAAACAGATATACAAACAAAAATGTATTTTAAAATATATACAAACAATTTTAAAAAACATTTTGTGGAAAAAGAAAAAGTGATAAATGTGCACCATTTTTTTCTGTTTACATTATTACATACATATTTAAAAACCCAAATTTTCAGAGCAGACATTTAGTCATCACTACTTGTAGTATCCATTTCTGTGACATTCCTCCATAATACAAGACTAACACTGTGAATAACAATGTGCCACAATGGACTACTATATCTCAAATAGATTCTTTTCATTTTGTGAATGGAGGCCATTTCTCAGTGTCACCATTTATGACAAGTTTTATAAAAATTCACATTTTGTAAACATAGGTTATATCTAAATATTCATAACTATCTTCTGCATAACTGAATATTCAGTCTGTTGAGAGAAGTGTATATATATATTTGCCACACAACCTGATGTACCCATACCTATATGTATGGATCCTTATTAGTACAATAATATGATGGTCTTTAATTTTATGATACATCCATATTCTTAGAGGTCACTATTTAATGTAATCCTAGAAAGATATTAAAAACAAATTTAGCTTAAAAAAGAGCACTTCTGATATCAAATGTTTCTACCATCCCCATCAAAACTCAAAAACATCCTACCTCTAAAGCACGACCTGACCATTTCAATTCATGCAATACATCTTTGTGCTGAGTTATTTCCAGCTTTTGTGTGCGTCTCGGTTGAAATTTTCTGGGCTTGCCAATATGATTTTTCTAAGTCCTAATAAGAAAAGACTTGATATAAAACCCAGGTAAATCACATAGTGCAGAGAAAAAAAATGTGCCACCATATAACAAATTGTTATGACATTTTTGCTGGGCTTGCATACAGAAGTTTTCTACATACTAAAACCCATCAAATTGTATATAGTGCAACAAATAAATGTCACTATATGTTGACCCATTATGGCTTGTAAGCAAAGTATTACTGCTACCTCTCTTAAAAAATATTGTTCTGAAAACTTAAACAGAAGAAACTTATATGCACTGTAGGAAAGTGCCCCTTTTTGCATGGTTAACCCCACTTTTTGCCTGACATCTGATGCAACCTGACTTGATGTACCCTGGGTCCCTGCCAATCAGGTTCCCAGGACCTGTGTTCTTTCCCAAGACTGTACCTTTGTATCCACAATTGGCACATCCTTGGCCACAGGTAAGCCCCTTGTAAAAGGTACCATGGGTACCAAGTAAATTTACCAAAGAAGACCTCTAAGGGCTGCATCACCTATTGTGCCACCCTTAGGGGCCCAGTACCTTACACACACACACTGCCACTGCATGTTTTGGTGCAGAGAAAAGTGATGAGTTGACATAGCACACATCCCTATGTGCCATGCCTGCAATCCACTGCCTAAGGTCTAGGTAATTCACCCCTCTATCAGGGTACACTAGCCCCAAGGTGAGGGTATAGAGGAAATAGCCCTGTACCCCTACAGAGTCTAAGTGCATTCTTAGACATTGTAAGTGTAGTAAAGCCATAAAGAGTATATGATCTGGGAGTTGGTCAGTACGAACTCCACAGCTCCATAATGGCTTTACTAAAAACTAGGACGTTTGGTATCAAACATCTCAGCACATTAAACCTGTGAGAAGTTGGCCTGATATATGATGTCACTAATTCCAGTGTACACCTTATATCAGTCCAAACAACCCTTATGGTGAATGGTTGTAAAGTCAACCTTATAGACCAGCTATCCTAGTGGTAGCATGGACAAGAGCAGTCTTAGGTTAAACTCTGAATGGCATGTGAAGCCAGCTGTTATACCATTTGTAACCCCTTGAATACCAAATGAAAGGACACCACAACAGATATATATATATAAAATAAAGTGTATTTATTCTAGTCAAACCCTCAGCACTCTTTATGAGATTCGAGGTAAGTACAACACAGTCTTATTCAAGCATACATTAAGTCACACAGGTAAGTAATACAGTTAGCCCTAGGGGCCACGCAAACCATATACTAAGTAAGTGGTATAAGGACCACTGTCATGGAAATAGGATAGGCCTAGGGAATCGCTGGGGCTACTCTATACTACCCAAGGTTAGGAAGTGGGAGGCCCACGGGATTCAGGTGCAGAGTGGAAACACTCACGCGTAATGCGTATAATCAATAGAAATAGTACAGTTCAGAAATAAGCAGTTTTAGGACACTTCTGGTTGTACTGCTCGATTTTCCCGGCCTTCTTGTGTTGTAGAGCGATTAATATGACTTCAGTCTCTTTCCATCCAAGTCTAAGGATTAGAGTAGTGAATAGAGCCTATTTATTAGACACTTTGACACGATCCTGTGCTCCTCCCCATAGATCAGGGCTTACATACATAGCCTAGGGGATAGATTCGTTAGTATTAAGGATAACCTGCCCTATAGTGAGGGTATTTCATGGAGTCGTGCTGAATTCACGCCTGGTAGGCCTCAGACAGGAGAGACTCCATCTTTCTTTCTGCCCCGGCAGCTTGGGACATTTCTAGGTGAAGGGTGATATTTTAGTTATGAGGTGTTATTCGCTCGGAGAGAACCGGTTCAGGCCGGCCCTTATCGAAGGAGTGTATTCTTCCCCTGCCGAAGACACTACATCAGGCCGGCCGGCTGGGAACGTGTCCTTGGCACGGGGAGGTACAGGAATTTGGTGGGCGGCAGGTTTCGAGCTGGAATTTTCCATGAGAGAATGCACCTCTATATTAGTGAAAGTCTGAGTTAGATATTGGCACTTGCTTCTAGTCCATAGGCGGCACCTGGCCGTTAGCAGAAAAGCTACTACTTATTTCAGGGAAGACAGATGATGAACTTGAATCTAAAGAGGAGAGAGTAGCCGATGAGGAAGAGGTTCCAGTGACTCGGAGAGGGAGAAGGGAGTAGATCCGCGACTGCGGAGGTGTGACTTCCAGGCGAAGCCGAGGCACAGACGAGAAAGGAACCTAGATGACCATTGAGCACAGGCTACATACGACTAAGGTGATGTCGACCCCTTTTTATTGAAGTGTATAACTTAACCTTTTACTTTCCTTGCAGGTTGTATATATGATGTATTCTGTGAGTGTGCATGTAGCAATTAAATAAAGTATTTAGCTTGTTGTGAGTCAGCATGTGTTGTGTATCCTTGTATAGGAGGATAGCCTATTCTTCTAGTCAGATTCAACTTGACATGAACAGATGTTAATCCTGATCAGGTAAGTGGTAACTGAATGAGGGAGAAAAGAGCCCCTCGAACTAAAGAACAGGTTGTGCTCAACTAATAGTCTTTGTGTGATCTGATACATAGTAACCCCGATTCCCCTATCGTGTACTACGGTGATAATAGGATGAGCTCGTGCTAAGGCTGCCGTCTGGGTAGGAAGTACTGGGTCCGTTCGAGACCGCGAGGCTAAGGCTGCCGTTTGGGTAGGAAGTTCTGGGTCTGTCTGAGACCGCGAGACTGTGGCTGCCGTCTGGGTAGGAAGTTCTGGGTCTGTCTGAGACCGCGAGACTGTGGCTGCCGTCTGGGTAGGAAGTTCTGGGTCTGTCTGAGACCGCGAGACTGTGGCTGCCGTCTGGGTAGGAAGTTCTGGGTCTGTCTGAGACCGCGAGACTGTGGCTGCCGTTTGGGTAGGAAGTTCTGGGTCTGTCTGAGACCGCGAGACTGTGGCTGCCGTCTGGGTAGGAAGTTCTGGGTCTGTCTGAGATCGCGAGACTGTGGCTGCCGTCTGGGTAGGAAGTTCTGGGTCTGTCTGAGATCGCGAGACTGTGGCTGCCGTCTGGGTAGGAGGTTCTGGGTCTGTCTGAGACCACGAGACTGTGGCTGCCGTCTGGGTAGGAGGTTCTGGGTCTGTCTGAGACCGCGAGACTGTGGCTGCCGTCTGGGTAGGAAGTTCTGGGTCTGTCTGAGATCGCGAGGCTGTGAGGTCTTGATATATATATATATATATATATATAATAGGAATTCCCTGTCCCTAGGTGGTACATATATATGTGGTTATTTAGGTGTAAAAAGGCCCTAGGGAGGGGGTAACGTTCTGGTTTGGGTTAGAAAGGCTCTGTTGAGCGGGTTCCACCTGATCCGAAAACCCAAGCAGAACATTTGGCGTCACGAACTGTTTACGAAACCTGTGTGCGTTTTGTTTGTCTTATGTTTGCTTTCGGTGTGTGCGTGGTTTTCTTTGCATTCTTTTTTATATATTTGCGTGTATAGTTTTTTTTCCTCTCTCTCTTTCTCTCTTCCTTTCTTTTCTCTGCGTTTCTTTTTCTTTCTTTTTTCGCGATGTTTTCTAAGAAATCTAAATCTACTCTTAAATTGTCCGTTGATATTCCCGGATGGGATTCAACGCCTTATGGAGCCTTAGCCCGTGAATGGGCTGACTCTACTGGTCTGAGTGAAAATTGGAACTCTTCTTTGGAGTCGGCGGAACCGGCTGACGTGATTACTTGTTTGCAGACGGCACCTGTATTGAAGGGTGAGGAGGTTCCCGCTTTGGGGCGCAGAGGTTGGGTTATTCTGTCTGCGTATCGGATTCTGCATGAGAGATTGTTGAAATTGCAGATCTCTCTTAAGGATGTGGAGGCACACTTTGTTGAGATTCAGAATTCTAATACTCTACTGCGATGTCAAAATAAGTTGCTTTCTGACAAACTTGACACTTACCAAACGGTTGCAGAAAGGGCGGCTGTGCGGATTGCTCGTTATAAGTACAAGAACAGGCGTGGTCGAGTTTCGACGCGTGAGGTGCGTCTGGTCGTGGCGAAAGCTGGACTAGATTGGAATCCTGATGAATGGGATGGTAATATCTGGGACTCGAGTACCTCTTGTTCCTCGGGTGAGGAGTCTGTTACGCACGAGTTTTCTCGTTCCCGTCATGAATGTAAGTCTGCTTCTCGCACCTCTGATGGTGCACCCCGTGATTATGCTCGTTCTTCGGGCGGGATCGATGCTTCTTACACTGATTGTCCCTCTACTAGTACTGCTCGGGCTCCTTGTGATGCTCGTCCCGTGGTCTCTGCGCATCCGGTTTTTCGTCGGAAGTTGCAGCAATCTCCTAATGCTCCGCAGGGTGTTTCTTTGGACTGTTTAGAAGATTTTACTCAACAAGAAATTAGTGATATTTTGCAGCGCTTTCGGCAGCGGACTGGTGAGGCCTTGCTCACATGGATGGTGCGCCTTTATGAACTGGGCGCTGCCGGTATTATGCTGGATACTGGCGACTGTTTGAAATTTTGTTCTTTGAGTTTGGATTCTACTGTGCAAGATCATTTTCGTAACTATAATGGTGGTGGTCAAATTTCTTTGCTCCAATTGGCGACTGAGGGTTGTAATTTGAAGTATCCTACTGAATCTGACTGGCCTGTCAATGACAAGCCGTGGTATACCTTGCGTGATGCTGCGCAACGTCTTAAGGAAGAAGTGATGAAAACGGCTATTTTTCTGGGCACTGCTGACAGGTTGCTTGATGGGATGTTGACTTCTTCTGTGCGGAATCGTATCATTCGCTCTTCTCCTGTCGCCTACAAGCAGGTCATGATGACTTTGTTGATTAACCAGACTGGTAATGTGCTATCTACGGTGTTGGAATCGGTGCGCCAACTCGGCGAGTTGGGTGAGTGGTTTAAACCTGAACGTCAGCCCCGGTCTGACACTCGTACTCCTGGTGAATATAAATTTACTAGACGTGATATCTTTACTGGTCTTTTGGCTGATGGTGTACGTCGGGAGGACATTGATGGTGAGACTACTGCTCATTTGTGGGAGTTGTTTCGCAAACGGGGCTTGGATCGGAAGGAGGGTGCCCGGCGTGTTCGAACGACTGAGTGTGATCGTGGTTGTTCTGATGGTAGCGGTGATGACGATCGCCGTGGGCGCTCTGATCGTCGTGATGATCGGTGTCCTGTACGTGATCTGTCCCCCCGTCGAGAGCGGGACAGGGAGAGAGAGGGGGAAAAGGAAAGGGGGAGAAATGATCATGCTTACAGCAGGCGTAGAGATGATAGGGATCAATCTCCTGAGTTGAGGAGGAGAGAGAATCGTCACAGCTTGGTTGATCGTAACCCACGGTATAATACTGAAGACTTGAATCCGTTCCGTACGGGGAATGGATATGAACAGGAGGTACCGATACCTAAGAAACGTGAGAGTCTTTATCCTGATTTGTCCTGGTACACAGAATGCAGTAAGAATGACTAGGAAATAGGTCAAGCTCCGGTACACAGATGGGCTCATAGAGATAATAGACCCTATGTAGATATTGATATTTATTGGAGACATCGTAATATCCAAAGGGCCCGAGCATTAGTTGATACAGGAGCGGAGGCCACTCTTATTCATGGAAAATCAAAGAAGTTTACAGGGCAGCCTTTTACTATTACCGGATTAGGAGGAAAAGAAACCCCTGCAGTTCAAACTTTGCTTGAAATGAGAATAGGTAGAATCCCTAGAAAGGAATATTCTGTATTAGTGGTGCCACTCTTAGAATTCATAATTGGAATTGATATTTTGAAGGGAATGACGTTGCATCTTGATGATGGGTGTTACCAATTTGGAACGACGCATTATATCTCGTCCAGACCTATACGGGTTGGTCGTTTAAGGATGCCCCCCATACAAGTTCCCCAGGCGACCAAAGTGGTTTGTCAGAAGCAGTATCGTATTCCGGGTGGTCATGAAGAGATTAGTACCACCATTCAGGAGTTGGTTGATGCAGGTGTTATAACTCCAGTTACTTCTGCTTGGAATAATCCTGTTTGGCCGGTGCGTAAGAGTGATAATTCTTGGCGCATGACTGTTGATTATCGAGAATTGAACAAACACACGCCCTCTTTGACTGTTGCAGTACCGGATGTTATTACCCTGATTGAAAGAATCCAAACACATCCAGGTACATGGTATGCGTCCATCGATATTACTAATGCTTTCTTTTCTATTCCAATTGCCCCTGAGTGTCAGGAACAGTTCAGTTTTACGTGGAACGGGCGTCAGATGACGTTTAGAAGTCTTCCTCAGGGCTATGTGCATAGTCCTACGATTTGTCACCGGCTGGTGGCAGAACATTTGGCTGAGGTACCAGTTCATCCCAAAATTCAGATATGTCATTATATTGATGATGTTTTGATCCAAGGCGAAACACAAGAGGATGTTCAGACACAATTAGATAGAGTCATTGAGTGTCTGCGTGAGAAAGGTTGGGAGATCAATCCGGATAAATTACAAGGTCCGTCCCAAGCTGTAAAGTTTTTAGGTATTAATTGGCATGAGGGACTCCGCGAGGTGATCCCTCAAGTTAAACAGAAGATTCTTGATTTTTCGGTTCCGAGGAATAGGAAGGAAGCCCAGAGCTTCATTGGCTTATTTGGTTTTTGGCGCCAGCATATTCCTCATTTGAGTCAAATATTGGCCCCTTTGTACCGAATTACACGTAAAAAGAATGCATTTGAATGGGATAAGCAACAGCAAGATGCATTTAGTCTGGCGAAAGAGGCAATTCAACATGCTATGGATCTATGGCCTGTACGTGATGGTGATGTGGATTTGAATGTGTCTGTGCAAGGCCCTTATGCAAATTGGAGTTTGTGGCAGAAACAAGGCAGGAGTAAGGTACCGTTAGGTTTTTGGACCAAAAAGCTACCTGATGCTGGTGAGCGTTATACACCCTTTGAGAAACAGCTACTTGCTTGTTATTGGGCTTTGGTGGATACCGAGCAATTGACTTTGGGACATGATATATTCTTGCGTCCTGAAATTCCTATTATGCAGTGGGTTCTGAGTTCACCGAAAACTCATCGAATTGGGCATGCTCAAGAGGCGAGCGTGATTAAATGGAAATGGTACATACAAGACAGGGCACGTGTGGGCCCGAAAGGAGTTGCGTCTTTACATGAGCAAGTGGCGCAAGCACCGTCGACTGAGACTGAGAGTGAGTGTTCCGTACCTTTAGAACAGGAGTCTCCTGTTAAGTGGGGTAGACCTTTTGATGATTTGTCCGCTGAGGACAGAAACCATGTTTGGTTCACAGATGGGTCGGCGAAGTTTATTGGGACGACACGGCACTGGAAGGCGGTGTCTTATAATCCGGTCACACAGAAACTGTTGAGCACAACTGGTGAAGGGAAGAGTAGCCAATTTGCCGAGCTTTACGCTGTTTACCAAGTTTTGAAACAAGAATTACCTGGTACATGTCATATTTTTACCGATTCTTGGTCAACTGCCAATGGACTGGCTGTTTGGTTGCCAACTTGGCATTCCCATAATTGGAAGTTACATTCCAAAGAATTGTGGGGAAAAGAGTTATGGCAAGAGATTTGGGAGATGCTCCCACAGAGTACTGTTACAATCTTCCATGTGGATGCTCACACTCCAATAGACTCCCTTGACAAATTTTTTCATAACATTGCAGATGAAAAATCTAAAATTGCTGAGGCAGTGGTGGACAGACAAGATCCTGATATTGCGGGATTGGCGAAATGGGCACACCAGAAGGCAGGACACTTTGGAGAGAAGGCCACTAGCAGGTGGGCTGCTGATAGAGGAATTTATATTCCCCTGGATCTAATCAAAAATGTTATTTTACATTGTCCCGTCTGTCAACATATCAGACAGCGTAAGGTACCCCAAATTGTTAGAGGCCATTTACATCGCGGGAAATTGCCCGCTCAAATTTGGCAAATTGATTACATCGGACCCCTTCCCATGAGTAGGAATTGTCAATATGTTTGCACAATTGTCGATACATATAGTGGCTTGCTGGTAGCTCTTCCATGTAAGCAAGCTACCCAATTGAATACCATAAAAACATTAGAATTAATTATGATGTATTATGGTGTGCCATTCCAAATTCAATCTGATAATGCATCCCATTTTCGTGGAAGATTGGTACAAGAATTCTGTGTGGAAAATAATATTGAATGGATATTTCATATACCCTACTACCCGCAGGCCTCGGGCCTGGTGGAGAGATTGAATGGCCTGTTAAAGGACCAATTACGAAAGTTAACAGATGACAAGTATAAAAACTGGCGAGACTTTTTACCACAAGCACTATTGATTCTGAATAATCGTCCTTTTTTAAATGCTGAATCTCCACTTATGCGTTTGTTTCCCCCAAATGTTGAGACTATGCCTAATGTAATCAGTGAAACTGTGATGTATTGGGAAATTACTCCCGGAGCTCTGACTCCATGCAGAGCTACCCCAGGGTCGGCAGGTTTAGACTTGCACGCCATGGATGACACCGTTCTGGAGAGTAAGAATCGGGTCATCATTGCTACTGGTGTTGGTATTCATATACCACCTGGGAATTTTGGATTGATCGCCCCTAGATCGGGGCTGGCTGTAAAAGGCATCCAGGTACTTGGAGGTGTCATCGACAGTGACTATCAGGGAGAGATTAAGGTACTTCTGCTAAATAGCAGTGAGATTGACTTTCTGATACACCGCACTGACCGAGTGGCTCAATTACTCATTATGCCTGTTTTCAGTGGCGAGATATTGAAAGGCACTGCCCCAACTTTGCTAACTGTACGTGGCCAGAAAGGCTTTGGCTCTACGGATAACCCTGGGGCCAGGGTTTGGGTGCAATCGCCTAAGAATCCCCCTGAACAAGCAGAGGTTATTGCCACCGGTCAGGACAATACCATTTTGGTTATGAGGCCAGGGAAAGATAGCTGGGAAGCTGTCCCAGCTGATAAATGTTATTTACGAGAATGATTAATGCCTGTATTTGGTTCTTTTTCAGATCATTCTTTGGATTGTTGCTGCAGGATGTGTCGGAACTGGACTCCTTTTGGATTGGTTCGGCGAGAGAGAAGGGATCCCGTCAACCCGGGATGAACTGAGAACCCGAGTGTTGCGTTCCTTCAATGCGTGGGATTCGTCATCGAACTTTTGGACATTACTGGCCAAGAGAGTGACTGATGCCCCTCACTTCTGCTTGACACCGATGAGATCTGTGCATGACATTCTAGCGACTTGTCTAGTTGCTGTCCCCGCCTCACTGGAGACTTTAATTAGTATCTTTAACGTTTCGAAGGCTCATCCGAATATTATCCTGGGTGATTTTGCTACCCATGTATATTGTCCTTTGTGCACTGAACTGCCGAATGAGCAACTCCCCATCCAGTCCCAAATAATTACGTATAATATCACACGAGGTGACCTATGCTTCTTTCTTACATGTAATCCTAATGCAATTTCTGAATGCCTACGCCTCAAGTTAAGAGGCGCCACTTCATTCACAACTCACGAACGGACTTTGTGTTTTCAGAGGACACCGACCACATGTGTCTCAGTCCAGAACAATATGACTTGCAATAGTTTGGTAGTTACTCCCAGTCACTATCGTGCGATGTTGCTACCTGCCGGATGGCTTTTCTCATGTGGTAACACTTCCTGGCCATATGTCCCTGCAAACATTTCCGGAGGCCCGTGTGCCATTACCAGACTGAGTTTGCTGATGTTCTCATCACATCCAAATGCCAACTCTCGTGTGCTTCGAGATACTATGATGTTACAGGAGGATTGTGACTCATCTTTGCATTTATATTCCAAGTCTGAATATCTTAGCCTAGCTGTTTCAATTATTGGTGTTCCTGCTTTGGCGGTTTATAATGCCAAATCTATTGGGAAAATGGCTTGCTGGAGGGTGAAATCTATTAATCATACTTCTACAGTCTTGTCTGACTTGCTATTGGACGCCCAGGGTGAACGTAGGGCCATTTTGCAAAATAGAGCAGCCATTGATTATCTTTTGCTTAAACATGGACATGGTTGCTCGGACTTTGAAGGCCTCTGCTGTTTTAACTTATCTGATCATACACAATCCATTCGTGCACACCTAGATAAGTTGCATGACTTAACGGATGAAGTTAGAAAACACATTGATCAGGGCTGGTTTGACTGGCTCTTTAATTGGTTACCGGACGTGCATATGTTACGCCACACATTAGGTGGCATTTTGATTGCTATCGCTGTTTTGATTTCTATCTGTTGCTTTATTCAGTGTATCCCTTCACTGCTTCATTTCTGTACACTCGGTACTAGACATAGATCAGTTAGTTTTGTTTCATATTATTCTTCCACCGATGTTAGTTCTGTTTAATGGATGTATAATAGACTGAAGTCAAGGGTGAAATGTACTGCTCGATTTTCCCGGCCTTCTTGTGTTGTAGAGCGATTAATATGACTTCAGTCTCCTTCCATCCAAGTCTAAGGATTAGAGTAGTGAATAGAGCCTATTTATTAGACACTTTGACACGATCCTGTGCTCCTCCCCATAGATCAGGGCTTACATACATAGCCTAGGGGATAGATTCGTTAGTATTAAGGATAACCTGCCCTATAGTGAGGGTATTTCATGGAGTCGTACTGAATTCAGGCCTGGTAGGCCTCAGACAGGAGAGACTCCATCTTTCTTTCTGCCCCGGCAGCTTGGGACATTTCTAGGTGAAGGGTGATATTTTAGTTATGAGGTGTTATTCGCTCGGAGAGAACCGGTTCAGGCCGGCCCTTATCGAAGGAGTGTATTCTTCCCCTGCCGAAGACACTACATCAGGCCGGCCGGCTGGGAACGTGTCCTTGGCACGGGGAGGTACAGGAATTTGGTGGGCGGCAGGTTTCGAGCTGGAATTTTCCATGAGAGAATGCACCTCTATATTAGTGAAAGTCTGAGTTAGATATTGGCACTTGCTTCTAGTCCATAGGCGGCACCTGGCCGTTAGCAGAAAAGCTACTACTTATTTCAGGGAAGACAGATGATGAACTTGAATCTAAAGAGGAGAGAGTAGCCGATGAGGAAGAGGTTCCAGTGACTCGGAGAGGGAGAAGGGAGTAGATCCGCGACTGCGGAGGTGTGACTTCCAGGCGAAGCCGAGGCACAGACGAGAAGGGAACCTAGATGACCATTGAGCACAGGCTACATACGACTAAGGTGATGTCGACCCCTTTTTATTGAAGTGTATAACTTAACCTTTTACTTTCCTTGCAGGTTGTATATATGATGTATTCTGTGAGTGTGCATGTAGCAATTAAATAAAGTATTTAGCTTGTTGTGAGTCAGCATGTGTTGTGTATCCTTGTATAGGAGGATAGCCTATTCTTCTAGTCAGATTCAACTTGACATGAACAGATGTTAATCCTGATCAGGTAAGTGGTAACTGAATGAGGGAGAAAAGAGCCCCTCGAAATAAAGAACAGGTTGTGCTCAACTAATAGTCTTTGTGTGATCTGATACATAGTAACCCCGATTCCCCTATCGTGTACTACGGTGATAATAGGATGAGCTCGTGCTAAGGCTGCCGTCTGGGTAGGAAGTACTGGGTCCGTTCAAGACCGCGAGGCTAAGGCTGCCGTTTGGGTAGGAAGTTCTGGGTCTGTCTGAGACCGCGAGACTGTGGCTGCCGTCTGGGTAGGAAGTTCTGGGTCTGTCTGAGACCGCGAGACTGTGGCTGCCGTCTGGGTAGGAAGTTCTGGGTCTGTCTGAGACCGCGAGACTGTGGCTGCCGTCTGGGTAGGAAGTTCTGGGTCTGTCTGAGACCGCGAGACTGTGGCTGCCGTTTGGGTAGGAAGTTCTGGGTCTGTCTGAGACCGCGAGACTGTGGCTGCCGTCTGGGTAGGAAGTTCTGGGTCTGTCTGAGATCGCGAGACTGTGGCTGCCGTCTGGGTAGGAAGTTCTGGGTCTGTCTGAGATCGCGAGACTGTGGCTGCCGTCTGGGTAGGAGGTTCTGGGTCTGTCTGAGACCGCGAGACTGTGGCTGCCGTCTGGGTAGGAGGTTCTGGGTCTGTCTGAGACCGCGAGACTGTGGCTGCCGTCTGGGTAGGAAGTTCTGGGTCTGTCTGAGATCGCGAGGCTGTGAGGTCTTGATATATATATATATATATATATATATAATAGGAATTCCCTGTCCCTAGGTGGTACATATATATGTGGTTATTTAGGTGTAAAAAGGCCCTAGGGAGGGGGTAACGTTCTGGTTTGGGTTAGAAAGGCTCTGTTGAGCGGGTTCCACCTGATCCGAAAACCCAAGCAGAACACTGGTATAGCTAGAAAGTCGAGACTCGGAAACTAGACCCTAGGATAGTCAATACCCTTGTGAGCACCGGAGTACCCAAGTTACCTAGCCCACGGGCTGCGGGTGCATAGGTGTGAACTTGCGTCGGGTTTCGTCGTGGACTTCTATGGATGCCTGAAGGAAAGTTGCTGACAGGCAGTCAGTGAAGAGTGTCCGGTGGATCCCAAGGCTGGGATCAAGAAGAGAGGATACCTGCAAGCAGAAGGGACAGAGTCTGGGTCACTAGCCAGTGACCACGTGGAACCAGGAAGGAACCAGGCGATGTCGGGAAGATGCAGGTGAAGAGGTGAAGCTTGTCGCAGCAGCCTCGGGTACCAGGAGACGTCGAGGACGACCAGGAGGCGAGCTGTCCCACGAAGGCTCTTGCTGTCGGCGGCGTCGAAGTCGAACTAGGACTCACCAAGCCTTGGCAAGCGGAACCCACGAAGAATGGAGGACTTGCTTCTGGTGCAGACCAGGAAGGTCTGGGGTGCTTCTCTTTTGCAGAGGAGCAGGAGCCAGTCTGGAGGAGCCAAACCAGCAGTGGAAAATCAAAGGTGTGTCGTCGCAAAGGTTACTAGCCAACGGGCAAGCAACCGGACAGACGCGGCAAGCAGGAAAATGCAGAAGGGCCCCACGCAGGACTCGTGGAGTGTGGGGGGCTGATCTTCGGTGCAGATGGAGCTTGGGGTTGGGGCTTCTCAATCCCCGGTGCACAACTTCGAGGGTGCCTCAGAAGCTGCGCTGGAAGATACTCGCCACTTTTCCCAGGTAGCCGGTCCCACGTCTCTCGTCGCCTCCACGGATCTCAGCTCGGCTGTGGATGTGGATCAGGGTCGGAGAAGTCTGGAAGTCAAGGCTCTGGTCACGCTCTGCAGTCGGTCCCTCGTAGAACTTCAGCAAAGCAAAGGGTAAGTCTCTTGATGGTGCCTGTTCGCACAGGGTAGCCACTCCTTGGCCACAAGGGAGATTCTTCAGTCTTCTTCTTTCGTCGAATGTCGAAGGTCCAGAGTTTCTGTTCAAGTTGCAGGTTCAGGATAATCTAATCTCCTGGGGCCCAGCTACCACACTTATACTAATCTGGGGGGCTGGGTTGCCTGCTAGGTCACGCCTTATGGGTGGGACCTGGGAGGGGGGTGGTTACACCCCCTTCCCTTTGTCCAGTTTCGCGCCAGGACTGGGGCTGGAGTGCCCCAGCACCGGTTTGAACTGGACTATGCATGGGACACCTTGTGTGCCCCAGGCAGTGTCTAGTTTCTTTCATCCTTCCCTGCCCCAATACACTAAGGCCTGTCTGGGGTGGTACTCGCACCTCCCAAGTCAGGAAACCTATTGTTCAAGCCTCTCGTGCCGGGATCACTCCCAGCAGCAGGAGGTCAGACTTGTGTCATGGCAGCAGCATCCATTTTGTGATGCTGGGGCTCTGGTTAACTTTAACCGGCTAAGTAGGTTTCAACATGTCTTCTCCCTCTAGAAGGGAGGGATAATATCCTCATCACCAGAAATGGGATGGGGGTAGTATTCCAAAGTGTTAGACACCTTACACGACATGTTTTGATAAAGCCAAACCATAGTTACCATAACCGTTTAAGATTATAAGGCACTTTAAGAGTATATGGTAGGCTATATCATAGAACAGCTATAAGGACATGGTTCCGAAAGCTGCAGACAAGCTCAGCTCATGCTAGAGCACTATCTCACATGTTACCAAGCACTCTGCCTCCAGGATTGTTAAGGCCTGCCATAGGAGTGGCTGATAGGTACACATGTGTCTATATATAAGGTAGGTATAGGAATACTACACCTAAGCAAGGGGTGATTACACGACCTTGCCCCAGCTGAGTGATCAGCCACTTGTGTCATAATGGAAGGCCAGGCCAGGGGTGGCATAATACATGCTGCAGCCCCTGGTAGGCCTAGGGTACACCTATGCCCTGGGTACCTAAGGTACACTGTACAGGGGCCAATAAGGTGATCCTATTCAATTGGGTTATGCACCTTTAGTACATAGTATTAATTTAGAGAGAGAACAGCAGGGCTGTGGGTCTGATCAGCAGGCCCACAGCCACATCCAAGTCGAAAACCAGTAAAGCAAAAGCAAAAAGTGGGGGTGAACATAGAAAGCAGACCCTACTCTCCTACACAACCCACACTGATGCCAGTGTGGGATTTAATGCCAAATGCACTCAAAGGGCATCTTAGAGATGCCCCCTGAAATTCGACCAGCCCTGGTGTGGTTCCTGAATGGCTGCCTTCCATTTGCCACCACCAGACAGATTTCTGGACCCCTGCTTAGAGAGCCTCCTATCTCTGGGTCCAGAAACAAAGCCCATCGTGGGCAGAGGTGTCATGCCTCCTCCCCCAGGAGGGTCTGGGTCCACGAAAGAGGAAGCTCCAAAGGCCTGCCACCTTCAAACGCTGTCCCTGCCTTTTGCTACCCCTAGCAACTGGCTCCTAATGATTCTGGCCCCCACTTTGGGCAGGAGAATCAGCAGGAAATCTAAGCTAGAAAAAGAGGTGTGCCCACCTTTGCCAACCCCCACCCCTCAGGTGGGGGAGGAGAGGTGAAGCACGCATCTCAGTCCCCTCTATCTTGAAGATGAGGGGACCCAACCAATCAGGAAGAGGTTCATGCCCCCTCTCACTGGAGGGTGGCATACTAGGGGGTGTACCCACCCCAAGGAAGGGACCCATTGGTCCCGACCTGCACACCCCTTTTAACGCACCTACATTCTGCACTTAGAGGTGACCCAGAACTTTGCCTCCTCAGATTTGAAAAATAAAGAAGAAGGACCGAAGAGCCATGCTGACCCAGGAAGAAGAGGACACCAACTGCTTTGGCCCCAGCACTACCAGCCTGTCCTGTCTACGACCTGCCTACAACAAGAACCCCGGTGAGTCCAGCAGCCAGCAACCCCCAGAGCCCAGAGGACCTGCCCTGCAACTATCTTACAGACTCAGTTTGAAGAGTTGTGCTGTCCCAGGAAGAAGAGGACACCAACTGCTTTGGTCACAGCCCTACCAGGATGTTCTGTCTACAGCGTGCCTACAACGAGAACCCCAGTGAGTCCAGCAGCCAGCCACCTCCAGAGCCCGGTGTACCTGCCCTGCAACTGTCTTACAGACTCAGTCTCCCATGAGCACCGGATTTGCTCAAGCCAAGAGTCACCCACAGAATCCGGACTCAGGCGACTCCGTGATTGTGCACCACTTGGCCCCTGAGGCCCGCGGCCCGAGTGGCCCAACACCACAAGGAGGTCTCCCCAGCGATCCTGTCCTGGGATCTGGTGATCCTGTCCTCCCTCAAGCCTCAAGACGACGCCTGCAGCCTCAGCCTGAAGGGTTCCCCGACCGCGACCCGAGCTGGTAGGAAAATCCACCACCAGAAGACACACCTGCACCCGACGCCCCACGGCCTTGGGTGGCCCAACCCACGGTGTCCATTCTTAGACATTGTAAGTGTAGTAAAGCCATAAGGAGTATATGGTCTGGGAGTTGGTCACTATGAAATCCACAGCTCCATAATTGCTTTACTAAAAACTGGGAAGTTTGATAGCAAACTTCTCAGCACAATAAACCCATACTGATGCCATCCTTTTACTGCCCCGAGCAAGCTGTCTCCCACCGGTTGTGGCCCCCACTTTGGGCAGAAGAATCAGCAGAAACTCTAAGCTAGGAATAGTGGTGTGCCCAACCTTGCCAACCCCACCCCTCAGGTGGGAGAGGCAAGGTGTAGCCCACATCACAGCCCCCTCCATCTTGAAGATGAGGTGACTCAGCCAATTAGGAAGAGGCTCATGCCCCCTCCCACTGGAGGGTGCCATAAAAGGGGATGTACCTATCCCGGGGAAAGGACCCATTGGTCCCCCCTGCACACCCCTTTAACACCCCTAAATTAGGTATTTAGGGGCGACCCTGAACCTTGCCTCCTTAGATTCGAGGAAGAAAGAAGAGGACCGAAGAGCCATGCTGACCCATGAAAAAGAGGACACCAACTACCTTGGACCCAGCCCTACCAGCCTGTCCAGTCTACGACCTGCCTACAGCAACAACCCTAGCGAGTCCAGAAGCCAGCGTCCCTCCAGAGCCTGGAAGACCTGCCCTGTGACCTTCCCACAAACTCTGTCTCCCGTGAGCACAGGATTTGCTCAAATCAAGACTCACCTCTAGAATCCAGACTCCAGTGACTCCGTGATTCTGCACCAGATGCCCGCGGCCTGAGTGTGAGTGGCCCAACACCTCAAGGAGGTCACCCCAGCGATCTTGACCTGGTATCTGGTGATCCTCAATCCCCCTCAAAACTCCCGACGACGTCTGCAGCCTCGACCTTAACAGACCCCTGACCGCGACCAGAACTGCTAAGAAAACCTGATGCCAGAAGACACCCCTGCACCTGATGCCTCACAACCTTGGGTGGCCCAACCGATGGTGTCCAGGCATCCCCCAAGATCCCAATTTACCTCTCCTGCGGGTGGTTGCCTTCAGGAAGTTTTCCTGCCGAGCCTGCAGCATCTTTCTGAAACCAAAGGTATCCATAGGAAAGCACAGGGTCACTGATGTCCATTGTGCACCATGCACCCGGCCGCCAGGGTGCCGCTGGTGGTGCAGCTTTTATGCTGGTCGTCGGCCCCTGCAGTGCTGACCTTAACCCCAGGAGATTGGCTCCCACAACCAAGTGGCCTGCTCATCAGCAGTCCCTAACCAAAGACCCCCTAGAACCAATTGGCTACCATTGAGCCCCAGCTAGGGCCGGCTTTAGCTCTGATGGAGCTTGGTGCAACAATCTTTTTTAGAGCCCTCCTGGCCCCCTTGACCTCCTCCTCAGATTTCCTCACTACGACCTGGCAAAGGGCCCCTCATCTCTCCATAGCACCTCTCTCTCCACAATTTCATTTGTTTTAAAGCGTTTGTAAAGACTGTCTTAACTAATCCACTCAGCTATCCACTTTAAATACAGATCTGTTCTTTGCAGCAGGCATATTAACCCTCTGCAGTACTTTATGTGGAGTCAAAACTGCCACTAGACACAACTCCGACCTCTCTCTCTAGCAGGAACATTAGTCACAAGAGTTATTGAGATGTTTTTATTGCTGCTTGAATTTTGGACGCACAAGGAACTCTGCATCAGCTGCTTTAAAATCATGAGTTATTACTAAACACAGCTACCCCCACCTGAGGTCAGTGCCCCCCTCCAGGTCAGCGCCCAGTACTACCGCACTAGTTGCACTGCCCTAAAGCTGGCCCTGGCCTCAGCACTTCGCACCCAGCCACCCCAGTGCCACTGGTGGTGCAACTTGAGTGCCCACTTAGGCCTCAGAGTCACACTCACGGAAATCCAGGTTAGAGGCTGAAAAATCAGTATCATAGCCTGAATATTCTGGAGTAATTGAAACTGCACTGTGTCCAGATCAGCTCCGATGAAAGGGAGAGTCTGAGAGGGAGTCAAGTGTGACTTCAGCATGTTGACAGTGAACCCCAACGATAACAGGAGGTTTGCCGTAGTCTGGAGGTGGGAGAGGACAGTCGGAGGTGAGCTTGCCTTCAACAGGCAGTCATCGAGATAGGGGAAGACTGGCACCCCTGATCTGTGCAGATGAGCTGCGACCACCACCATCACCTTGGTGAACACCCGCAGTACATTGGTAAGGCCAAAGGGGAGTATCGTGGACTGAAAGTGCTTGTTGCCTACCGTGAACTGCAGGTAAACCCAATGGGCAGGCAGGACAGGAATGTAAAAAAGGTGTCCAGCAAGTCAAGTCAAAAATAAAGTTTATTTAGACCATTGGTCTTTAAACCACTTAAAACATATTGTATATAAAAATTCTTTAAAAATTACAAATTCATCATCCTACACCCTGCTAAAATCGAAATTTCCATAAATTGCATTCTTTTTTCTCAAATAACTCCATTTGTAAACTGTGTATACACACATATTACAACAAAGTCTTTAAAAACTCAAATCCTATAAAATTCTTCTAAAATAATAAGACTTTCATTAAGATCTCCATACCTCATTGCTTCCACCATACTTGCAGCCAGACGATTTTCTATTCTATAAAAAACCTATTTACAGCCTGCATATACTTTCTAATGGCTATTGCAATATCAAGATTTTCCATATCAGTGAGAGGCTCACATGCTTGGATACGCGGCCTAATATCATATTTTAAAAAGACTGGGTGTAAAAACTGCTTTACACTACACTTTGCTACTCCATATCTAATAATCTCGACAATTCTTTCCTTAGCAATCTAAGTACACTCTTTGATTCGTCAATGTGCAAAGACTGTGGATCGGTTTTCACCTTCAAGGGATCACAAATGGTATACAGTTTCTTTCTTGTTAATTTGGCCCATTTCAGTTCACTACACTGAATCTCCTTCATGCACCATTGGTACACTTTTGTAACTTCCCCCGCTTCCAGACGTTTCCAAAATCTAATCAGACCTATTTGCACCTGAACATTCCAAGAGGTCAACCCTAGCTCTAACCTAATAGCCTGGATCATTGAGGAGCTACGGAGGGACAACAGTGATTTTAAACATTTCCCTTCTTCATTGTCCCAAGAACTTTTGCCGCCTAGACAGAGAATTTCTGCTTCATAATGCAGTTGCTGGGGGATCATTGCATTATAGGCCGTCAACAGGGGTCTATGTGACATATCACCATAACAACGATTGAATTCTTTCAGCCCACATACCGATAATTGGGCCTTTATTTTCAGCGCATCCAAATGCGTACCCCACTTTAAAGAATTGACAAACCAAATTCCAAGGTATTTATACTCATTAACAATGGTTAATTTGGTTTGTCCCAGATACCAATCAAACTTCATATTTCCCTTCCAAAAGCACAGGACTTTCGTTTTGTCCAGGTTTACTGTAAGGTTTTGCCGCACAATATGTGCTAAAAGCATTTGGCTTCCTTTGTAGAATCATCTCGGTCTGATCTATAATTACTAGATCATCGGCATACAGCAAACAGGACAAATGCTTCCCATTTACTTTTGGGCTAGCGCTTCTGACAGTCCCCAGTATGGAAGGCAGATCTGCCAGGAAAATAGCAAAAAGAAGCGGGGCCAAAACGCAGCCCTGTCTGAGGCCATTATTAATTGCTATTTCAGGAGCCAAGCCCCCCCCCATCGTGTCTTTAATAACCTGGGCCCAGTTCTGGCTGTGCAACTCCTGAATTATGAGCAGGAGGTCTTCAGGGACCTCATAGTTTTTCAGGGTCTACCATAAGCATTCTCTATCTACCAAATCAAAAGCCGCCCGGAAGTCCACGAAGCAGCAATGCAGCTTACCTTGCAGCTTCATGGACTTCTGCACCACTGCCCACAGGGCAAAGCAGTGGTTAATGATAGAATGTCCCTCCTTAAATCCTCCCTGTTTTACTGGCACAATCGACTGCTGCTCCACCCATTCCTTCAATCTGCCCAAGATTATTTTGGAGAACACCTTCTCTCCTATATCCAAAAAGTTGATCGATAGTTCTTTGGATCCTCCCCATCTACCTTTTTGTGGAGTGGTCTAATAACCAACCCTCTCCAAGATTTGGGGATATGGCCTGAATCCAATATAGCAGCAAACATATAGGATAATAATTCTGCCCTCCAGTCTATTTGAGTTTTAATTATAATGGCAGGTAAGTATTTGGGCCCTGCCGCACGAGTTAAATTTAACATCTTGATAGTTTCCTTTACTTTATCAGCAGTAAAATCTGTTTTTAAATCATCTACAGACCAACCCTGGTGAGCCTTTTCCTTACCTATTACGGGTACTTTGTTTGCCTCATACCATTCTCCCAAATATTCCACCCAAGCGGTCTCGTCCACTACGCAGCTCATGGTTCCCGGGATCCTACCAGAAGCATCCTGTACCAGCCTCCAAAAACCTTTGACATTTTTAGCTTCTATTGTTTCCCGCAGGTTTTCACAACACTTTTCTTTAAAAATTCTCTTCTGCATTCTTTTTTTTTTTTTTTTTTTTATAAAAACCTTTATTTTCAAAAGTCTGGACACAGCTATTCAGCCGACAACCCGGAGGTTCGGCAGCTTCGATAAAGAGGAACAGAGACGCGTCCACAGTACAGTGAAGGAGGAGTGCAAAGATTCCATTTTTAAATAAACACAAAACACACAACAACCCCCAGCAAGGCAAGAACACTGAATGCCCATGGTGATAGCCCCCCAGGGGAGGCAGGACCCCAATCATCTACCAGTTACAGTACTGTGAAAAGAGGAAGAAGGGGGACAGCAGAGGCCAAAGAAGTCCATTAACCATACTGAGCTGGAAAGAAGGTTAGGAGGAAAGCTGTTCCTCGGGGGGATCCAAATCAGGGGCAAGACAAATTCCCCCCCTGTATTGATTCCACCGCCCCCAGATGGCGTGCCACTTTCGAGGGCGGCCTCTAGCGCAATATACCGTCTTCTCCCTTAGCATACTCCAGTCCATATTTTCTTTCCACGCGGTCAATGTGGGGTGCCCCGCGGAGCCCCACAATCGCGCGATATCTCTCTTAGCGACCATGTTGCCCAGAGTCACCCATTGGGTCTGTGCCTCATCGTGGTCAGTGGGCCCCCAGACATTCAGGAGGCAACACCGCGCTTCCGGCTGCATAGCAATGCCCGTCACCTCCCCCATCACTGCATGGACTCTCCTCCAGAATTCCGTAATGACACCACATTCCCAAATGATATGCAGGAAAGTACCCACCATACCACATCCCCTCCTGCATAGGCCGTCCTCCGAGAATCCCATGTGAACCAGCCTTGGCCCCGTCACATACACTCGATGCAGTATTTTAAGCTGCACCAGCCTCAGACGCGACGGGATCGCAACCTCCTTAGGAGAGGAAACAGCAGACTGCCAATCCTCGTCATCCAACTCGAGGCCATCCCTAGTCCACTGGTCCCTCAGCCCCAGAAGCATATCCGCCCGGACGTTGATCAGCTTCTTATAGATGAGCGAGATGGTGCTCTCGGGCATATGGCCATCAAGGACCCGGTACTCCAAAGGAGAGGACTCAGGCACCTTCTCACCCTCTATGAGGACTGATCGGAGGGCGTGACGCACCTGAATATAGCGGAAAAACTCAGATGGCCCCAGCTCATACTCCTTCTGCAACTCTTCAAAGGACTTCACCCTCCCCTTAATCAGCACATCACCGACCCTGGAGATGCCGATCAAGTCCCATTTGTCAAATCCCTTTGTGTGCCAAAGCCTACCCAGTCTCTCAGATTCAAACAGCGGGGTAGCGAGGGTGAGCCTATCCTTCCAGCCCAGCGAGTCAGTTGCCACCTTCCACACACGCACCGCCACACCAGTGGGCCCCGTGAGGGACGAGTCCAGGGACCGCGAGTACAACGCCCTGTAATAATTACCACCACGCAGTAACCACCTGTCCATGGCATACCCAGGGTTGAGGGCAGGGCCATAAAACCCATGATTAATCGCACTCAGCTGGGTGGCCCAATAGTACCGTCGGATGTCTGGAAGCGCAATACCCCCGTCATACCATGGAAGCGTCAACTTTGCAATAGCTATTCGCGGCCGCCCATCCCACAGCAACGTTCGTTGGAGGCCTTCGACCTCCCGAAAGTAGTTGGCCGGTACCCAATCCAAAGTATTCTGCAGCGCGTAGAGGAACCGGGGAAGAGACATCATTTTGAACAGGGCCGCGCGCCCAACGAGGGAGAGCGGCAGCCTCCGCCAGCCCTCCACATCCCGCCTCAGGCGCGCTAGGGGGGGGGGAGGAGGTTCCTCTCATATCGCACAGCAGAGTCCATGGAGATAAAGATCCCCAGATACACGAAGCCCTGCTGAGCGACCTGGATCGAACAAGTTCGAGGGATCGGTGGAACCTCGCCACTAAGAACATATAAATACGATTTACTCCAGTTGATAACGAGACCCGAGTTCCTACCGAAAGATGTGAGTACGTCACAGACCACTATAAGTGATTTCTTGGGTGAGGCAAGATACAACAGGATGTCATCAGCATAGAGCGATATACGGTCCTCGTGTTCAGGCGACCACCTAAGTCCCCGTATATCCGGGTGCCAGCGTATCCACGCAGCCAGCGGCTCAAGGGCGAGGGCGAACAACAATGGCGACAGGGGACAACCTTGCCGAGTACCCCTCCCAAGCTGAAACGGAGTCGACGCCCGGCCATTTACCACCACACTCGCAAGAGGGCCCTCATACAGCAACCTCACCCAGCTCACAAAACCGTGGCCAAAGCCGAACTTGGTCAACACGGCCCACAAATATGCCCATTCCACCGTGTCAAAGGCCATCGTGGCATCGAGAGACGCCACAATAGCTGGTTCACGCAGCGTGCCCGCCCTGGCGATAACACCATGAAGGCGCCGAAGATTTAACGCTGTGTTACGGTGCGGGATGAATCCGGATTGATCAGGGTGGACCAAGTCACCGAGTACCCTAATCAATCGGGCCGCCAGGATTTTAGCCAGAATCTTCGGCTCTGCGTTAAGGAGTGAGATAGGCCTATACGAGGCGCACTTATCTCGGGGTTTGCCCTCTTTGTGTATAACCACAATCGTCGCCAGTCGCTGATCCAACGGGAGGGCCCCACTCCCCCGCGCCTCCACGAACATGGCGCGCAGGTGAGGGGCGACCCTATCCGGAAACAGCTTGTACAGGTCGACCGGCAAGCCGTTCGGACCCGAGGCCTTGCCCGAGTTCAACGCGCGGATAGCCCCCGCCACCTCATCGACCGTTATGTCACCATCTAGATCGTCCCTATCTATATCGGAGAGACAGGGCAATGCAATATCACGCAGGAGGTCACGCGAGTCCTCGGGCGGCCTGTCCGACACTGAGGCATAAACCATACGGAAATAGTCCGAGAAACACTGTACAATCCTCTCAGGTTCCACAATCACCTCTCCCCCCTCTCCCGTCAACTCCGGCACTACTCTATTGACCCGTTCTTTTTTGTCCAGCCAAGCCAGGAGATTCCCGGCCTTGTCACCAACATCATACAGACGGCCCTGCTGTTCCCTACTGAGGGTCTTAGCGGCATTCGTCACCAGGTCCTTATACTCGGATTGCTTCAAGCACAGCTCATGCAGTGAGGCCTCTGT
Organism: Triturus cristatus; assembly: GCF_964204655.1. Classification (NCBI taxonomy): domain Eukaryota; kingdom Metazoa; phylum Chordata; class Amphibia; order Caudata; family Salamandridae; genus Triturus; species Triturus cristatus. The sequence continues at coordinate 515,863,080 of NC_140595.1, read as the reverse complement.
AACCTCCTCCTCCAGCGCTCCCTCCAAAGCCGCGATCTCCTCCTCAACCTGCAATACCTCGCCATCTCTCCGCCGCTTGGCAGCCACTACAAGGGAGAGGGCTTCCCCTCGCAGTACGGTCTTAAATGCTTCCCACAGCGACACCGCCGAGTCCACGGATCCCTGATTGTCCTTGAAAAAATTATCTACTGTCTTTACCAGCGCGCTGCGCATCTTGGGGTCTCGGAAATACCAAGGGTTGATAGCGGCCATCCTTCCCCCTCCCTCCCGACCCAGATCCAGCCTGACCCACACTGGCGAATGGTCAGATATACCACGCGCCGTGTGCCTGGCCTCGGACACCAATGAGGCATGCGCAGCCAGAGTGAGTAGGTAATCAATCCTGGAAAGGCTACCATGCGCCCCGGAGTGGAAAGTGTATTGACTCTGTGTGGGGTGCCGGAGCCTCCAGCAATCTATCAGGCCAAGCGTGTCTAGAAAGTCTGGAAGCCACTTCTGAGCCCCCCCTGTGTCTCTGGGCGGGTATCTATCCAGCAGACCGGAGCCAACAGCGTTGAAATCCCCTCCCACCACAAGCATACCCTCCGGGAGATCCAGCAAGGCCCTACCCAGATCTGTGAACGTGGAGGCCTGCAGGGCCGGCGGGACATAAACCGAAACTAAAACCAAAGTTCTTCCTTCCCACCGCCCCGCCACCGCCACAAACCTCCCCCTATCATCAACAATGGTGGAGTCCACCTCAAATGGTAGCGAGGCTCTGACTAGGATGCCCACACCCCTGGACCCAGAGGAGAATCCCGAATGAGCTATGAATTTATAACCCTTCCTATTCAGGGCATAGCACGTATTACCTATAAGATGCGTCTCCTGCAGCAGGGCAACATCCGGCAATGACCGTTTCAAGAATTGCAAAACAATCCCACGCTTAATGCGATCCCCCAAACCATTAACATTCCAGCTTATAACACTTAAACCCCTACCCCCCATCCCCAAACGGAAAGAGGCCCACCCCACACCCGAAGAGCCACCATGGAACAGTCCTGGAAATAATCACTATGCCTTGCGGAAACAAACCCCCCAACAACAAACCCAAAATCCCGGAAACCCCCCCCACCCTGCACCCCTGCTGCAGCTTACAAAGCCCCCCCAACTTGCAGTGTGCCTGTCGCCCTACCAAACCCAAAATCTACAAAAAGTACCCTTAGGGAGGAAAGAGCTCCCCTCGTCCTCCCACAACCTCCGTATTTACTGCAAGTCATTATCTAAAGTCAGTCCGAGTCAGTCCGGTTCCGAAGACATCAACCTTGTTCATCCCGGCCACTGTCCCCGTCTACGGCAGTGTCCTCTTCCGTGCGTCGTCGAGGCAGAGCGTCCAGCCATTCATCCGCCATGGCAGGCGACTCAAAGAAGAATGTTCGGTCTTCAAACACCACACGTAGTCTGGCAGGGAAGAGCATGGCGTATTTCAGTTCCCTCTCCCGAAGCCTCCTCTTCACCCCCAGGAAGCCCTGCCGCTGCCTCTGCACCTGCTGGGTGAAGTCAGGATAGAAATTCACCGACGCGTTCTGGAAGGGGACCGGGCCCGTTACCCTCGAGGCCTGCAGGATAGCGTCCCGGTCTCGAAAATGAAAGAGCCGGGCGACAATCGGCCTCGGTGGGGCTCCCACCTTGGGCCGCCCACCTGGCACTCTATGGGCCCTCTCAACTGCGAAGAACTTCCCTAGACCCTTAGGCTGCAGATGGTTGAGCACCAAGTCCTCCACGAGCAGGTCCACTGAAGTCTCGTCCGAGGACTCCGGGACCCCGATAACGCGCACGTTGTTGCGCCTGGCCCGGCTCTCGAAGTCCTCCAGCCGACGGGCGGCGAGATCACTCTCGGTCCGCAACTTACGGACCTCGGTCTGCAGGTCCGAGACATCATCGGCGAGGCCCGTGGTCTTGATGTCCAGGGATTTGACCCGTTCATTTGTTTTGCCCAAGTCCGCGCGGATCAGATTAACATCCACCAAGATGGTATCCACTTTGTGCGCCAGGGCATCAAACTGTCTCCCAATCGAAGTCTGCAGCCCGTCAAGTGCGCCCATGACATCCTGCAGTGAGAGCTCCGGGGCCAAGGGCGAAGCAGTCTTCTGTGTTTCCGGGGACTGGCTCGGTGCACCCGGTGACCCCCTCTGCTGGGCATAGCGGTCCATGTTATTGGCTTGAGTATAGGCTCCCCGCCTGGTGGCCTTAGGCTTCGGCCGGTCCACCTCTGCTTTGCCCGACATGGTGGGCTCAAGCAAGTCGGTTCAAACAGGACTGCCCTCTCTCAGCGAGAGAGATCAGGAGTGCTCCGTCTTACGATGGGTCGCCAGTGTGGCATGCAGAGCGTCCAAATGATAATAAAGCAGCCGTGAGCACTCCCTGGGCTGGGCCGACAAAGGGCGAGAAAGTGAAAGGATAGGGACCTCCGTCCGGCAGTTCACACCTCGCCTGGCCGCTGTTGTTCAATTAGAGGTCGGGCATACTGCCAACTCGAGCCCCTGGCATCCCTCGGAGATAGGCCTCAATCTTCCGCCATGCATAACTCCGGTTCCCGGTGGGCGATTCGACCTCGGGTGGCATCGATCGCCTCCCTGACAAGTCATCTACACGATGCCATGCATACAAACAGGATTATATACAGGATAGACGACGGAGGGCACGAGGGTCTCGGGAGCTCAAAGCTCACGCGGCCATCTTGGTCAAGCGCTAGGCTCCTCCCTCTTCTGCATTCTTAACAAGGTTTTATATTCTTTCCTTAGTCAGATTTACTAGACTTTCCTGGTCATTTCTAATCCTCAGGCGTCTCTCTATTCTCCGTATTATTCTTTTTTTGCTTTTACACGCTAGATTAAACCACCGGGTTGCCTTCCTTGTCTAGATTGTGCATTTGCATTGCCTTGTTTCTTACTTTTTAAGAGAACTCTAAGGCATAGTACAGCCTGTTCTATTTTACCCACGAACCATTCTACCTTCTGATCTATGGCACATTCAATATTTAAATTGTGTTGGAAATTTGCTAGTTTCGCTAAATACTCATCTGTTAATTTTGTAGACAGGCATTTAGGGTATGTCAAATCTTGAGGGAGGACTCTTTCACTGTGGCTTACTGTCCCCTAAATAATTCACAATACAGGGCATTATGATCGCTATCTTTGCACCTGATTACCCGGAACCTTTTTACTATATCATAGTTCCAGGCATGAATCAATATATAATCTATTGGGCAAGATTGATTACCTAGTATGAAGGTCTGTGTCGCTGGACGATCGGGGTCCATCCTTGCATTCAGGCAGAATAATCTCTTAGAACCTAAAACATTTCCAAGTGCTTCAACCTGTTTAGAAGATGAGCACATGGGGAAGTCAGCTAACCTTATATCATAGGAGCTTAGAATTTCATGAAACTATGGGTCTATCTTTTCAACATTTAATTTGTGATTAAAATCTCCCATTATGACCACCAGATCATTTTCATACACTTCGCCTAAGGTATTCAAATCTTCTCTAAAAAGCCCCATTTCAATTTCATACTCCTCTTGGGAACCCCATTGTATATAAACATTTACGAGAATCAAGTGAGCATTCTTTATTTCAATAACCAGTTGGGAAATCTTACCAGCCAGCAGCCATTTACATGTTGTATTTATTTGCTTCACCTTCCTCGCAATCCTATTTGAGGCAAGTGTCATGATCCCCCCCGGATGATCGGCCAAATCTTTTCTTTTTACTGGTAAGCTTATGAATTTGAACAAAGCCTTCAACCACCGGGGTATTGTCGCATAGCCATGTTTCCTGCAAACAAATGATATCAGCACCCTGTGCTACGTAATTTAAGCTTTCCACCTTTGTTTGCCCTCCAAGTCCATTGATTTTCCATTAAACCATTTTCAGGCTATGTGACAACCCGGTGCCCTAATCGATATCGCTGAGACAGCCTGACCCATCCAGATGCCATGAGGATGTACTTAACTGGCTATTTCCAAGAATCCAGTTCTCCCAGTACTTACTGGGCTCTGTGTTCTCAACTACTATGTTCATATTTGCTCTTTCCCCACCAGCCCCAGCTAGCAATATCACTTGCCTTCTCCCCAAGCCTGCATGATTTTTCCAAAAGGCACTGCCTCGCTGGTTTGCCCCTTCCGCTTCTGCCTCTGATATTATCCTTATCCCTTCTTTTAATATCTCCTTTTCAGCCTTTAAAATTGCTACCTTAACCAGCCCTGAGTAAACATGAACCTTGGTACATTCATTGCCTTTATTATTGAGGCTAAAACCTACCTGTCTCAGGTATTTTGTCCCAATTTCTTTCAGGCTAGGGCATTTTGCAAAAGAGAATAAGAGTTGGGACTTCCCAACTTTTCCTTCTTTCTAGTTTGTATATTTGTTCTGTTTCCCCCCTCTACAAGTTTCCTTGGGGATTCTTTACCTCGCTGCCTCTTTTCACAAGTTTCCAATCTTTTACCCTCCCTACAGGCATTTTCAATACATTTTTGTGGGGTCCTTTTTCCTCCCAATTCTGCTGGTGCCAGATTGGATAAACACTCCTGGTTCCTCCTTTCACGTCTGCTATTGGGATGGAATCCTAACTCATTTGATTCTACTCGTATCTGCTCCACCTTATCCCTTCCTTTTTTTAAGCCCTTCTTTCTTCCCTGTGGCTGAATATGCTTTCTTGGGCAATACCAAAAATTCTGGTGCCTATACCCGGCGAGCTCTACCCGTCTCCTAATCAACATAGGACATCTGGAGATATACACATCATGCTGGTCATTTGCTTGAGCTACAACCCCTGTCCTACATTCAATTGGGGGATCTGGCACCGGTCTAACTATAGATGGCAAATGAGCCCTGATCCCCTGAAGTACTTCTACCATTTTTTAAGGTGAATTTCATGATTATTTAGCAAGGTATTATTTAACACTGAAATTTCTAACAGTCCTAGCAAGGTTTTTTGCAGCATCAGCATTGTGTCCAACATTGAGCCCGAGGGTGAAGCGGATATATCTAAGCCCAATGTGCTGTTGCGCACCACTTCTTCCAAGGACTTATGACCTTGAGTTCCTGAATGGCCAAACTCTTATCGGACTTAGGCCTTGTAGCCAGTTTCAGCAAGTCACTTCGATCTCCCAAGTCTTTAAAAAGATTCCCCTCCATTTCTACTTCTTCTGCTACTTCTATTTCTTCGACGCCAGACGAAGAAAATATCCGAGGGGATGATGAAAGTCTTGGTTCCAAGGGGGGGTCAATTCGGCTCATATCTCTTTGGATAAGAGATTGGTTGACAAGGTCCGGGGGGAAATATTCATTAGCCTCCAATACATTTAGCTGCTCCTTATCGAGGTCTTGATCTTGAGCTTTCACAGGCGTTGGTGCCTTTTTAAAATGTTTGCCCACAAAATCCTTTATTGATTTGGACACTAGCCCCCTCCCCCCCTTTCATGCTGACTAAAGATTTTTTAGGTAGGGTGGTCTTCTTTGAATTCCTCTTAAGAACCTTTTTCCCCATAATCCTCGTGACCGTCCATATTTCCATCCATACCCTCCCCTAGGGACCCATTTTCATCTGTAGTCTCATTACTCAGTGATGGGGGTTCTTTGCGTACTTTCCTTATTTTTAACTTCCTTGGTGCCATCTTACTAGAAAGTCTCCTTCTGTCTTTTGAGTTAAAAACTATTTTAAATGCGGTACGGGAGTAAAAAACGAATCCGGAGGGACAGACAACTTCCTTATACCCACTCGCTGCCTCTTTCCTCTACTTCTTGGTCTGGTCCCTGGTGTGTATACTAGCTTAGTGACTTTTTGGACTCAACAAGATTTCCCACATAAGTAATTAAAAAAAACACTCACCTCTGCTGTGTGCTAAGCTGGCTGACCGTGATTCCCGCTTGGGACTTTAGAACGCTAATGTAAATTGGCCCTTCAGTCTTCAATCAAGGTGCTCAATCAAGGTCTGGGGACCGGGGGCCAAGGATTTTGGGCCCTCACCACTGTGGTTGTACAAACTTCTTTCAAACCCCCACTCTCGGGGCTCCCGAGCGCGGGCACGTTCCCGCTGCTTATTTCGCTTCACCGCCACTGCCAAATCCGTTTTTTTCTTTTTTTCAGGTCCCTTCCACGTTCGCCAAAAACTAAGAGAACAGATGGAATGGTGCAGGCTACCAGGCGTCTCGTGCTCCTGAATATATTAAAAACAAGGGGGCACCACTTCCCTCATGCCTATGTAATCTCCTAGAGCCTCCTGATCCCGCTTCGATGAGACACCAAGCTCCGATGAGCTCTGCAGCCCGTTATACGTGGTACGTAGATCGATGCACGACAGCCACACACAGCAGAGTGTTAATAGAGTTAAATATTGCCCTCATGATACAGGAATGTGTCTAGCAAGTCCTATGCCACCATCCAGTCTCCGGAGTCTAGGGCGGACAAGACCTGAGCCAGAGTGAGCATTTTGAACATTTCCTTTTTAAGAACCTAGTTGAAGGCTCAAAGATCTAGGTTAGGACGAAGGCCCTTGTCCTTTTTCAGGACCACAAAGTAGAGGGAATAGCAACCACAGCCTACTTCTGGTGCTGGAACCCTCTCTAAGGCTCCCTTGGCTAAGAGAGTCCGGACTTCCTTTTGAAGCAAGTTCAGGTGGTCTTCCATCAGCCGGCCGTAAGTCGCAATCATCGAGGAGGGGTGGTCTCAAGGTGAGGGAGTAGCCCCATTGGACTATCTGAAGAACCCACCTGTCTGATGTGATGTTTTGCCAGCAGTGGAGGTGTTGGTCGATCTTGCTACCAACTGGCTGCCCATGATCTTGAAGAATTGGACTAGGAAGGTTTGGAGTCTGCCTGGGGAGGAGTGGACTGACTCGACCTCTGACCTACAGTGTCAAAAGGAGCCACGGACATGCAGAGGTTGTTGAACTTGTGCGGTCTTGTGGCTGGGATATGGCTGGCACGGCTGAAACCCCCTTACAAAAGGGGTGGAAAGCAGTAAGGGATGGGTGGTCACTGAGAGGCCCAAGGACTTGGCCATAGCCTGTGAGTCCTTAAAGTCCTCTAGGGCCATGTATGCCTGGTGTCCGACAAGACGGGTGCCATCAAAAGGCATGTCCATAATGGAAGCCTGGGCATCCCCAAAAAGCCAGAAGTTCTCAACCTGGAATGGTGTCGAACAGCCACCGTAGAGGACATCGCTCTGCCCAGCGAGTCAGTTGTGTAAAGCCCATTTTGCTAATCTCTGATACTGCTTGGGAGAGAATGGCCCGTGCCTACTTCGGGGACTGGGGCAGCGCAACTGTTTCCCACAAGGAGTGGGAGTAACGGCCCAATAGGCATGCTGTGTTCACAGACTGCAATGCAAGGCTGGTGGAATAAAAAATCTTCTTGCCCCAACTATCCAGCCTCTTGAAATCCCTGTCCGGGGATGCAGAGGGGAACGCGCCTTGTGATGTAGAGTCTTGGACCACCAAGCTCTTGGGGGTAGGGTGGTTGGTGAGGAATTTTGGATGACCTGATGCAGGGCAATGGCGGCGGGCTACTGTTCTTTTCGCAGGAGCCCCTGAGCTGGGCTTGGACCAGGTTCCCAGAAGGAAATCAGTCAACGCCTGGTTGAAAGGCAGGAGGGGTTCTGAGGAAGAGGCACACAGCTGCAGAACCTCTGTCAAGATGTTCGTCTTGACTTCCACCAAAGTAGCTGAAGGTCCATGACCTCAGCTGCCCTTCTCATCACCATAGCATATGAAGCTCCCTCCTCTGTAGTCAAGGTAGAGGAAGAAAACAGGCCAGAATATGTAGAGGTATCTAGTCCACTGGCCTCACCCAATTCCTCATACCTGTTCATTTCGTGCTCAGGCACATCTTGTACAGGGTCCAGAGACCTCTGCCAATCTTCTTCAATTCCTAGCCCTTCAAAATAGGGCTGAGGAACCGACCGAGGACCCAAGGGTGCTATCAGCGCCAGAATCGGCGTCAGTAAGTGCCGATCCGGGCCATTAGGGATAAGAATGGGGCTGGCACAGCCAGGGGACGCCAGCGGCATCGGGAGTTGGCGGGGCCAGGGAAAGTCGCAGTGGTATAACCGGCATCAGTCTGGATCTGCACCAGATCCATTGGGGGGGACATTGGTACCGGGCCAGAGCTTCCGGCATGGAATCCGATGGAGCCCCCTCTCTGAGCCTCCAGGTCCAAAAGAGCAACAGGTGGGTCAGGTCACCCAAATATGAGAACCATGGCATGATGAAGTTCTTTAAGCTGGGAGGGTCTCTCCAGCTCTTGGAAAGGCAGGGAAGTGCAGAGCCAACCCAGGTGCAGGTTCCGCAGAATGAGGCCTAAAGTGCAGAGACTCCTCCGTCACGTTGTCTTTCTTAGACTTCTTGAGTTTCTTATGCCTCTCACCTGACTGACCCGACGAATTCGAGTGAGAGGACGAGGACTTAGGACTCTCGGAGTGGTGCCTGGACCTTCCTCTCCACTGGGACCTCCATGCCGAACAGCGAGTAGCCAAGCGCCGGACTGCAAGCCGCTTTAGTGACCGCTCCCTCAAAGCATTCAGAGCCATAGCCCAGCAGTCGGAGCACGACTTAGAGTCGTGGGCGGGCCCCAGGCACCAGAGACAAATTAGATGCGGACCAGTCAACGACATGGCACAATAGCAGGCGCCTAAGGGTTTGAAATCAGAAAACTTATTTGACATGTTGAAAACCTACACACTAAAAATATTCAACAGAATGTCAAAAAAGCCTGTCAAAAGATGACAGAGGGCAGCTCTGTTCACGTATATGCGCTAGATGGTGCAGAAAGCAAAGAACTGACATCAGTGCCCCAAGGTGGCGCCTATATAGATAACGTGCATGCCACTTCAGGAGTGGACAACGTCATACGGGGCAAACCAATGCCACCTTCCGGCACGCAAGGGTATTGCTTGAGCAAAAGTCTTCTGGATCCAGCCTGATGCCTAGGAAATTCTAATGTAAAGAATCTGTGCTAGATGTCTCTTATCAGATAAGTAGCTTTTCCACTTAAAACCATAATTGGGAGATATAGTCCTCAATTTTCAAACAGTTCCCTCTTCCTTATAGAAACTGCTCGAAAGGGAGAGTTCCACGAAGTTCATGGGGATGAAAAAAAAAGTGTAAAAAGCTTTCTTATTTTTTTATAATGCACCTTCATTGATTGTCCTCCAACTTCAGATCTTATATCCTGATCAACTAATGCAAGTTGTATCTGCTGTGTCTCCGAATTTCAAGTGGACATTCCTTTCATTAAGCCACTGAAAAAAGCTCAAAGTTTGCTCTGTCCCGGTTAAAATGACGACCACGTCTTAAAAAAAACATTTCTAAATTAATTTTTTTCACAGAATGGATTCTGTTTTGAAAGAAATTCTTTTGTTCAAAATCGTGGATGTATAGTACAGCCAAAGTCAGGGTACAAGTCAATCCCATAGAAGTCTCAGCGTTTGTAAATATAATGTTTTTTAAAAGTGAAAGAAGAACCAGTTGAAAGCAGTTAAAAACAAACAAAACAGTTATCCGGTATGGCCATTCGCTCCGGCACAGCATATCCTCAATTACTGCTATTGTTCGATTAGAGGTATACTTGTAGAAAGAACCTCAATGTCTAGACCCACAAATAGTTGGTTCTCTGGGTCATATTTAACATATGTGAATGAATTAAACATAGATGTAGTGTTCTTAAGGCAAGCCAAAGTATCATGTACAAACGGTTGCAGACAGAAGTCCACATACTAGGACAGTTGTTCCAGTATAGAGCCCACATCAGACACTACAGGGTTCTGAAGTAATCACACTGGGGAAGCTAAGAGAAGAGACTTCATGTTTATTGACCGTTTGCCTCCACAGCTCCCAGGAACTGACAAGTTCCTAACATTCAAACAGATGCATTCCATAGCCATGGCAATGACATCACAAATGCCACTAGGAAGATGGATGAGCCTACTACAACATCTCCCCTCTTCCAAATGACAACATAACTGAGTACAAAAGGAAAGAAAACATGGAGGAAGAAGAAAACAATAAGGACAGGAACCAAAAGAGAATGCACTTGAAAAGAGGAACGAAAAGAAAACAGAAGAAACAGAAGAAAATATCAGTGCATCAATACCAGCAATGTAAGCGACACTCAAAAACAATGGAAATAATACAAAGTAAACAAATACATGCGATTAAGAATACAGTTTACAAAGCCATTAAAACGATGTAAATAACAGTACATTAGTACCTGCAATTCAAACGATTCTCAGAAGTATTGGAACTGAAATGAGATACACCAATCCATGCAAAAATGAATAGAGTTTACAAATCCATCCGATTATGTGGAAAACTAACCCGACCACTCCACCGTGGCGGGACATATTTCAAAGACGACTCAGCAAAACCAGAATTCACATCTCCAGACTCAAGGTCTGATTGAGAAACAGCCCTCTTAGGAATCTTGTAAATCCTTGATAGGTTCAACCAATTCTTCCTATTGACCCGTACAGCAAAACGAGAAATAGCATCTACTTTAACAGGAGGACCAAACTTTGATAGCCCTTTAGGGTCACTGAGAGAGGACTTGATTCTCACCCAATCTCGTACAGAGACATTGGATTTGAAACTCTTAGGATTAGGGAGAACAGATTGATTAATTTACCCAACCTTGGCTTGACACTCCCCACACTTAATCAGTGAACCCCATTTCTTCATCCAAGCAGGACACATATGAAAATAAGCTTCTCAACCCCTGAGAAGTTTAAAGGGGCTGGAATCCGTGATGGAACGGAGAGTTGACGGATGTGCCCAGAGCATACTTTGAACAGCTTCCTTAAGATCAGTCCTTGAAGAAACGGCCCACTGAACACATTCAACTAGAATACGGTTGGGGCGCTCAATAAAACCATTGGCCCGTGGGTGATAGAGAGCCACACGCTTGTGAGCAATACCAGACTGGCTCAAAAAACAAGACACTTCTTTGGAGGTAAATTGTACTCCATTGTCGGAGACAATTTCTTTGGGAAAGCCCTCTCTTGCAAAGAGACTTTGAAGAAACTTGATGACCTCTTGAGAATTGGGATCAGTCATGAATTGCACCTCCCACCATTTGCTGAAATAGTCAGCCACAACCAAAGCAAATTTATACTCTCTAGGCAGAATGTTAAAGGGTCCCACAAAATCAATAGCTAGCTTCAACCAAGGACCATTGGGAACAATGACCTCTTGCACAGGAAGTGATACAATTTTTATCACTAGTACAACAGGTCATACAACCTTCCACAACATCATTAATTTGTCGGTCCACGGAGGGCCACCAATGGACAGCACGGATCCTTCTTTTGGTGTTAGTTTGCCCGAGACGGCCCTCATGGCCATACTCAATAATGCGACTTCTCAAAGACTCAGGAGGAACACATTTTTGACCCCGCATGATCATTTCTCCACCCTCCAAAGTGAGTTCATCTGCAATTTTGGCAAAAGGATGAAGATGACAATCTAGGTGTTTTTCCTTGGCCCACCCAGACACAAACTCTTTAACACTCTTGAGTACAATATCTGACGCCATACCCCGAAACCACTCCTGTTCTGAAAAAGAACCTAAACAGCAAGCATCAACTGCAGCAATAAGACACTCCTCCTCAGCATGATCATCAAGTTCTTGTTTTGACAGAGGCATGGGAAACCTTGAGAGAAAATCAGCTTGGTGTTTTTCCCCCAGATATGTGCGCAACCTCAAAATTATATTGTAGCAACTTGGAACTTAATCTGGCAAACCTTGGAATATGATCTTTTACAATTTTACCCTCAAGAATAGGAATGAGAGGTTTGTGGTCAGTCAGTAAGCTAAAAGACTTACCCCACAAGAAACATTTGAATCTCTCCACCGCCCAACAACACGCCAACTGCTCACGCTCGATGACAGAATAGTTCTTTTCACTAGGGCGTAAAGCTCGTGAGGCAAAGCCTACAGTGTACTCTTTGCCCTGCTTGACTTGAGGAATCATCCCTCGAATGACCATACAAACTGGCGTCAACAGACACGGTACACTGATAGCAAGGATCAAAAGGTGTCAGGAACCTTGCAAGACCCCAATTCTTTCTTGATCTGTGAAAACTCATTCTGACAGATATTGTTCCAAACAAACATGACCTTCTTCTTTAGTAATACTCTCAAGTGTACGGTCTTGGCCGCAAAATTCAGAATAAATTTAGGGTAGAATTCATACATCCCCAAGAAGGAAGACACAAGTTCCTTTGAAGTGGGACAAGGGGCATTCACAATGGCCTGAATAAGTCCTTCTCTAGAAACCATACCTTCTCCAGAGATGATATGCCCCAAATACTCAGTAGATTCCACACCGAAAAAACACTTGAGTTTATTAGCCACAATGCCTTTAGCTCCCAACTTCTCCAACACTAAAGAAAGATTTTTGCCATGAGATTCTTTGCACTTACCAGCAACCAAAATGTCATATTGGAACACTACTGTGTCAGTGACACCTTCCAACACCTTTTCCATGATTCATTGAAAAACCGACGCTGCCGAGGTTAACCCGAAAGGCACCCTCCGAAACTGAAATGTCCCTATGGGTGATACAAAAGCGGTCAAGTGTTTAATGGTAGGGTCTAGTTCAACTACCGAATCACACATTCTCTTAAGTTCTGCTGACAGATCATCCCTGACAGTGAAACAGTACATTGCGCAACTTGTGCTTGATTTAATAAAATGCTTAAAACCTTTAATGCATCCCAATCTGTCTCCAAAAACCTTTGAAAATCTGTTGGACCAAGAGACAAGAGTCTCACCTTGAGAATGTTCATCAACCACAGAAACTTGCTCTGAAATTCCAGGCCTAAGTGTCATGCCGAACAAGCCCTGATGGTACCATCCGAGAATATTGAGGCCTTTCTTTGCCACATAGACCTTCCCTTGAATATGTCGGCCCTTAAAAACAACAGAAATTCAAAAATAATAGATAACTCAATGTTCCTCCCTTCATAAGAAACAGGACTTCTGTCTGGTGAATTGAGAAATCTGTCCCCCCCAGGTCTTCTCAAATAACTCCTCAGTGATCACAGTCATACGTGCACCTGAGTCCACTAGCAGATGAAGAGGTTTACTATCAACCACATGATCAACACAATCCTCAGAATCATCCTTGATGACAACTACTAAATCTGTTAACGAACTCACTACCTCACACACCGTACTGGATTTATCTTCTTCAGCATAAACCACATTGACACTGCCCCGAAAACCACACATCTTTGCAAAATGCCCTTGTTTCCCACATTTGCGGCACAATCCATTCCTGGCAGGACATATCTTAGAATTGGGAAAATGAGAAGGATACCCACATTTTGTACAAACATTCTTTGAGTACACACCTTTCTTCTCGGTTTTGGTAGGGATGTACCCAACTCCTTTTTGTTCAACTTGATGTTTGTCTTTTTCAGCCTGCGCTTTGTCAATTTTATCTTTACTGTCCTTCACAACACCTACAGCATTCTTTTCTGGCTTAAGTTCTCTCAATGCTTTTTGAGAGAGCTCAATACTTTTAACTATGGAGATTGTTTCTTGTATAGAAGGATTCTTTAGTGTGAGTAACTTTTCTTGAACTTTATCACTACAGTTAACAACGATTTGATCACAAATGAGTTGTGAGGTGAAGTGCTCAAACTCACACTCAGACGCCAGTATGCGTAATGCTGCTACATAATACACAATGCTCTCCTCATTGTCTTGTTCCCTTGTAAAAAATGTATGTCTGGCTACGACAAGACTACTTTCTACATCAAACTGCTTCTGCAGCATGCTAACTGCTTGGTCATATTCATTTAACTCTTCTTCTCCTACAACTACGTCCAAAGGAGGAAGATGTTCTAACACAGCTTGTCCCTCAAACCCAAGATTATGCTCCAAAATGAATAGTTTTCTCTGTGCACTGAATCTACTACCCCCATGGCGCCTAAATATTTCTCAAACGCTCTGTACCAAACCTTTCACCTTACTGGTGGATCACCTGGAAGCTGTAAAAAAGGGGGAGTAGGTTGTACATTTTGCATGTTGAAAAACCACTTGAAAACTAATACAGACTGAGACACAATACTAAAAGTTCACCTGCAGAGCAAGGTTAGTTGTCACAGATGTAAACTGTAAAGCGTTAAAAACAAACAGCGGAGCTTTCGCTAACAGCCTAAAAGTCCACCTGCAAAACAAAAGTTAATTGTCACAAACTTGCTTTCCACCTGCAAAAATGAAGGCATCAACACTTCACAGAAGATGTCAACGTCGAGATGAAAACTGGAATGCAGGATGCAGGGCTAGCCAAACACGAAGAAAGCGGATTGAGCTGCACACGTGGATGGAGGAATTAAACAGTCAGCCAACTCGTCGCCAAATTGAAGTAATCACACTGGGGAAGGTAAGAGAAGAGACTTCATGTTTATTGACCGTTTGCCTCCACAGCTTCCAGGAACTGACACGTTCCTAACATTCAAACAGATACATTCCATAGCCATGGCAATGACATCACAAATGCCACTAGGAAGATGGATGAGCCTACTACAGGCTCCTGGAAGGTGGGAGACTACTATTGTGCGTCTTGGGTAGAATCTAAAATAAGGGGACTCCAGGATGCTTGGCAATAAGAAATTACCCTTTTTGTTTGCTGATAATATATCTTAATCAACCAGAGTATTAATCTCAATCATCAAATTGTTGGCTGGATCACTGTCAAGTATTCTACAGTTGCCTGCATCAACAAACAAACCTAGAACTTTCACTCTATACGTATCCCTGTTCATCGGTACTGTGGCCTACCATTATTAGCTGGCTTAGTAACGCTACTCGCTAAATCTTCCTCTTTAGACACATTTTGAAAAGTGCTCCCTGGAATTATTCTCAAGTATTCTCGGTTCTTACACAACAGCCTTTTCAATAGCAAAAGATTCTGAGCTGCTCCTAGGTGCAGAAATGCTGAAAAATTGGCAAAACCCTATGATTTTATTATGGATAGATGTTTTAATGGTTTCTAAAAAATATATAGCACGGACCAGAGGAAGCATATGAAGACCAGTTCACTATCAATGGTTGCTTTGAAATCTCCCTTTGTTCCTAGTGGTTCCCAGGGAGCGTTGGTCCCTTTCCTCCCTGGTTCTACCTCATGCTCTCTCCTTCTTTGAGACTCACTCTTCTTCTCATAAGAGGTTTAACCCCGATAGGTCCGGAAATAAAGGATTCTTCCAAAAGATTTAGGTGCCATTACATCTAGCAGACAATATATTCTTGGTTTTTTCCCCGACATTGTATCCATAGCAAAAAGGAAATAAAGATTTTACACTTAGTCTCAGTTCTTCAAAACCTGTAAATATCATGTTAATGCACATTGTCGACTAGACCATTATCAAGTAGTAGTCCAGTCAACAAAGAACTCTAAACGCAAATGACCACTAAAGGATGACTCAATGTTTATACAGTCAGTTAAACAAGTTACTTACCGCAATAATGCTTTTTTGCGTGGATATGCTACCTAACCACAGATTCCTCACCTTAGAATGTTTAACAGGTGCCACATAGG
Organism: Triturus cristatus; assembly: GCF_964204655.1. Lineage (NCBI taxonomy): Eukaryota > Metazoa > Chordata > Amphibia > Caudata > Salamandridae > Triturus > Triturus cristatus. The sequence continues at coordinate 515,847,498 of NC_140595.1, read as the reverse complement.
AGCCGGAAAACTTTTCTCTAGGAAATCTCCCATGCACCGCTAAGTGACACTGTGCGGTTCGGTATTGATACTGTATCGCCCAAAAGTGACGTGCTAACCTCAGTTTCTCTTTTCACACCCTCACACGCGAAAGTGTGAACAATTGGTAGTACCAGTATGCAGATTCCAACGACCCTTTTTGATGTTAAAAAGAGACCACTCCACAGAACTGAGATATGGGTGGTCAGGGAGGAAATTGCCCGTAGACAGAGATTCAACCAGAAAGAGTGTTACCAAAGGTTAGTAACTTTCTACTAATATAACCTTCTAACCACAGATTATTCACCTTAGAATAGATCCCAAAGTACCACCACCCCAGGGGGAGAGTTTGTAGAGTGGACTTACCAAAAAGTCTTTTAGGACCTCGCAGGGCAAATGTCCTTCCTGCTGGATCTGGCTGTCAAGGCAACAGTGCTTTGTAAACATATGCATGGATTCCCATATTGCAGAATGGAAGATATCAAGGAGAGGCCCTCTGCATGCCACTGTAGTATTCTCAGCATAAGCTCTGTTGGAATTAGCTCTCAGACCTTATGGTGGCTGCTTCTTGGCACTGTGTAGCAGACAATGTAGAGGACTATCGACCTCGACAGGGTCCTTTTCTGCACAGCCTTCCCTTTCTTCGCCCCACACAACCCCACAAAAAGTTGACCGTCCACAATGTGTGCACTGCTACGATCAATATAAAAGCTTAAAGTGCTTTAGGGGTCCAGCCAATAACATTTCTCCTCGCTTGAGGGGTGAAAAGGGGCAAAGAACGTAGGCTGGTGATTGAGTGCCCAATGCGGAAAGGAATCACAACTTTAGGAAAGAAACTGCCTCAGAACTCAATATCAGTTTGTCTGGAAAATAAAGGTGATGTAAAAAGGTGATGTAGGGTGGATAGCGACAACGCCTCAAGTTGACTCATACGACAAGCTGAAGTAATAGCAATTAGGAGGATAGTCTTCAAAGTCCATAGACTTGATGTCTTCATACTGTGGGGTGTGCGTCCATTGAGGCGTTACCGGGAGGGCGCATATGCCTATATGCATATGAAGATGACCTGGAAGAACGATTTTGTTTATTTTTTGCATCTCCGGGACGCCTTCCTTTGGAGAAAGCGATTGAAGTTAGGGTTGCCATCTTTCAAAGAGAAAAATGCCAGCCATCTGTTCACATTTTATTATATGATTCTGTAAAGGTCCAGACATGGGTAAGTAGCATTTTACACGAACTCATTGGAATTCTTTCTTTATTTACTTTAATTATTAGTCAGGGGTCATTGGGGAATTTTCTGTTTAAAAGTATGTACTGACAACAGGAATAAACAGCGTCTTAGACAAGACTAAAAACAACATTTTCTATAAGTATTTTTTTGTTGTTTCACCTTCACGGCAGCTGCATGAAACAATGCACACACCTTAAATGAAAAATAAATGCAAAATAAACTATTTGGTGGGAAATGCACTCTTTTACATTATGAAACATTACTCTTTAATATGATCACTGCAAATGTCTGTCTGTGAGAGCACAGAGCCACAGAATTGAATCCTGTTTGGCGTAGTTCAGAATAGGGACTCTGGTATTTATAGTGCTATGAGGTCCAAGCAAGCTACAGAAAGCACTGTGAATATTAGAACATGATTTTATACATTTTATTCCACATTGTTTAAGATAGGCTGCCACACAATGATTTAGTGTATTTGATAAAAGAAGCGTTTTTCAAGAATCCACATTAGTAATAGCAGTAGACTGTACCATGTGCAGATATTCCCATAAGTCCATTAAAAGAACACGTTCCAAAACTCCTTACATTGTCTATCAAAAATAAATACTTGTCATCATGATACTTCAAGTGACTCCATAATTTAAAGCACTTCAGAGACCCCCTCCCTGTCCCCCCCTATTCCATTAACAATTCAAGAGTGGTTGCTTTTAACAAACTGTATGGGAACTGTTTTTAAAAAATGAAAAAACCTTGGTCCCCATAAATCTGACCAACTTTAACATCTGTTTAAATGCAGATGTACTCTCAGGTGAGTCGAGGAGGTGGCAGGGAGGAGGACAAAATGGCCATATTCAGAACCCTGGTCGCCCTGACCCCTAAGTCCTGCGAGTAATGGCCCAGGAGAAAGCAGAACAGAGCTAAATATATGGATGGCGTCAAAATGATGGCCTAGAGAAGGGGGTACTATGTGGTGTCTAATCTTTTCGTTTACAAATGGACAGAGTTTCCCCACTTATGGTGTTGAGCAATGTAGACTTCTTTTTTAAATTTTTAAGTGCCATCAGTACCATTAGCACAGCAAGTGCTTTGGCTCTGGGGAAACAGATTGAGAGATCACTGCACCCCCTTTAGGAAATGTTACTAGCAAAAGGGGGTGGAGAGACATTGTCCTGGTTAACATTGGGGCCCAAGTCCCCCGTGCTGCACAGGCAACATGTAGGTATTATTGGATGTGCAGGTGCAGTGGCACCGGGACCCAGGGGTGCGAGGGCCCAACCAAACCCCGATCGTGACAGTTTTTACCATCATTCCTTGCTTGTATCAGGGCTCAGGGCATCTTTGCTGTGCTAGTGTTGCTTTGGGCATTGAACCAATGGCCCAAGGGAGGAGAACAATGAAGCAGAGGTGACACCTTATCGTGAGCCTCAGAGATGGCATAAAGGAAGACGGGGCAATAGAGACTGCCTGCTTCACGAGGCATTCGTTCTCATTAAGGAGGCAGGTGCAGTGGCACTGGGGCCAAGAAATGTGAATTTGGAGTGTATTACTTTACCATCGAAGCATGGTGGATAGCATTAGGGCTAAGATGCAAAGGCGACACATGAGAGCTAATTTTTACTGAAAAGGGCAGAGTCTGTTTCAAGATTGGAGTGATGGCAAGGTATGGTTGGGAAGGAATGACAGATACAGAAGGGTTGCCTGATGCTCAGGGCAACAGCTATCATTAGTGCCAAAGGTGCAGTTGCTTTGGGGCCCAAGAGTGTGAGCGGTTTACAAGTCCCCAAATAATGAGCGTAGTGTTTTGTGCCCTGTGAGAAGTTGGCCTGGTATATGCTGTCGACTAATGAAAGTGGGCACCTTGCATCAGTCCAAACACCACTTATCGTGATTTAAGAGGTCAAAGATAACCTTAGAAAGCTATCCAAGTGGTAGCTGTGGAGAGTAGCCTTCAGGCTTAGTCTTGATGGAATGTTAAGCAGCATGTTTTACCAGAATGCATCCTTAATATATTAGTTAAATGAAAAGAGAACCACATAGTAGTTATAAAAATATGTATTTATTATTATAACACCTTAAATACCTCACAGTATCTGCTACACGCATATAAACACAAAGCACACAATACATGCTATACACAGAAACAAAGGTAAGCAGCACTAATACACAGTGGGATCCAAGGGGAGACCAAACCATATAGTAAAATAGTGGTATAAGAACCACGACTCGAGTCAAAACAGTGTCTAGAGGTTGTAGAATCGCTGGGACCCCCAGGACCCAGCCAAGGTTAGTAAGTAGGGACCCCAAGGAGGACGGGTACAGTGTGAGAACATGACCGCGTGCTAAGTACAATTCAATGGGAGAGTCGCAGTTGCAGTTTTAGTGTTTAAGGACCCTTCCCAGTGGATTACGAGGAAACCCTTTGGAACATAGAAGGTTGGAGAGCCACCCCACCAGTGGATACCAGAGTTACCTATCCCAGGGAAGCCAGGTGCATAGGGTTGAAGTGGCGTCGGAAACCGCCGTCGTTTTGAATGGAAGTCTTCAAAGAAATGCCACTGCTGGAAGAAAGAAAAGTGTCCAGTGGAACCCACAGGTGGATTCTTGAAGGAAGGAACCTGAAAGCAGAGGGGACAGAGTGTGGATCACTCAAGAGTGACCAGGGGCTTGGTAGATGAATGCCCACCGATGTCGGGTACTTCGGGTGAGAAGGAGGAGACCTTGACTCTGCAGCCACGGCGACCAAGAGACGTGGAAGATGACCAAGAGCCGGATACGAGCTGTCCCACGAAGGATGTCGCATGCTGAGGGGTCGGTGTCCGGCGGGAGTACCAAAAGCCTTGGCAGCGGCAACCCATGAAGAAGGTCCAGGAAGGTCACGGACTGGCTCAGCAAGGACCAGGAGACTCACTGCAGCAAGGGGAGTCACGGCAGACCTGGAGCAACCAGGGGAGCCCAAGAAAATCAGTGAACAGGGGTTCAGGTTATGCAGTCCCCACGAGGGATACTGGCTTCAAACTCAGTGAGTGGGGCAGCTCAAACTCAAGGAACGTAGGAACCCACCTCCTGTGTTGCTTGAGCCTCCGGAGTCCACAGGAGCTCAGAATCAGCAGACTGGACAGTTGCATTACGGTTTCTGCGAAAGCAGGGGAGTGACTCCTTCACCCCAAAGGAGATACTTCAGATGTCCTTGATGCTCCACAGGTCCTGCACAGAGCCTGTACGGTGCACGGGCACAGACAATGCTTTGGATGGAGGGAGAGACGAAGTTGTGCCCAGTGAAAGTCCAGAGTGTACAGACGGTCGAAGTTCAGTGGTTTCTTGATCAGAATCTTGTCCACGTAGAATCTAGGGTCCTGCAGCCAGGCAAGCCTTTTTGTGCCCACAGCAGAGGGTTGGACAGATTATGGGGACCCTTCCATGGGAGGGTCAGGACAGTGGGGAGGATACTCCCATGTCCTTTGTCTAGTTTTGCACCAGAGCAGGAGTCAATGGTTCCCAGAACTGGTTTGAGCTGGACTATGCACAGGGACACCAAATGTGACTCTCGTGCAGACCTTCAGGCACTTTGGAAGTGCACCCACCCAGCCCCAATACACTAAATCCTCTCTGGGACGTGGTCACAGCTCCCTGCGACAGGATGCCTATTGTCCTGCCTTCCCCTGCTTGAGCTTGGTGCAGCAGCAGGAGGGCAGAAATGTGTCTCTGGGTGGCAGCAACCATTTTGGGCTGCCCGGGTCGAGAAGGCTGATACCGGAAAGACAAGTGACCCCACGAAGCTCGCTTCAGTAGGGTGGAATTATACCTCTCAAACCGGTTATCCATATGGAGGTATGATTCCAAGGTGTTTGATACCAAACACAACATGTTTTGTTTCAGCCGTTTTCGAAATAGCATTTACAGCGAGGATTTAATGCACCTCTACCTATATGTCTGGCTGTGTCACAGACAACCCGGGAGAATGGTCTCCGAAGGCTGCAGAGGGACTCTGCTCATGCAGGGGCACCCTCTCACGTAAAACCCAGCACCCTGCCTTCAGGATTGTCAAGGCCTGCTATAGGGGTGACTTATACGTTTTAAGTGTAGTGACCTATAGATATAGTAAACCTATATCTAACGTAAGTGGTGCAAGCACCAGCTTACACAGGTTGCAATGGCAGACCTGTAGTTCCATTTTGCATGGTCTCTCATGGGTGGCATAATACATGGTTCAGTCCATGGGTGGCCTCTGGGGTACCTATGCCCTGGGTACAGGTGTACCATTGTAAAAAAGTGCCAACTTTCTTGCATGGGTATGCCCCCACTTTTTGCTGAATTGCTGATGTACTTTGAGTGTGCCCTGAGCTCCTGCCAATCAGGTACCCAGGGCCTATGTTCCTTCCCTAAAACTGTGTTGAAGCCAAAACCCAATTGGCATCTCTGGCCAAATGTCAGCCCCTTGTAAATGGTACACTAGGTACCCAGGGCCTTGTGACCAGAGAAGGCCCCTAAGGGCTGCAGCACTTATTGTGCCACCCTTACAGGCCCTGCACCCTGACACACACACACTGCTCTTGCAGGCTGAGTGTCTGGCTGCAGAACAAAATAGAGAGTCGATGTGGCACACATCCCTGTTTGCAAAAACCACCAAAAGTAACCAGGGTCAAAATGCAGGAGCCAAATTATATAACGAACAACGCCTTAATTAAGAAGGAAAAAGCACAATTGTGAACAATGACATTGATCTTGAATCCCATCAGCCACTATAAATAGCGCATATCATCATCTAGGATTCAGCAATACACACGTCTCTTGTGCTAAAGACACATATGGTGTATGGAACCAAGGGAAAGCAATGAAATTCACAACCTCTGGAGTAGTATGATGTCGCTAACGTGTAATTTGAGAGTGGTAGATGGTATTGAAGCAGTGCAAGAAAAACAAAATAGGTGAGTGCAGATGTTAAAAACAACTACTGGGTCAGTACAACTAATTTATTCATTACTGACCGAGTGGTGTGGTTAAAAACAGTGCAAAAAGCAGTTTGAAATAATAACTGCTGTTGTCCTAAAGTTGGTCTACATGTTTCAGCCTTATGATTGAGTGCCAATCAGGCTTTCGTCAGGACCAGATCTAAACAAGCTACTGCTAGTTGGTGTAGTAATCCAAACAAGAAAAAGAAAAATGCGACCTACTTGAATGGAGGTGCTGGAACACTCCCGACTATACGTGGAGTGTTAATCAGATACTAAAATAAAGAAAAATTATCAATGACAAGAACTGTAATAGAATATAACAATGCAGTTCACAGGCTTTTTCTCAACATTAATATAAAACATTATTGGCGTTGAGGCGGCTCGCTTTGTTTGTTAAACTGACTGAGTTCTAGTAAATCTAACACAAACTATAACAAATTAGTTTCAATTCCAAGATTAATATCACCAACATGAAAACTAGATTGGTAAAATGCTTACCCCTCGATGTAGGGGGTCGCGCCTCACCCCACCTGGCATCCGCTCAGATGAAAGAGGCCCCGCTCTGTATCAGAATAAACGGGTATGACAATGTGTATGCCAAGCAAGATTTGCTGGTGAAATAAAATCAAATCACTACGCACTTATTCTAACGATAGGAACATGGCAGAGAACAAACATGTGACTTGCTTTGCAGAATTAGTCTCAACTGTGGACATGACGGGACAAAGCACAGCGGCGTTCATGTATCTCTGGGTTATTAGCTATAAAACTACACTGCTTGCGTCTTGTTCAATTGAGAATGCAGCTAAACTCAGAGACAGAGACACCTCAGTATGTGTGTGGAGACCAGATCTTAATGAGACCAATGCGGCAGCGCTAGTATTTGTATAGATTACTAGATGTAACCTTATGTTGATAGCGTCTTAACCAGTAGGATATGCCGATGAATTCAACGACAAAGACGCTACATGATGTGCCTGAAGACCAAGAACAGAACCAAATTAAGGACACGCTTAGGTACAAGAGTAAACACCAGAGTAAACTCACAAAGGAAGTTTCCGCTGTTCCTCAAAATTGAAAGAAGGGAGAAGAGTCAGGTGGAAGGCTAGAACCAATTGTATCCACTTTGTATTGGGAATTGGTAATCCATTTGTCGGATAATAATGCCCTCACACACCCTTGCAGGTGTCATGCTTCATCATATGGGCTGCTCCTCGTCGGGCCGGCGGTGCAATGCCCGACGGGCTCCCTTTGTAAGGGGCACTTTGTCGGAGATCTTCAATCCGACTGCCGTATGGTGTAGTGCGGGTGAGGGGGCCTAAGTGGTGTAGATGTGGCTAAGTGGTTTAAAACAGGGTTTAGAGTGCCAGCTGGGAATCAATTTTATTCTTGGGGCCTCCTTCCCTGATTAAAAACGTGAAAGTGTGGCACTCAACGGAGTATAATGTCTCATGTGTGAGTGAACTAAAAAATGGTCAACATGTTTCTCGCTATGAGTGTGTGTACTCGCGATTCTTCAGGACCTCAGAAAAACACTATCTACAAAGAAAATAAAGATAATAACAGTATTCTCAACTGGAATTTGTCACGTCAGTTGGTGACTCTTATTAAAATACCTGTCAGTGTCTGGTATTACCTGTAAAGGAAATGATGCCAGTTAGAGTAGAACACTGTTGACACATTGGTACAGGAAAATAGCCAAAAACGTGACTCTTCAACCATGCTAAAGGTAAAACCTGTGGTGTTTTCCTAAAGCAAAAATTGCATCTGGACAAATACATTGGTGATGTGTCCCAAAGGTGAACTAGAAGTGGCTATTCACCTAAGTGGACTATATAAAAATGCAGTAGGAAATACTTGAGGAAGGACTTACCCTATTTGGTATAAGTTTAGACCGCAGCAGTACTCGGTGGGTTTACATAGAGCTAGAATTTCTCATAAAGTAGAACTGTACATGGAACCAAATAATGATGTAGGTAAAAAAACAATCAAAAACAGGCACTGAAACAGACAGTACAGTTATGGTTTAATGTATTAGCAAGCATATCCCTATGGGGTAGAAAATATATCGAGGTAACAAAAACGATATAAAACAAGTCATACTCTGAGATATGGCAATTGTCTCCAATATGTAAAGAGTCAGCATGATTCTGGGGTTGTATGCGTAGAGTGTTTTACCTGGCGTCTGTGGAGTTAACCTACGCTGAGGCAGTTGGGTGGAGAGAGCCCTCATATATGTAGTAAGTATTGAAGGTCGTGTGGCTGCATAGTTATCCTATGTAAAGGATCATAGGATCGGTAAGGCCGAATTTGCAATACCCGGAGGTGAGTCCCGTAAGCTCAACAATGTTGTAAGTTAATTGGATGGGTCACCGATGGATGGCGTGACCGATCGGAAAGACTAGAATGAGTAAAAATGTATTCAAAAGTGCCCCGAGCTGTTAAGTTATGGCCCAAATGCGCCGGCGTTCTTAACCCAAGTTCTAGGGGGGGGAAAGGAAGGAGAGCAAAGCAAGTCTCAGAGAAGGATAGCGGTAATGTAATCAGAGCTTAAATTTACTTACATTTCTTGCCGCTCATGTCAGCCGTATTGACCTACCCTCGCCACCGAGTCCTGAAGGTGACTCGTGCATCAGAATGATGGGACTTAAATGAGGAAAAACATTGTCAGGTGACTATGGACGGGGGTGGAGCAGTAGTAGGAAATGGCGGCCATCATGGATAGGGATGAGATCTCGATCAGTAGACCCGGGAATTATGTGAATTTGGCGGCCATCTTAAGACGGAGGGTTAGAAATTAGCTTGTATATAGTCACTGCATTGTGGCTGGGAAAACTGGTGGAAAGGAGTCTAATTTCGGAACCCTCAGTATGGTTCATGAATGTACTTCCTCTGGAGTCAAAAAGTGGGTGGTACCTGTCAAATTTGGGAACGTATGTCGATATTATATAATAGGGGGCTCATACTAGGACTGCAGACTCAGCCAACTTGAGGGTCATATTCCTGTTACAATATGGAACAGCTCAGGTTTTTATCGAGCTCCAAGGGATATCATCGTTAAGGCCCCCAGTGTTAGAGGATAAACGGTGTATCCATCGCTGCTCTCTTGCAAAAAGGCTCGGTTTTGTAAGAAGGGGACTGGCCTCTAAAATCAGCCATTTCACCGAGTCCGGTGAGTGTCCCTTTTCGTAAAAGTGAGCATATAGTTTGGTGTTGTTTTTGTGGCAGCGGAAACTACTGCGATGCTCAGAAATGCGCAATTTGATAGGGCGTGTCGTCATCCCCACATAGTAAAGATCGCAGGGGCAGATCAGCAGGTAAATGCAGTTTGATGTGTTACAATTTGTGTGGGTCCTCAATTCCCAAACAAAAGTGCTGTTCAGTGTGACTGTCTTGTGTACTGAAGTAAAAGTACAAGCACTACATGTGCCACAAGGATGGTGTCCCTTCACTGGTGGTAATTGCCAGAGTGTGCGTTGTAGGGACTTAATCTCAGGTTTAGGTCTTGTGCGTATGAGCATATCCTTAATGTTTTTAGAACGCTTATATGCAAAGCGTGGTGTTTCAAGGTGTAAGGTTCCTGTATTAAGGATATCCCAGTGTTTCTTTAACACGCGAGTCATTTGTGTGGAAACAGGTGTGAAAGTGGTAACACAAGTTAGTGTTGCCGAAACATTTGGCTCATTTCTATGTTCCAGGAGTGCTTCTCTATTGTTGTTACAGGCACGTTTCTTAGACAGAGTGATGCTCCTCTGTGGATAGTTTCTAGCTTTCAGGTTCTGGGCCAGGATTGCTGATTCACTTTTATATGTATCTAAAGTGCTGCAATTCCTCCTAACTCTTAGAAATTGCCCAAAGAGCAAATTTTCTTTGAGTGATCTGGGATGATGACTCTGGAAGTGTAACAGGCTATTACGGTCAGTCGCCTTCCTGTGCATGGTTGTTGAGAAGTGACCCTGTGTCAACTTGATGGTTAGATCAAGGAAGGCAATCTGTGTTGGAGACACAGTTATAGTGAACTTTAAGTAGGGATTTAGGTTGTTTATCCATGTAAAAAACTCAGTGTAGCTCACGCGGTCTCCTTTCCAAAAGATGAGAATGTCATCGATAAAGCGCTTCCATAGGCGGATGTTATCGCGATATGGATTGGTGTTACAGAAGATGTGTTCCCCCTCAAAGGAAGCCATATACAAACAGGCTACACTAGGAGCAAAGGTACTCCCCATGGAAGTACCTTGCGTCTGGTGATAGAGCTTGCCCTTGAACTCAAAAAAGTTTTCAGTTAGTGCTAGTGTAGCGCAGGCTGTGATGAAAGATGGAGGGGTGAGTGACTCCCAAGGGATTGCATTCAGAACTTCCTCAATAACCCCCAGTGTGGCCCTTTGGGGGATGTTCGTGTAGAGGGCCACAACATCTAGGGTAATGAGGAAGTTGATGTCATCCGTCCCCTGAATCTGGTCAAGTAGGCGTAGTACATCAGTTGTATCCTGTATGTATGACGGGGTATCTTTAACCACGGGTTGCAGGAAATGGTCGCAAAACTGCGAAAGGGGTTCAAGAATGGAATCAATGCCTGACACTATGGGCCGACCCGGTACTGGTGTGACCCCCTTATGGATTTTGGGTAAAATGTAAAAGTAGGGGGTTTTGGGTTCTTTTTTAATGAGAAAGGAAGCCTCATTCTCGCTTAGCCATCCTTGGCTTTCGGCTGAATCTACCAGGCTGGTAATGGATTTTTTCAGACGTTCTGTAGGATTTATGGAAATAGGAGTGTAGTATTTCCTATCCCCCAATTGTCGTAGGCATTCAGTGTCATAATCTGTTGTATTCATTATGACAGTGGCCCCACCCTTGTCGGCTTGTTTGATGGTGATACTTGGGTCATTGGCCAATGTCTCAATAGCCAGTCTTTCTTTGTTGCTGATGTTATTGAAGATCTGGCGTCCTTGGATTGTTTTCACTTCCTTAAGGACTGCCTGTTCGTAAGTCAGGACTTCATTTGGTACCATCCCCGCATGTGGGGTGAAAGTAGAAGGATTACGAAGACCCGAATCCGTTTCGGGTATCCTTTCTTTTCCTTCAAAGAAAAATCTGAGGCGGATCTTGCGAAAAAATTGGTGTAATTCACAGATCTGCATGAATGGATCAACTCTGGGAGTGGGGACAAAACCTAGTCCTTTTTGGAGGACGTCATATTCTGTCTGTGTCAATTGCTTGGACGATAGATTCACGACTAGGTTTGTTTCTTGTTGCTGTGGCTCCTGGTCTCCATCCCTCGTTGGGGAGGTTCTTCCCACTGTACTCTTTTCCCTTCCTGCGAGGACCCTCTTCTTCGCCCTCGCCCTCTGCCCCAACCTCTGCCTAAAAAAGGCTGGCTCATGCCTTGGGGTACAAATGGGGGTGGGCAGTGTTGTCCAAATTGTGGGGGGCCTTGCTGGTACATAGGGTATGGCCAGAAGGGCGGTCCTTGGTACATAGGCGGAGGAAAGGTATTATATCCTTGTCTGCCCTTCTTCCCTCTGTATTGATTAGGTCTTGAGTATTCGATGCTAGAGTCACTGTTGGTTGAAGACCCTCTTCTGGAAGAGTTGGTATCGGTATCTGATGAGTAGTTGGTGTTGGATGGGACATAATCGGCTTTAAGATATGGGTATACTTTCTCTTTCTCAAAGCGTTTAATATCCTTTTGTAACTTTGCAACTTTTTGTTTCATCAGATACTCTTTATGTTCAGCGATCTCGTTATTGAGTTCGGTCAGTTTGGACTTGAAACTTGAGCCAGGATTGGATTGTTTCAACGTGCTTTCCGCTGCTTGAATCCGTACCAGTAGCTTGTCCGCTAGTCTTTTGGCTGTGTTAACAATGAGGATGAGGAGATCTCTCGTACACTTCCAGGAGATTTGGGACCATTCAACTTTGAATTGCCCATCCTCCCAGAAGATCCTGGGGAAATTTTTTACAATAAGGCCATTAGGTGAAATATTGGCCCTAAAGTATTCTGTCATCAGGGCACCATGTAATGTAATCCGTACCCACTCTCGTTTCATGTCTGATAATGATTGCCAATCGGCCGATTGGCTTCCTGTGGCAGTCTCGTAATCAAGACCCAGAATAGAGGGGGTCCTAAGTATTTCCGCTGCATGGTCGTCACCATAGCTCAAGCCCTGGCCCTCCATGTGTGGATGGGTGGAATTGAGATAGAGGTATAAAATTAAAAGATAATAGTAATGTCGAAATATGGGGGATAGAACAGATCTTACCCACCGGTCGGGGTCCCACGGGTGTTTAGGCCGTGCAAAGCATGGATTACAAAAAAGGGGGGACAGAGAGGGGCTATTTCCGTACTCAGGGGAACGGGAGGTCCAGCAGGAAAAGGTGCCCCTGGGGTATGCAAACTCACAAAGGAAGTTTCCGCTGTTCCTCAAAATTGAAAGAAGGGAGAAGAGTCAGGTGGAAGGCTAGAAGAACAAGTTACTAACCTTCGGTAACGATGTATCTGTAAGAAACATTAGTTAGTTAGATTCCTCACCTTAGAATATCCCCAGGCGTCAGACTGGATCCGGAAGATTTTTCGTCAGCAATACCCCTTGCGCGTCGCTAGGCGTCGTCTGCGGCTCCGCGTCCGTCGTCGGCGTCGTGCGCCGGGATGACGTCGTCGGAGTACTTAGACGCCGCCCTCGCGCGCTGACGTCAGTTCTTGTACATAGCCTTCCGCGCCAGGAACGCAGAGCCATGCAAAGACCGACACTGGTGCCAAAAATAAAATCTAGGGGCCTGAAAGGACAACCTTAACCCTAGATGTCAGTTCGCAGAACGGGGAGGATGGGAGGGTCGGTGAGGAATCTAACTAACTAATGTTTCTTACAGATACATCGTTACCGAAGGTTAGTAACTTGTTCATCTGAAAGAAACACGTTAGTTAGATTCCTCACCTTAGAATAGATACCCAAGCAATACCATCCCCGGTGGTGGGTCTGCGAACCAAGATCACACCAGAAAGTCCTGGAGGACAGAACGGCCAAAGAAGCCATCCCTCCGGACTTGGCTGTCAAGGCAATAATGCCTGGCAAACGTGTGTAGCGAAGCCCACGTCGCCGCCTGACAGATGTCCTGCAAAGGGACTCCCCGTCCCAAGGCAGTAGTAGCCGCTGTGGCCCGAGTAGAATGGGCGCGCAGCCCAACAGGAGGGTCCTTTTTAGCCAAGGAATAGCAGATTTTGATACACAAAACGACCCACCGAGAGATGGTTCGTTTGTGTACAGCTTTCCCCTTCTTAGCGCCCACGTACCCAACAAAAAGCTGGTCGTCCACCCGGAACTGTTTTGTGCGGTCCAGATAGAAGGAGAGCGCACGTTTTGGGTCCAGACGGTGGAGCCTCTCTTCCTCTTTGGAAGGATGCGGAGGCGGAAAGAAGGTGGGCAAGGTGACAGACTGCCCAAGGTGAAATGGAGTCACCACTTTAGGAAGAAAGGAGGGACGAGGCCGAAGGACAACCTTGTCCGGATGAACAGATAGAAAAGGAGGCTTTGAAGATAAAGCCTGGAGCTCACTCACCCGTCTAGCCGAGGTGATGGCTACCAGAAAAGCAGTCTTTAGAGTTAGAAGACGAAGAGGGCAATTGTGAAGAGGCTCGAAGGGAGCGCACATCAGGAATGTCAATACCAGATTCAAGTCCCACTGAGGCATTACAAAAGGGACAGGAGGGAACGTGTGTGTAATGCCTTTGAGAAAGCGTGTAACCACAGGGGACTTGAAAAGAGAAGGCTGATCAGGAAGCCGCAAGAAGGCGGAGATGGCAGCAAGATAACCTTTCAGGGTGCCCAGGGCAGAGCCCTGCCGGGCCAGAGAAAGAAGAAAGAGGAGAACCTCAGAAAGAGGGGCGGAAAGGGGATCCACAGCCTTTGCTGCGCACCATGCCACAAATTTGTTCCACCGGCAGGCGTATACCGACTTTGTGGAGGGACGCCTGGCTGCCAGAATGATATCACAGACTTCAGGAGGCAAGTCAAATGGCATCAACTGCCGCCGCTCAATCTCCACGCATGGAGGTGGAGGCTGGACAGGTTCGGGTGGAGGACCGTCCCCTGCTGCTGCGACAGAAGATCCTCCCGAAGGGGCAGACGGATCGGGGGATCGGTCAACAGACTGAGTAGCTCGGGATACCAGTATCTTCGTGCCCAATCCGGAGCCACCAAGATGACTTGGGCCCGGTCGTGCCTGATCTTCTTCAGCACTCTGGGCAGAAGTGGTATAGGCGGAAAGGCGTACAACAGACCGCAACTCCACTCGTGACGAAAAGCGTCGCCGAGCGAGTGCCGCCTTGGAAATTCCAACGCGCAGAACTGCTGACATTGCGCGTTCTCTTCGGTGGCGAATAGATCTAACCAAGGCTCTCCCCACTGCTGAAAGAGGCCTTGCACCACTTCGGAGTTCAGACGCCATTCGTGATCCATCATGCACCGGCGGCTGAGTTCGTCTGCTCTGGCGTTCAGAGAGCCCGCCAGATGTTGAACCACCAGGGTGACGCCCTGGTGTTCCAGCCATGTCCAGAGGCGCAGAGCCTCCTGACAAAGGGTCCACGACCCCACCCCGCCCTGTTTGTTGCAGTACCACATGGCGGTGGTGTTGTCCGTGAACACCTGCACGACACTTCCCCTGACAGAGGGAAGGAAGGCTTTCAGTGCAAGCCGGATCGCTCTCAACTCCAACAGGTTGATGTGGAGACGAGACTCCGCCGGAGACCAGAGGCCTCTGATCTCCGCCTCTCCCATATGGCCACCCCATCCCAAGAGGGACGCATCCGTCACTACGACATGCTCCGGTTGGGGAAGGGAGAGGCTCTTGCCCTTGACCCACTCGCGGTCCGTGAGCCACCACTGCAGCTGCTGTGCAGTACCCTCCGAGATCAAGACATGGTCGGACAGGTTGCCGTGATGCTGGGCCCACTGAAACTTCAGGTCCCACTGCAGAGCCCGCATGCGCCGCCTGGCGTGATGCACTAGTAGGATGCAGGAGGCCATCAGCCCCAGAAGCCGCAACACTAACCTGACCGAAACCCGGGATAGAGGCCGAAAGATGGGAATCAGGGCCTGTATATCCCGGACCCGCTGTTCCGGTGGATGGACCCGGAACTGCGCCGAATCGAGAACCGCTCCGATGAAGAGGAGCTTCTGAGAGGGACTCAAGTGTGACTTCGGCACGTTGATGGAAAACCCCAGCAAATGCAGGAGATCCGCCGTAGTCTGGAGGTGGGAGACGACTGCCTGGGGCGAGCCCGCCTTCAACAACCAGTCGTCGAGATAGGGGAAGACTGGGACCCCTGATCTGCGCAGATGAGCTGCGACCACCGCCATCACTTTCGTGAACACCCGAGGGGCACTGGTGAGGCCGAAGGGGAGCACGGTAAACTGAAAGTGCTCTTGGCCCACCGTGAACCGCAGGTAACGCCGGTGGGCCGGCAGGACGGGGATATGGAAATATGCGTCCTGCAAGTCCAACGCTACCATCCAGTCTCCAGGGTCTAGGGCAGCTAAAACCTGAGCCAACGTTAGCATCTTGAACCTTTCCTTTCGGAGGAAGGCATTGACGTTCCGGAGGTCCAAGATAGGGCGCAGGCCCCCCTTGCCCTTCTTGGGAACCAGAAAGTAGTGGGAATAACAACCACGACCTACTTCTGGACTCGGAACGCGCTCGACGGCCCCCTTGGCCAAGAGAGCCGAAACTTCCTCGCGGAGAAGATCCAAATGATCCCCCGAGATACGGTGGTGCTGCGGTGGCATGGCTGGAGGGGTCGTCTCGAAGGGGAGGGAGTAGCCCCTTCGGACGATTTGCAGCACCCACCTGTCCGATGTTATGGACCGCCAGTGGAGCAGGTGATGGCGAACTCTGCCGCCCACTGGCGTGGTATGGGCCTGAAAGCTCGGACTAGGAAGGCTTTGAGGCGGATGCTGCCGGGGTGGATGTGGGCTGACCACGTCGGCCTCCATTTCCGCCACGGCGGAAGCCACGTCCACGACCGCGCGCAGGTTGGTTCTGCGGCTGGTGGCTTTGCGAACGTGAGGAGGCGCCCCTTCCTTGGCCACGAAAGGGGCGAAAAGCGGAGGTGTGCGCCCGCGGAGCCGAGAGGCCCAAGGACTTGGCCGTAGCCCGGGAGTCCTTAAAGCGGTTCAGCGCACTGTCCGCCTTCTCACCAAACAGGCGAGTGCCATCAAAGGGCATGTCCATGAGGGTGTTCTGGACATCCCCGGAAAATGACGTGGACCGCATCCAGGCGTGGCGGCGGAGCGCCACCGTGGTGGAAATCGCCCGACCTAGCGAGTCCGTGGTGTCAAGCCCACATCTTATGGCGTGCCGTGCTGCATCCCTCCCATCGGCCAGAGCCTGGGTAAGACGCGTCCGGACCTCCTCCGGACACAGGGGCAGCACGTCCTCCACCGTATCCCACAGGGAATGGGAATAACGGTCCAAGAGACAGGCGGTATTTAAAGACCGCAGGCCCAAACTAAGGGACGAAAACAGTTTCTTGCCAAACTGCTCGAGTCTCTTGGAATCCCGGTCCGGCGGAGCGGTCGGGAAGGAGGATTGGGAAGTAGAGGCCTGGATAACCAGACTCTCGGGGGTGGGGTGTTGGGACAGGAAGCTGGGGTCGCCCGGAGCAGGGCGGTGGCGCCTGGCAACGTTCCTATCCACAGGAGGAACTGTGGAGGGCTTGGACCAGGTGCCCTGCAGAACGTCAGTGAGGGCCTCGTTAAACGGCAGCAGAGGCTCAGTGGAGCTTGCTGAGGTTTGAAGCACCTCAGTGAGGATGTTGGTCCTCACAGCCACGGCAGGCAACTCGAGCCCAAGGGCCTCAGCCGCCTTGCGCAGCACCACAGAAAATGCCGCACCCTCCTCCGAAGCCACGGTCGGAGGAGAAGTGAATCCAGCGTCTGGCGAGGTGTCCAGCCCGCTGGCCTCCCCCAGTTCATCTGCCCAGTCCTGAGAAAGCTGTGACTGAACAGCCAGAGGGTCCTCGAACCCCTCCCAGTCGCCCCCTTCTTCCGATTCCTGATAAACAGGAGGAATGATCGGAACCGGACTGTAGAGATGGTAGGTCTCTAGCGGCGTCGGATGCGGCGTCGGCGGACGCCGTGCCGGCGTCGGGTCCGGATGAGGGCTAAACTGGGGCGTCGGAGTCACAGGCGTCGGCGTCGGCGGCGCCGGTGACGGCGTCGGTGGTTCAGGCGTCGGCGCCGGTGGAGGAGTGACAAGGTCAACCGGCGTCGACTGGGGCCCAGGCATGGGCCCCGCGGGGACCTGCGGCGTCGAGACCGGAGTCGTCGACGGCGCCGGGGCCGGAGCCGCCGGCACGCGAGGTCGCCCAGTCGAGCCCGCGGGGCCCGAAGGCGCGCCAGCGGGCGTCGACGGCGGGGCCAGGCTCCTCATGGCCGAGAGGAAGGCACTGATCTCCGCCGGCGCCGCGTCAGCCCCAGGGACCGGAAGGTATGGGGGCGGACGCGGCACCTGCGGCTCCGCCGGAGCCGCGGGGGTGGAACCACTTGGACCCTCGGCCGAGTCGCGCGACCGGCGAGGGGAGTCCGAAGAGCGATGGCGCCTCTTGGACTTCTTTGAGTGTTTGGACTTACCCGACGACTTGGAGCCCGACGATCGATGGTGGCGTCGGCTAGGGCTCCGCGAGCGATCCTTGGACCTCCTCCTGGACCGGGATCGCGCACGACGCGGAGCCGAGTGGCGAAGCTCGAGAAGCTTGCGGGACCGCTCCCGCCTAGCCTTCGAAGTCAAGGCCTGACAGTCGTTGCACGACTCCGCGTCGTGGTCGAGGCCTAAACAGTAGAGGCACCGGCGGTGGTGATCGGTCACCGACATCAGTCGATGACAATCCTCACAAGCCTTGAACCCAGGCATCCTACCGGCACCAGATGTCGACAGACAAGGATCAAAAATGATCAAAAAGATTTAGTCAAAAAAGACTAAAAGGGGTAGCTCTCCCGGATCTGCGCTTACTGGCGCGGAAAAAAGAAGAACTGACGTCAGCGCGCGAGGGCGGCGTCTAAGTACTCCGACGACGTCATCCCGGCGCACGACGCCGACGACGGACGCGGAGCCGCAGACGACGCCTAGCGACGCGCAAGGGGTATTGCTGACGAAAAATCTTCCGGATCCAGTCTGACGCCTGGGGATATTCTAAGGTGAGGAATCTAACTAACGTGTTTCTTTCAGATCCAATTGTATCCACTTTGTATTGGGAATTGGTAATCCATTTGTCGGATAATAATGCCCTCACACACCCTTGCAGGTGTCATGCTTCATCATATGGGCTGCTCCTCGTCGGGCCGGCGGTGCAATGCCCGACGGGCTCCCTTTGTAAGGGGCACTTTGTCGGAGATCTTCAATCCGACTGCCGTATGGTGAAGTGCGGGTGAGGGGGCCTAAGTGGTGTAGATGTGGCTAAGTGGTTTAAAACAGGGTTTAGAGTGCCAGCTGGGAATCAATTTTATTCTTGGGGCCTCCTTCCCTGATTAAAAACGTGAAAGTGTGGCACTCAACGGAGTATAATGTCTCATGTGTGAGTGAACTAAAAAATGGTCAACATGTTTCTCGCTATGAGTGTGTGTACTCGCGATTCTTCAGGACCTCAGAAAAACACTATCTACAAAGAAAATAAAGATAATAACAGTATTCTCAACTGGAATTTGTCACGTCAGTTGGTGACTCTTATTAAAATACCTGTCAGTGTCTGGTATTACCTGTAAAGGAAATGATGCCAGTTAGAGTAGAACACTGTTGACACATTGGTACAGGAAAATAGCCAAAAACGTGACTCTTCAACCATGCTAAAGGTAAAACCTGTGGTGTTTTCCTAAAGCAAAAATTGCATCTGGACAAATACATTGGTGATGTGTCCCAAAGGTGAACTAGAAGTGGCTATTCACCTAAGTGGACTATATAAAAATGCAGTAGGAAATACTTGAGGAAGGACTTACCCTATTTGGTATAAGTTTAGACAGCAGCAGTACTCGGTGGGTTTACATAGAGCTAGAATTTCTCATAAAGTAGAACTGTACATGGAACCAAATAATGATGTAGGTAAAACAACAATCAAAAACAGGCACTGAAACAGACAGTACAGTTATGGTTTAATGTATTAGCAAGCATATCCCTATGGGGTAGAAAATATATCGAGGTAACAAAAACGATATAAAACAAGTCATACTCTGAGATATGGCAATTGTCTCCAATATGTAAAGAGTCAGCATGATTCTGGGGTTGTATGCGTAGAGTGTTTTACCTGGCGTCTGTGGAGTTAACCTACGCTGAGGCAGTTGGGTGGAGAGAGCCCTCATATATGTAGTAAGTATTGAAGGTCGTGTGGCTGCATAGTTATCCTATGTAAAGGATC